>NW_025963802.1:5315733-5705733 GCF_023055435.1 Haliotis rufescens
TGGCATTGGTTGCATTTAATTGCCTATAAAACTGCTTTTCGTCAGTTTTAAATTTTATATATATAGAATTTTTTTCTTGTCCCACTTTCTTTTCCTTTCTGTCCAAATCCTCAACTTTGCCTTCAATAAATTAAGAATTTGATTTAGAATTTTCTCTTTTGTTGCATTATACTTTGTCTTGAACCTTTTCTAAATAAATTTTGAAATGTAGACGTGTAGACGTTATTCTGAGGTACGTAATTTCAAGCAAAGCTCTATCCAGGATATATCTTTTCTTGTTTCAGTTAGTTTGACTTAGATACGGTTTTCCGTTTAATGGGCCTCCGTTTCTCAATCGGTAAATCACAGATTTGATTTGATTATAGAATGACAAAATATACAACAGATCATCAAAAAGATCATTGACAGAAGAGGGGTCGGAAGCGGGAGAATACTCAAAATCTTCCAGGCCAGGAATCAGGAATTTTAATTTGTGAGTACAAGTGTGGGTCACGGACCGGAACGAGGTCAAACCGCATTCAGCTTGTGATAAAACGCCACCTACACACTGTGTCTCTTTAATTACTGCGGTAACAATTATCGCAAATAACATGCATTGCAGGGTATATAATAAAAATATGAATGAACAACTAACAACAAATCGGGAAGTTTAAGAACAAGAAGACCACATATCACATGTTATAAGCATATCATAAATCTTTCTCTCTCATGCAACAAGAGCGATAACAGATTAAGGGACAGTGGACACCGAATAAGGGGACCTGTAGACCAGTACACACAGATAACATACAGGGCGAGGTTCGATATTATATCATGAACAATTAACATTCAACGGCTAACATTCAACATGCAAAAATCGACAATGAACATCCATACAATCAAAGTTCTTGAATCAACAATCAACATAATAAAATCAATAGTCAACATCCACTATGTCAGGTTATATTGTCATTCATGAAGTGTTGTCAGACACGCATGCCTTGTGATATAGGGTTAAACTCAGGACCAAGGTCGGCAAGAAATACAGAACAGAGTCTCGAGAAAGAAGATCAGGATCTCGCCACAGCCTCATTAAAGGACTCTATTGAAGGACTATCCAGCCTAATGGTAACATTGACAACGACTATGAGGACAATGAGTGAAACACTGAAAGCCCTGAAACTCACAGTTGAAGAAATTAATGCACTTGTGACTACACAGCTAGACGATATTCAGAAAGAAAATAATAATTAGATAGAAGTGAAAATTACTCCAGAAAAATAATCTTCTTTTCTTCGACATTGAAATGGACGGGAAGGAAGAACACGATGAAACCAAGGAAAAGGTAAGAAATTTCTTGAAAGAAAAGCTTGATATGAGTAATTATGACAACATTCATTTTGCTACGGTTCATAGACTGGGTGCTAAACGTGAACAAAGATCGAACCCGCGTATAATTGTAAGCTTTGTGTCAAGGAATGATAAAGTATCTCTATACTTCAAGGCCAGAGAGCAGTTAAAGGGTACTAATACGTATCGTGTGTCAGAGGACTTTTCGTTTAAAACCAGGGAAAGAAGAAAGAAACTTGTCCTGCACATGATAAGTGCTTGAGAAAAAGATCAAATTGCAATTTTGAAGAATGACTATTTATTTATTAATGGTGAAAACTTGTATTTTGATGATCAGACAGAAGACCTTACGAAAGTAACGAAGGAGAGAGATTATGGGAAGTCGCTGCCAACTGATCTCTCATCTGACACCTATTATGAAGGTTTATAATGAGGAGGCCCTGACCCTGAAAAAACTTCACCAGAAGACATCAGCACGAAATGCATGTGCACTTCTCAAGCAGAGCAACACACTGTTTATACTCTAAGATAAACAATAATGACTTCCACGACTTTGTGGGTAAGCAGAATATTATCTGTTTAATCGAAACGTGGGCAAAATGTTTAGATGACTTTAAGTTTGTCTTTACTGATTTCATTTCCGTCAGTTTGACCTAAAGAGAAGAAGGCAGGTCGCTACAGTGGAAGTGTCGCGGTATATGTTAGTGATAAACTTTCATCTTGTTTTCCAAGGATACATGACCAATGGGTTGACTGTGTTTTTCTTGTATCCAATGATGTACCCATTACTGGTAGAAGGCTAATACTTGGATGTGTGTACATGGAACCTGACACATTAGGCTATATAATGAGGGCATTGAAGTTTTAGAAAATGTTCTTGCAGTGCTCACGGACGAATTCCCGGAAAGTGACTACTTCTTGTGTGGTGACTTTAATAATAGAAGTGGACCAGAATTAGATTATTTAAAAAATCTTATCCTCACTTAGATTATATTGGTTTTGATGCAGTTGATCATCTATGATGATATTGTTTATGATTGTTATTGGAAACATTTCTTAGACGTTTATAAGACGTTTGGTTTATATTTTGTAAACGGCAGGTTTTCTGATGAAGGTTGGTTGGTTGGTTTGTTGTTTAACGCCGCAAGTAAATAATCGAGTCTGGACCAGACAATCCAGTGAGAGCATCGATCCACGCAATAAGGATCGATGACATACATGAACCAAGTCAGCGAGCAGGACCACCCGATTCATAATCTGGAATCAGAAGGGGATTTGTCTATGTTGGAGAAACAGGTGTTAGCTCACCAGATTATATTTATGTGTCAGCATCTATTTACAAGTATATAAAGGACTCAAAAGCTATAAGTCGCACTGGGTCAGACCATCTTCCCCAATTTGCTTCTTTCTCATCATTGTTTAATGAACATGATTACAGCCCAAGTGAAGACAGGTGTAGATATATATGGAACGCGGATAAGAGTGAAGACTATATGAATAATTTTGAAAGTGAATTAGTGCAATAAATGTTAAATGAATGTATTACCTGTGTGGAAATTGATATTAAAGCCGCTGAGAAGTTACGGCATATAATACAATAATGTGGAAGGAATATGAAAGTGAAGCGATCCAAATATATAGGCTTTAAGAAAAGACCAGAATGGTTTGATGAAAAGTGTCAACACTTGACGAAAGAAAAGTATAAACTCTTGAATACATTCAGAAAGGTGTCTTCTCCGGAAAACTATAACTTATACAAGAACATTGGAATCAATTTAAATCTTTATGAAAACAAAAACAAACTTAACAGCGTTACAAAAGTTTTTTGTTAATGCTGCGAATAAAAGTAACTGTACACCATTTTGGAGACTTGTTGAACGGTATATCACCTCACGCTCGCAGGACTCTAGCATCCCACCTGCAGCTTGCGAATATTATTTTAAGGAATTGCTTAATCCAGTGTCAATAGGAGATAAGGATTTCTCAACTGAAGTAAGTGAGTTTCTTCAACATCATCATGATAGCTTATGCCCTGTAAAAACCAAATGATATTTTATCTTGTGATGTTATAGAACAAGATGTTGTAAACGATCTTCACCCTTTGAAGTGTGGAAAATCACCTGGTGATGATTGACTCGCACCAGAATTTTACAAATCTGTTGAAAATGTATTAACTTCATATCTTGTCATTTTGGTAACAAAGATCATTCCACTATTGATAACATTTTCATTTTGCAAGCTATTATACAAAAGTATATTACTCGCAAAAAAGGAAAAGTATATTGCGCTTTTATTGATTTTCGAAAAGCATTTGATATGGTTAAGAGATGTAAGTTAATATATATTTTATTGCAAATTGGTATTCACGGCAACTTTTATGTATTATCCAGAGTATATATAATCATGTTAAAGCAACTGGAACATACGATTATGGCAAGACAATTACTGAGTATTTTGAAAGTTCATGTGGGGTGAGACAAGGTTGTTCTCTTAGCCCAGAACTGTTTTCTTTGTTTATCAACGAGTTAGTTATATGTTTGGAAAGTAAATTCCAAGATGGTGTTTTTGTCTCAGATGAAATGTTAAATACAATTGCCCTGTTGTTTGCCAACGATTTAATACTTATTGCGGACGGTGTTATAAAAATACAAAAAACGTCTGGCTGAATCATATTTATACTCTTATAAATTGGGTATTGCTAATAATACTGAAAAGAGTAAAATTATTGTGTATAAAATAGGAAGACCCTTGTCACAAAGTGAGAAATGGTATTATTACGGTGAGCGTATGAAAATAGTTAATGCCTATAAATATTTGGGACTTATTTTCACTCACAAATAGTTTGGACTAAGGCCAGTAAAACGTTATGTGTGAAAGCAAGCCAAGCACTTTGGTCAGTTAAATCGTTAATAAGACGTTATGATATTTCGGTTCGGAAACATTTTTTTATGTTTGATAAACAAATTGTTCCGATATTAATGTATGGTACCGAGATTTGGGGATACCAAAAATGGAATACGATTGAAATTGTACACCGCAAATTTTGTAAATTTTTAATTCACACAGGCTACAGAACTGCAAATACAGTGGCCTATGGTGAATGTGGCAGGTATCCTCTTTATACTATTTGTTGTGTAAAATGCATTAAATATTGGCTTAAGATAATGCAAATGAGTCCGAACAGATACATGTACCAATACCAGTGTTATAAAAAATGGTTTTGGGAAAGTTTTGGTTGCGCAAAGCGTTGGCAATACAGAATTATTTGTACATATGTTCAGCGAAAGAGTTCAAGATTGTTCGTTTCACGATTGGCATGCATCTCTAGGCAGCAAGACTCTCTCATTCTATAAACTGCAGAAATCGTATATCGTTTGCGAAAAATATTTATCAAATATTAAGCATTGTGAATATAGACGGCTAATAACCAAATTTAGATGTGGACAAAATACTATTGGTGTTCAACTTGTTCGTAGGGGTGTTGCTGATATTGAGGATGAGCCGTCTTATGTAAACACTGTCATGCAACTGAGGATGAACTTCATATTATATACAATTGTCCTCTTTACGAAAGTCGGCGGGAAATGTGTATCCCAAAGACAGTTAATATCAATTTTTGTTTATAAAGACTCTGTCAATTATCCAACAATGATACAATGATAAATTTTGAAAAATGTACGTGTTCTCAACCCAAAAAGTATCAATCAATTAGGTATCTCTTAGATAAATATGACGTAAATGTATTTTGTACAATGGGTCCGTTGTCCTTTATACAAATAAATCTGTCTGTCTGCAATGCATATGATAAACACTGTTATTTTCATATGAAACAACATGATGACATGGGTTACAAATAATATTTGTATTTTCCCATGGATTTGTTTTGTTTGGATTTACCAAGAAGTTTGAAATAGTGAATTGTTTATGTCAGTATTTAAACCGATTTTGTTGATATATTCAGCATAAAGAGGACACTTGTATACATGTATTACATGAAGTTCATCCTCAGTTACAGAGGATGTCACAAACACACGCGTGTGATATAAGTCAGCTTTAGGAACTGCATAATTTATGTCACTGATGCGTCAAATTTGGAATGTCTTCCACATGTCTACCATGAAAATAATTTGAAAGCTTTACTAAGGCCTTGGATGTTGTAACCTTTATCAAACATCATCAAAACTGTTTGTTGAGCTTGTCGAGCACAAATAACTCCAGATAGATAGATGGATAGTTAGCTACATTCAGATCACTATGTTTGAATCCATGTGATGTAACTATTCATACCTGAAATATATGGACACATTTTGAAACGAAAACAAATGATGTATTTCAGACGTCATCCACTGTTTATACTACTGGAACATGAACGTACGACTGATTAAGCAAATACTTTTTTTATATTGTGTTGAGCATAACAAAACACCAATTAATTAAATAAGCATAACTGACTGCTTGTATAAGAAATATGCTTTTGAATTAATTTTGTATTGTAAAGATATAGTCCATTGAAGCATTGTATTGTTTACGAAATGACCAGCGCGTTCAGTCGCAATAGTTTTGCATGCGCAAGAAGAATAAATCAGGCAATTCTGTAGCCAGATATTATCAAGAAACGAAAGTCTACATCTGAACTGAATCCCTCATATGTATGTATGAGCATTTCATACATGCAACATTTTTTGTGGAACTTAAAACAAACCTTCAGCTCGTATTTTAAACGTTGAAATGATTTAAAGCCTTTTAAAGGCGCCATTCTCAGTATCTCCAACATTTTGGCAAGTTATTAATTAGCCCTATATTTTACAACTGTTTTGTTTTTGTCTGAATAGTTTAAATAGTAATATGATAAGTTTGGAATAATAAATATTCAGTAAAAACATATTTTTAAAAAGAGGATATATTACAATTTGGAAAAATATATTATCTAAGTTTTCTAATTCTTTGAAACTACCAAGCAAAATGCAAAATTTAAAGATTATTGTCCATTTCATAATGATCAGTAATTTTCAAATAATTAACATTTACTGAGAAAAAAAGGGGGAATACGAAACAATTGAACAATTTCAAAATTATGAACTTGAACTTAATTTGAAAAATGTTTTTAATATTTAATATTAAATATTTATTTATGCACATAGCTTTTATTTAATGAATGTAATTTTTAGTTTTGCTGTAGATCATATCTGGTCTCGGGAGTACGACTAGCCTCCGGGTATGACGTTTCTTTGCAGTGTTCCATTATCTGACTCAATCCGTATTCAATGTTTAATTATCATTAGAACGAGAATATAGGTATCTGGCAGGTGTGTCCTGACTTAAAGGTAGACATATCGTTATCACACGGCTGTTCTCAGACGTCGGTTTCGCGAAGACAGAATCCATGGCCAAGGTTTCTCTCGGACCCACTGACTATATCGTCGTATGTGGACTCCTGTCCCTGTCTGTGGGGATAGGACTATATTACGCCATAAGGGGGAGGAGGAGGAATACCAGAGAGGAGTACCTGATGGGGGGACGGCGTCTCCACGTCATCCCGGTGACGTTGTCTCTGTATGTGACGTACATATCATCGACGGCCTTTATAGGGATGCCTGCAGAAACCTTCACTACTGGTTTTACATTTGCTCTGTTCGCTCTTGGCAGTATTGTCGCGATGTCCATCTCCATCTTCACAGTAGTACCGATGATGCATGCGTTGCAAGTGACCAGTGTTTATGAGGTAAGTCTTATATTGGATACAATGCGCGAAGCCACGATGTGCAATTTTGTTAATGGAGAGTTAATAGTTTGAGTCGACTAGAGAGTATAGCTCTTGATATTTCTTTTTTAACGTTTTGCCAAACCAGATACATACCAATTCAGACAAAAACCGCATGTTCTTGAATTTGAAATTTGCCAACAAGGGAATTGATGCCTTAAATTTAAGTAACATTCTCAGCCAAAAACATGTTTCCTCAAAATGTCCCATGCTTGTCGTAAAAGGCGACTAACGGGATCGGGTGGTCAGGCTCGCTGACTTGGTTGATGCATGTCATCGATCCCAATTGCTTGGATCGATGCTCATGATATCAATCACTGGATTGTCTGGTCCAGACTCGATTCTCCAAAACTCAAAGGATTTGCTAGACTTTTTACAATCTCAGAAAAAACAAGTTACATTTTGTCATCACATGCTATTTTTCATCTTTTCAACACTATCCCACATGACAAACCTAAGGAAAAACGTCATTCCTTGATCCATGGGGCATTTGTAACAAAACGTGGTGACCATAGATACAGTTACAAATCTATCGTGGGAGGTTCAGGGCAGTTTGTCACAAATGAAAGCAAATGCCATCTGAAGTTTGCTGAGAAAACAATATGTGAAATGCTGAACTTCCCGGATGGACACCATTTGGATTCACCGTCTGGCTCATCTTGCTCGGAATTGCTGTTCAGATTGGCAAATTCAAAACAAGGTAATTTAGCCACGTTTAACTTAAGCTTCGGGTATATCGATGATCTGCTATCGGTCAATAACCATCAAATAGCCAATTCCCTTTATCTGATTAGATCACTTAAACTAGAACTATCGGAGACCAGTGAGACCGTCTGATCTGTTTCAAATGAAGATATATGCATTAAGATTCAGAGTAACAAAGCACTCTCCACAACACTGTATGACAAGAGGGATCACCTTCAACTTTCCATTTATGTTGAGCAATATCCTTGCATCTCCAGCCTTTGATGTCTACATTTCACAACTTTTGAGGTACAATCGTGCACCCTCGAGTTATTTGATCAAGGATACATCATCCAAGGCCTCAGCTTTGAAAAGATTTATGGTATATATATATGAAGGACATTTCCAAATTTGACGCATCAATGACAAAAATTACATCTGATGCAATCCCATATGTTCCTCTGTTTTTTATTAGATGAACAGCTGGCTTGCCTTTGCATGTGTTGTGATGGGTGTCACAGGTTAGGCAGGATACGCTCACCTTTTCACGAACACCTGGTATCAATATTTGATAGTGATTCATAAACACATGTTCATGATATAGTCGGATAAAGCCGGGGTTTCTTATGGATAAATGTCAGTGAGCCTGACAGCCCGATCACGGTAGTCGCCTTTTACAAGTATGGGTTGCTGAAGATCAATTCTAACTCGGATCGTCCCCGGTCCATTTTACATCTCACTCACTCTTAAAATAACTATTCATATTTTCACGAAGATCTGGTAACATCACTATTTAATAGTGATTCATAAACACATACTCATGATAAATTCGGAATTGTACAATCTACAATCTACATTTTACAAGACATTTCTTATGAATATGGACAGAGATTTGTTGCTTGTATGTGAAATGTATTGTTAGTTTCTGTAATGCATGGGAAGTAAAGCTAAGGAAATGAGTCTTTAAAGTAAATTATGTTTGAAGGGTATGTTCAGCAATATTGGAAATTCATAAGCAAGAGTCCTGTAAGACAGCTGTGGACTCTGCACAATCATAGGTACCATTTTGATATTTACTTTGCCGAAGGATATTTGGTTACACGTCTTGCCTGGGAGACAAATTATAACTTACATAGGGAATATATAAAGAAATAATTGAAAATGGAGGGTGCATGAATTTGATAATAAGAACTTAATTTGCAAATTACAGTATTTCCAACTGAGGTACGGGTCGGTGGTGCTGAGACGATGTATCAGTGTGGTGGGAATGTTGCAGAACGTAAGTTGTTCGTGTATATATACTCACACGCAAAAGAAACGCAAGTCGAGCATGCAATATACATGTTATTTATTTTCAACAGGGAAGACAAGAAATACTAATAGGGCAAGATTGACAAAAAATTGACTGAATACAGTTTAATGGATTAAAAGGCAGATGACATAATTGTTTTTTTCAAATGTTAAGGGCTTACACAGTTTCGGGTCAATACCCCAAATGTCAGTCAATACCTGATGTGACCACAAATAGCATTGATCACTGCCGCACATCTCCTGTACATTGAGTGGATCAGACGATTTGTGAAGGCCCTAGGGATCCTCCTGCACACATCCAGAGCAGCTGTGCGTAGTTCATCGGCAGTTGTAGGGACTAGGTGCACATTGTGCAGACGCCTTTGAACCTCATCCCACAAATGTTCGATGGGGTTCAGATCAGGGCTGAAGGCTGGCCACAGTAGAACACGGATGTTGTGTTGTTGCAGAAGGCCATGCTAGCTCTGGCAACATGGGGACGAGCGTTGTCCTGCTGGAAAATGTGTTGTTGATATTGTGCCAAAAATGGAACAACGTGGGGTCTAATCACTTGGTCGATATACCGCTGAGCAGTGACGCCGTGTCCCCGACCTTGACCAACATTCAGAAAGAACACGGGTCCAAGTCTCGCATTAAGTCCAATCCCTGCCCATATCACGACGCTAGGTCCACCCTATGGATCCCTTTCCACAACGTTTCTGTCAGCGAAACGATCACCTCGACGCCGCCAAATTCTGACTATTCTGTCTGCATGGGAGACACTAAAGCGACTTTCATCAGAGAAGATGACACGCCTCTACTCACGATGACGCCAATTGTGATGACCCTGTGCCCACTGAAGTCGTGCTTGTCGATGCCGTGGTTGGAGAACAGGAAGACGTGCTGGTCGGCGACATCTGAGGTTGTTGGAACGGAGACGTCGGATCACAGTGTCCCGGCTAATGTGTCGAGTATGTGTTCCTATGGTCTGTCGAACACCTTCACTTGCAGTTAGGAACGGATGTCGCTGGTGATGACGGGTAATCTGCCGATCTTGTCGAGGTGTGGTGACCCTAGGACGACCGCTCCGAGGAAGGTCATCTGTGGTCTGTGTTGCATTGTATCGACGCAGGAGACGGTAAATTGTGGTTATGTTGACGTTGAAATGACGGGCAACATCTTGGACAGACTCTCCAGCTTCAAAACGTCCGATATCCTGGTTTCTCTGAATTTGAGTTAGGCGTGGCATTGTTGACCAAGTAGTGGTAGGTCCAAGAATCGGCCACAGTTTTATACCCACTACAGTTCGTGACAGTTCGTGCATTTTCGATTTCGCGAGAAATGGGTGCATGACACCCACATATTCATTGAAATGGTGCGTTTAGGCGATTCGTTTTTTATGTTGCGTTTTTACTCGGGGCTTCCAAAATGCAACCAAAAATATTGATAACACGATCAGGCTTCACTGCATGCTAAAACTCGTATCAATTTATGGTTCCGTGTTTGTTACCTATTTGCTTTAAACCACTTGCGTTTCTTTTGCGTATGAGTATACATATATAATTAAGAATTATTATGTTTCACTTAACTGCGAAGGGTGTATGGTATATTCTTAACAATTTGCATGTAGTAAGTACATTCCATGCTTACAGACTGCATTTGAACCAGATATACAACCAGGCAGCAAATGATCAAAGTGACTAGGTATTCTCTGTTGATCAAAATGAAGTGCTGTCATCAAATATGTTCAACTGAAAAGGCTCACCCCCTTCAGCCATCAATGCGGACAACTTTAGGGGATGGTGTTCCTTTCTTTCCTAATGTTAAGAGTTCAGCAGCAGATTTCAAGGGGTGCTATGGATGATCGACGAATCACTACATGTCACATATTCAATACAGGAGGCATACCTCATCAGAGAGTTCAGAACATTTTGAGGAATTTCCAAGGAATGATGAAGGTTTCAGTAAGCTGGGTTCCAAGGCTTTTGATTCCTAATCAGAAATGCTCCAGGTACATCATCTCTCTTTTTTAAGCATATCAAAGCGGTTTGTAACCATGAATGAATCTTTGTTTCACTACCATCAGCCTGAAACTAAATATAAACCAACAACGAGAGAGAATAACCAGTCTCGATTATCCCCCGAAACAACAGGGAGAGGAATATTTGTATTTATACCATGGACATATGTAGATTTATGTGTACATTGCATCAGACCCTTGAAGAACCGGGGTAGAATAGGCCTCAGGCAACCCATGCTTGCCGTAAAAGGCGACAATGCTTGTCGTAAGAGGCGACTAACGGGATGGCTGACTTGGTTGGTGCATGTCATCGTATCCAAATTGCGTGGATCGATACCCATGATGTCAATCACTGGATTGTGTGGTCTAGACTCGATTATTTACAGACCGCCGCCATATAGCTGGAATATTGTTGTGTGCGGCGTTAAACAACAAACAAACAAACAACGCACACTGCATCATCATTGCAATTAATGTACTGGCGACTTAGGGTAAGTTTCGCGTGTGAAGAATATTGATGATATTTACATCGTATTGATTACCTAAAATGTGTACTTTTCCAGATCTTTTACATCGCTATGGTTTTGTTATCTCCAGCAGTGGCGATAGAAACAGGTAAATAATACAATTAACGTTGTATATCTTACGACTATAGTCCACCCGTGTTGCCTAGTCGAAAGTAGAGTTGAGTCCCTTAAGTGAGTAAGTAACCTATGATCGGAGTTCGAATCCCAGATTTGCCCTGATTATGCTTCTAGGTTTGTTAGAACCTTTCCAGTGCTCGTGGGTTTCCCAGACAAAGCAGACAAGCCTTGATATAACACAGTATTGATCCAAGTGTTTGTTTGTTGTTTAACTCTGCACTCAGCAATATTCCAGCTATATGACGGTGGTCGGTAAAAAATCGAGACGGGACTAGACAACCCAGAGATTGATATCAATCTTCGCAATTGGGATACGATGATATGCATCAACCAAGTCAGCGAGTCTGACCACCCGATCCCGACAAGTATAGTCGCCCGTAACGGCCAGCATGGGTTGCGGAAGACCTACTCTACCACGGACCTTCATGGGCCTTGATCCAAGTGACGTTAGACAAACACACTTTCTCATTCATTGTAGTTTATGGGTATCAGTTGAGACTACGCTGCATTGAGAATAGTTGATAAACATTACATGCCTTAAATCTCGCGTTTGGATCACCACAGTTGCTGGTCTCCCATTGTGGGTATCGCTGCTGCTCGTAGGAGCTATTGCAACACTCTACACGGCCATTGTGAGTTGATCATACATTGTCATTGACCTCCTATGATTGTTCATTGTAGCATCTATCATAAAAGATAAAGAGACAATGAGATGTTATGTCGTCTTTTGAAGATCCATTTTGCTTTCGATGTGCTTTATTTTCAATCACGTTTGTTTCACAGGGTGGAATACGAGGGGTGGTTGTGGTGGATGTGTTTCAGGCCCTTGTCATGGCTGCTGGAGTTTATGCAACTGTCTCTAAGGTAATTAATTTCATTTCTTCAAATGTACAGTTATGTAGTCACAGTATTTACGATGTTTCGAGTCGGTTCACAAATTGAAACAATATGTTAATCCAGAAATATGTACGTAAAAGAAAAGTGTGTTAAACCAACACACAACCACCAAGTGGGACACAATCAACAAATATATTACACACTTCACTAGGTTTAGAAATCAGCACACATTACTGCACAGCAGTTATAATGGCAGTAAGGTAATAGAGTGGTACAATGTTCAATGGCAATAAATAACATGATGGCAGTGGTCAGTGTCAAATACAAGAATACAGTGCTGACTCCAAACGTCAGTGATAATAATATTTATTCACCCAGCCGGGACAGAAGTGAAGCTTCCGAGATGAGATAGGCGGGGAATCAGGGATGATGAGCAATCCTCACATGAAGGCTGACGTGATGGAAATGCGCGTGTGTGTCCCGCAAGCACGCCACTGCCCCCAATATACAACCTAGCTAGCCACTGGAAGGCTCCAGACAGGACTCACAACATGGAACATTACAGAAATATCAATATGTTTCTATAACATTGTCTCATCGTCCGCGGCATACCCGACGACTGCTTACATTGCCCAAATATAATGCAATGAGCGTCTACCGAATCTCAACAGAAACAATGTAACACCGCCACAATCACCGTCAAACAATCAAATACACAGCCATGTAACAACGACCACACACAGGGGCACACAAATCCCAATTATTGACATGCGTTTGCTTAATACAACGTGTCTCTAAATGGAATAATACCCATTTAAATATAATCCCAGCTCTACAACTTGGTTCCCCTCCAGCTCAAGATATAGTGCTAAGTATCAATTTCAGATTAACCAGTGATGGTTGGAGCAAGCACACAACACAATTGAGTAAGCGAATGAGTTCAATGTTGTTGTAACCTGCTCGGGTTACTACAGTTTCTTCACTGAGATTCTTAATTCATGTTTTACTGGTTATGCCATTCCAGAATTTCAAGGATTCATTTATATCCTTTTCATCAGGAATTTGCCTTTCGGGCTCCATGGAATATGTTTCAGCAGGTATTCGAGGCTGATTATTCACTGGCGTTGACGTTTTGGATAAATGTGTTTGTTTCAGGGAGTGTATGACATCGGTGGGATCGGACTAACCTGGGATCTGGCAGTCAAGGGAGGGAGAGTCCCACCTGTAGAGTAAGATTTCTATATCACATGGACATTCCTCAAGGGAGTTTTGAATTAATCAATGGCTAAAACTGGTTGTGTCCTCCCCTGAGCGACTTCCTCTACATATGCCAGGGGACAGTTGTTTTTTTCAAAACTGTCTATGCAACTAATAAAGGTATTACAGCACCTACGCCCTCACCACAGTCGTGACAAGTATATCCTTTGTGACCTTAAGTTTCCTTGGACTTGTGGCCTACAGCTACTACACAGTTCAAGGATGTGACCCGTTCAAGGCTGGATACCTCAAGAACAGAAACCAGGTAACACACATCAGATGATGCCTTTGGTTTGAATAAGATTTGTGAAATGTCTTGAAATCACGTTAGTTTACATGTTTTTCATGGACGCACCTTTACATATAATAGAGATTACTACACTCATTTGTTAGATACCATAGAAAGTTCACGATTTTCGTAACAATGGTATCTGACGAGAATGAGTTTAGTATTTTATTTATTACCAACGTTAAATATGTATTTAAGTGTAAATATGTAACAACTTTCGTTCGTTAACATACCAAATGAAACCGGTTACAAATCTAGTTGCGCATGAATATTGATACGTATTGATTGTATATGGGCAAATATGGGAATTGTTGACATTTCTATGCACACGCGTTAACAACATGTTCCTGCTGTTGAGTGTGTAAACATGACAACATCAACGCTCAAGGTTTTTTTAAGAATCTCTTCAACTTATGGTAATTCAAACGCATTGTTCTTAGTACGCAGGAGATCTGTAAGAAAACTTTAAAAAGTCAATTAGCGCCGCTAATGCTCGGTCACTAGCATCGATGGAGTCCCGGCTGTGGAGTCAAAATGGTTCGGTTTCCTTGATCTGTCAGCTGAATTTGTATCCTGTCCGTATCATTTTGGAAGAGGGACATTAGAGTGTTCACCAAAGACGTGTTTGATGACTGTACGACCCTAAAACTGAAGACGTGGAAATCAACAAACTCAAGTCTGCTTGCATGTCAATGACAGCCTCGAACGAAGGGCAAGGTCACCATCGGAAAAAGAAAAGACAACCGCGATATTCTAACAGCGTTTTACGCTAGAGATTTTATAATGTCTGTTGTAGCTCTATGAATCACTAATATAGAATGTAAATCGAATTTGATGCGTGTGAAAATCTTGTTTGGTTTAATAAAGTCTTAGTAAGTGTCTCTCGCTTTCAGAGATTACTTCAGTTCTGCCTTGTAGTTGTAAAAGTGAATGACGTCTCGTGATTTTTTGATGAATGAAACACTTAGTTCCGGTGTAACAGAGGTCATGGTATTCCAATCAAAACGAATAAAACGAGGTAAACCTTGTACGACACACGTGTGACGTACGTATTTAGTATCTTACCACCTGTGTCTTCACCACGTGGGTAATAAATTTGTAAAGCTAAGTATGAGCAGTGATACCTATATCGTACCCTCTACACCATCATGTCTACAATGTCACAGTCTACCATGTCTATATCATACCCTCTACACAATCATGTCCACAATGTCACAGTCTACCATGTCTATATCGTACCCTCTACACCAACATGTCCACAATGTCACAGTCTACTATATCTATATCATACCCTCTACACCATCATGTCCACAATGTCACAGTCTACCATGTCTATAGTGTACCCTCTACACCATCATGTCCACAATGTCACAGACTACCATGTCTATGTCGTACCCTCTACACCATCATTTCAACAGTGTCAAAGTCTACCCATGCCCCTTCCCCGCTATCCTTGCCTTCATATAGTTTTATATCCATGTCGTTACCACCCATGTCTTCATGTTTGTGTACGGTGTCACATCAATGTCTTCATGTTTGTGTACAGTGCTACCATCCATGTCTTCATGTCTGTGTACAGTGCTACCATCCATGGCTTCATGTTTGTGTACAGTGTAAAATCGATGTAGTCATGTTTGTGTACAGTGTCACATCTATGTCTTCATGTCTGTGTACAGTGTTACCATCCATGTCTTCATGTCTGTGTAGAGTGTAAAATCGATGTAGTCATGTTTGTGTACAGTGTCACATCTATGTCTTCATGTCTGTGTACAGTGTTACCATCCATGTCTTCATGTCTGTGTACAGTGTCACATCCATGTCTTCATGTCTGTGTACAGTGTTACCATCCATGTCTTCATGTCTGTGTAGAGTGTAAAATCGATGTAGTCATGTTTGTGTACAGTGTCACATCTATGTCTTCATGTCTGTGTACAGTGCTACCATCCATGTCTTCATGTCCGTGTACAGTGTCACATCTATGTCTTCATGTCTGTATACAGTGTCACATCTATGTCTTCATGTCCGTGTACAGTGTCACATCTATGTCTTCATGTCCGTGTACAGTGTCACATCTATGTCTTCATGTCTGTGTACAGTTTTACCATGCATGTCTTCATGTCCGTGTACAGTGTCACATCTATGTTTTCATGTCTGTGTACAGTTTTACCATGCATGTCTTCATGTCTGTGTACAGTTTTACCATGCATGTCTTCATGTCCGTGTACAGTGTCACATCTATGTCTTCATGTCCGTGTACAGTGTCACATCTATGTCTTCATGTCTGTGTACAGTTTTACCATCCATGTCTTCATGTCTGTGTACAGTGTTACCATCCATGTCTTCATGTCTGTGTACAGTGTTACCATCCATGTCTTCATGTCTGTGTACAGTGTTACCATCCATGTCTTCATGTCCGTGTACAGTGTCACATCTATGTCTTCATGTCCGTGTACAGTGTCACATCTATGTCTTCATGTCTGTGTACAGTTTTACCATCCATGTCTTCATGTCTGTGTACAGTGTTACCATCCATGTCTTCAAGTCTGTGTACAGTGTTACCATCCATGTCTTCATGTCTGTGTACAGTGTTACCATCCATGTCTTCATGTCTGTGTACAGTTTTACCATCCATGTCTTCATGTCTGTATACAGTGTCACATCCATGTCTTCATGTCTGTATACAGTGTCACATCTATGTCTTCATGTCTGTATACAGTGTCACATCTATGTCTTCATGTCCGTGTACAGTGTCACATCTATGTCTTCATGTCCGTGTACAGTGTCACATTTATGTCTTCATGTCTGTGTACAGTTTTACCATGCATGTCTTCATGTCTGTATACAGTGTCACATCCATGTCTTCATGTCCGTGTACAGTGTCACATCTATATCTTCATGTCCGTGTACAGTGTCACATCTATGTCTTCATGTCTGTGTACAGTTTTACCATGCATGTCTTCATGTCCGTGTACAGTGTCACAGCTATGTCTTCATGTTTGTGTACAGTGTACATGTATGTCTTCATGTCTGTGTACAGTGTTACCATCTATGTCCTCATCTATGTGTACAGTGTCACATCTATATCTTCATGTCCGTGTACAGTGCTACCATCCATGGCTTTGTACAGTGTTACCATCTATGTCTTCATGTCTGTGTACAGTGTCACATCTATGTCTTCCTGTTTGTCTTCAGTGTCACATCTATATATTGATGTTTGTGTACAATGCATTTCTTTATGTCCGTGTACAGTGTCACATCTATGTCCTCAAATTATGTACAGTGTCACATATATGTCTTCATGTCTGTATACAATGTTACCATCAATGGCTTCATGTCTGTGTACAGTGTCACATCCATGTCTTCATGCCTGTGTACAATGTTACCATCAATGGCTTCATGTCTGTATACAGTGTCACATCCATGTCTTCATGCCTGTGCACAATGTCACATCTATGTCTTCATGTCTGTGTACAGTGCTACCATCTACGTCTTCATGTCTGTGTACAGTGTTACCAGCCATGTCTTCATGTCTGTGTACAGTGCTACCATCTATGTCTTCATGCCTGTGTACCGTGTTACCATCTACGTCTTCATGTCTGTGTACAGTGCTACAATCTATGTCTTCATGTCTGTGTACAGTGCTACCATCTATGTCTTCATGTCTGTGTACAGTGCTACCATCTATGTCTTCATGTCTGTGTACAGTGCTACAATCTATGTCTTCATGTCTGTGTACAGTGCTACCATCTATGTCTTCATGTCTGTGTACAGTGTTACGATCCATGGCTTCATGTATGTGTACAGTGCTACCATCTATGTCTTCATGTTTGTATACAGTGTCACATCTATGTCTTCATGTCTGTGTACAGTGTTACCATCTACGTCTTCATGTCTGTGTACAGTGTTACATCTATGTCTTCATGCTTGTGTACCGTGTTACCATCTATGTCTTCATGTTTGTGTACAGTGTTACCAGCCATGTCTTCATGTCTGTGTACAGTGTTACCACCCATGTCTTTATGCCTGTGTACAATCTTACCATCTATGTCTTCATATCTGTGTACAGTGCTACATTCTATGTCTTCATGACTGTGTACAGTGTTACCATCTATGTCTTCATGTTTGTATACAGTATCACATCTATGTCTTCATGTTTGTGTACAGTGTTACGATCTATGTCTTCATGTCTGTGTACAGTGCTACCATCTATGTCTTCATGTCTGTGTACAATGTTACCATCTATGTCTTCATGTCTGTGTACAGTGCTACAAATGGAGTAATAAAGACAAGAGAGCGTCATCTCAAAGCCAGGTTCTACTGGTATATATCGTAGTTCCCAGGTTGTCAGGGAGTATATCACTACCTGTAAACAGTGTTCTTACAACAAGAAACTACTCAAACATGCCGAGCCAAGATGGATTGTTTTCACGCTGGAACTCTGATGAAGAGAGTACACATGGATTTCCTAGGTCCCTTGCCAAAGAGCCAGAAAGTTTGGCCAGAAAGAGCAGTTTACAAAATAGGTCGAATGTGTCCTGTAGCTTAAGTCAAATAATCCTTTGGAAGGTTTTGGTTTTCCGTTCCAAATTCACAGAGATCAAGGGGGGAATTTCGAAAGTAAATTGTCCCAAGCAATATGTTAGTTACTGCAGCTGATATAGTCAAGGACCACTTCTTACAGACCATCATCTAATGGTCAAATGGAGAGATATAAGAGGACGCTTATGCAAATGCAAATGCGTGTCATTGTATCCCAATTCTATGACGTTACATGTGATGCGTTCATGAGCGTCGAATAGCACACGATACCAGTGTGATTGTTTATACTTCGAACCAAACTAATAAATCTTGAATATGAGTCATTCCTCACATATTTACCAACATGTATGATATTCGCGTTTAGTGTTTCGGTGAGTATGTAACGCCATCTGGCACTGTCAGTTAAACGTTGTCAGTCTCGTTGTTTGCCATTTAAGTAGGACATGATACTTGTTTTTCAATCCCTGTAATATTGGAATTTAAGCATAACAGTGAAGTTCTCATGATCATTTTTCAAAATGATTTTTTTATGTACAATTACACGTGCTATGGTTGGGTTGATTCATTTCGTTTTATACCCAGTATCATTTGTTCCAACTCAGCATTTTTCTAATAGTTAACATCAGTGAAAATGCATGCAACAATAACTTGAAAAACAATTTCAGGGCTTTTTTGGTATTCTAAAGCGCCCGACCTTTCCATGTTTGTCCATGCTCGAACGTCACATTTTATTTAATACATTGTGTGCATTCTTTAAATATTCAACGAGTAAAAATAATTAATAATAATTAAATACAGCAGAATTGTATAATTACGGCTATATCATGAAAATGTGCGTATGTAAAAAAAGAATGTAATGTTTTTGTCACTTTCATTAACAACCGTTTAAAAATCTGAATAAAATTCAATATGCCATGCATATGTAATTAAATGATTGCAATGAATTACAGGAAAACAATGCAGCCAGGCGCTTCATTGTTACACTTGGTTAACGCAACGTGTGGAATCGTTCAGCCAGAATGCCCACAATCGATACAACTACAGCAAGCAGTAGACCGTATCACCTCTGAATTGTCAGACAGCTCATACCAGTATTTGTCAAGGTTGGTAAGTCAAGCAATAGTTTAATTTATGGATAACAACTTCTTTTCTTATAAATGACTCACGTATGTAAACTTACACTGTTCCATAGGCTTCCTGGTTTTTTTTGCTTCCTCATCATGTGTTCTCTGGCCATCATGTTGTTACAGTTTTATCCTACTGTTGTTGATGTAAGTAATTGTTGTCACCGTTAATCCTCCAACTACTATACATATTCTGTACCATGCTCATTATTCAGCCTTGCTTGACAACGGCATAAGGATATATACCGAAACGTCGCCTTTACTGTAATTATAAACCTATTTATTGGGATCGCTATTAAGTAAGAGACTTCGTTCTATAGGCATTAGGACCTATTTTGAAGTTTTACTATCCATTCGGGTTCAATCTCCTTAACAGGGACCTTGTAATGTCCCTGGGATTTTTATATAATATCCCAGGGTATTTTATTAATATAACTCCCGTTCAGATTGTAACATGTAATGAAACGTAAAATCAAATGACAAGCGTGAGCGTGTTTTCTCCAATACATAAAGAAGTTGTTATCCATAAATTATCTCTACTTTGTCATCCCTCAACTTCTGAGTAATGCCGATCAAACAATAGTTTACCTTTTTACCTTTCATTAAAGTTTAACAGACCAGAAAACACACATTTTTAGGAATTTGCAGGAAAGGTTTAGTATGCACTTTATCATTCCAGAAATCTCACATTCTGAAATATTCACCAGAAATCACATATTTTGAATGATTTACAGGATATGTTAATTCAACTTTTATGTGGAACATATTTCACTATAGCACCTATAGAGAGAAATGTTTATATTATCACATTATTAGAAAGACACAGAAATTACATAATTTTCAGTTCTCAATTTCTAGTCCCCAACAGTGGAATATTACTCTCGTCAGGTCTTGATAATACTGTGTGGTCTGGTCTCTGGTTCGATTCTTTGAGTAGGTGAACCCATCAAGGAATACTTGTGAGGTTCCTTTCTGAAACTCAATGTACTCATCTCCGCGAATACCAGCCATGAAGGTGATCCATTGCTGACTTAGACTTCATGAACAAATAGTTCATGTGAGATTATACTTAGGTTATGGAGAAGTTTAATCAATTTAATGAAAATAATGCAAAACAAACTCAACGGTTAAAGGGTTTGTATTAATCTTCACTGATCAAACCTAACTCATAAACACAATCATAATCTGGTTTATCTGTATCACTTAATGAGTTGGACTAGCTTACTCTCCCCAAAGTTGGGAGTTGAGGTTGAGGTAACACCAGGCAGTTACACTGGTCACACTTGACTGATCTATCTGATGATTTGGTCGTCTGACAAATGGGGTGTCTCCCAAATGGGCTGCTGACAAATGGGAGAACAGTTATAGTTAGTTTCTGGTGACGGTGCTCATCGTACTATTTAATGAGTTTAATCATAATCATGTGAAAATTGCTGAACTTTTATCAGTCAAACTTAATTAAAAGGCAAGCACCCCATCATATATAATATGCCGGGAGCTTGACAGAAAATCCATTTATATCCACATATATGCACGTGTGGTGTCATTTTGGGCGCATATTGTATAAGGAAAAGCAACTGAAATCTCGTATGCATTGTACAAACTGTTATTAGATGATAAGCATGCTAAAGGTATACAGGATTCACAAGGTTTAAATCTGTCCATTCACTAAAATGTATTGTGTCAAGTGGATTACAAGACAAGTCCTTAAATGCTTGAATCATCAAAAGTTGGAACGTATAGAATATTTAAATCCGAACTGAAAAAACCCAATGGTACTCACAAATTCAGTCGAAATTGGTCGCTGGAGCCAAGTAAGAAAGCGTATTTCATGTCATAGTAGTGACATTGGTGATGCATTTCATGCACTTTTCATGCTATAGAATTGATTTGTTACCCAGATAAGCCAAATGTGTTCCACAGTGTATTTACAAGTACAAAAAAAGTCCATAAAAACAATATGTACACTGTAGTGCTGAAAATTGTTGCAAATTTTAAATAATCTTTAATATAAATTATATGACCTTCAACTGCCAGAGTCGGTGTCCATAAAAAGCAAATAAATAAATGTATGACAAGCTGAACAGTTTAATACAGACCACGAACCTTCACGACTCGAGTTTCTGGCTTTATGTCGCCAGCTGAGTTTAGCCAGTGACCAGCGCGTCCCTTTTAAACAAACTCATGAAAGTAATGATACGCCATGCATATTAGGACACAATGTGTTCACCCTGACACATTAGATACTACTAAGCATGTTTGCATTTTAATGTATCTTGAGGGTGTCTGCTGACATGCCTTTAAGGTCACTGTGCCATTCGAACCGTCGTGCATTGGAGTGCACTAGTTTTGTTAGACCAGTACATTGAGTGGTGTAAAGAGTCACTATAGACCAAGAGTCAAATGGTTGAACATACAAACACCAAGAAAATTAGAACAAGCATGAAATACTCATATCCCCCGCCAATATGACATGTCCGGTTGTGTGCAATGCATTAGCTCCTGTGAACTAAGTTCACTTGACCTTTTTGTAATTTTATTGCCTAATTGCAGCACTAAAAAAGGTTATTACTGGTGTTGGAGTAAGGATGAGACATATGGACGAACCACTTCTATATTAAAATTAGGAGCGGCTTTTCGGTGTAGGTTCTAACACCGTTATCAAGCGAGTGAAGTACAGAGTATGGTTGACAAGAATATATACAGGATAGGAGGCAGTGTTTAAACAGTTGAATAGGTTTAAGATCAGTTACACTGTTGTATTTGTAATGAGTTGTGTTATTACTTAATCTTAGAGATCAATGAGAGCAGGGGTCACCATGAGTTGTACTGAGAAGTACAGCACCAATCATCTGATGATCTGAGTAGTAGACTGGAGTCTGGAATGTTACAGCACTGGCATGATCAGTAAACAACAAGTCCAGTGTAGCTCCAAGACAGTGGGTTAGAGAGTGAATGAGTTGAGTCATTTTCGGCACATTAAAGAAATCTTCAAGTTTCAGTTTTTCACTCAGATCACAGTTGAAATCCCCAGTAACATTCATGCTGCTGGAGAGATCCCGAAGTTAGTAAGTGAATGCGACAATCGTGTCAATGACACTTTTGGAGGGACATACACATAAGCAATGCAGAACTTGCCAACAAGAAAGGAAATATATTCAATACTGCGAGATGACAAATTTAGTGAAGAAATAACGTACGGTTTTCAAGATCTGCTCCGGAAACGAGGACTACCGCCATTTTCAGTTTCAGTTCAGAAACTCGAAATATATATTTTTTTAAATTCCCAAACTGTCAAAAGGCACCAGTTCACCACTAGACCTATCTATGTGCCAAGTTTGGTTAAGTTATCTCTCATGCTTTTTTGTGTTCTGCTCCGGGAACGAAATGTGACGGACGGACGGACGGACGGAAGGACGGACAGCACCCATTCCTATATCCCCCTTCCACTTCGTGGCGGGGGATAATAAATTCCCATTTCACGATTCCCTTTTGGATGTCGGTCATTTGATTTGTATCGTTCTTCTAGTCACTTCATGGTAACATATTTTGCGTTGCGTTA
Organism: Haliotis rufescens; assembly: GCF_023055435.1. Taxonomy (NCBI): domain Eukaryota; kingdom Metazoa; phylum Mollusca; class Gastropoda; order Lepetellida; family Haliotidae; genus Haliotis; species Haliotis rufescens. The sequence continues at coordinate 5,339,070 of NW_025963802.1, forward strand.
TAGCACCTTTAAATTCGCCATTGATGCAATGCTTGAATTTGAGTGAAAAAATACTGAATATTCCACCAATACACCAATATTCCAGCTATATGACGGCGGTCTGTAAATAATCGAACTTGGATCAGGCAATCCAGAAATTGACGTTATGAGCATCGATCCACGCAATTGGGATACGATAACATGCTTCATCCAAGTCAGCGAGCCTGACCACCCGATCCCGTTAGTCGCCTTTTACGACAAGCATAGTCGCCTTTTACGGCAAGCATGGGTGGCTGAATACCTATTCTACCCCGGATCTTCACGGGTCTATATCGACACCGTAAGTTATTTCCATGTATACTGAACAACAAAAGTTCCTGTGACATTGCATAAGATTTAATGCAAAGTTATGTTTTTTACTAAATCTGAAACAATTTCGGTTTGCAACAGATACAAGACTCCTGTAAGTGTTCAAATGGTTTAATTTGCCATACTGACTTCAGAAAATGCGTGATTTCATAAACAAGAGTCATCAGAAAGATGTCCCCGGCAGCTGTCTGTAAAGTAACCACAAGTAAATATGCAATTCTGTATGTAATGAGTCAAGAGTTGAATGTTCTTGAAGAAGCATACATTGTTTACCCAGAAAAGATCCACCATGGTCGCATCCGTATGAAATGGAAAGTAAAACAAGTGTGTTTCTGTGTGTTTTTGATGCAAACAAATGACAAATTTCAAGAAACGAACACCACCCTTATAAGAACCTAAGTCCAACTTGTTGCCATTGAAAAAATTCTAAAATTCCTAAATAGCAGAAGGCACCAGTTCAGTATGTACCTGGTAGACATGCAAAGTTTTGTAAGAAAGTATCTAACAGCTTTTAAGTTAAGCTTCGGAAATGAACACCACCCTTATAGAACCTAAGTCCAACTTGTTGCCATGGAAACGTAAAAAATAAACATTTCTAAAATTGCAAAATAGCAAAAGGCACAACTACACCACTTGAGTGATATAAATGCAAAGTTTGATAAAGAAAGTTTTTTACAGTTTCGGAGTTCTGCTCCGGAAACAAACATAACTCACAAAGTTAGCCTATGTCCAGCATGTTTTCATGAAAATTGGAAAATAAAAAAAATGGAAAAATTCCAAAATAGCAAAAGGCACAACTTCACTGATATAAATGCAATGTTTAATATAGATATATTTAACGGTTTTTAATTATATGCCGGGGAGATCAAAACATGAACATGCCAAAATGTCAATTAACAAATCAATAGCGTGAACATGCCAAAATGTCAATTAATAAATCAATAGCGTGAGTGTCCACCTCTAGTTGCGATGCAAGCAACACATCTTCGTCTAATGGAATGGACCAGGCGTCGCACAAAGTCCTGTGGGATATCTGTCCATATCTGCTGGAGCATGTTTCGAAGTTCCTGGAGTGTCTGTGTCCCACATGTGCTCGATTGGTGAGAGATCAGGGGAGCGAGCCGGCCAGCGGATGACATTCACGTTGTTTTGTTGAAGAGAATCCTGAACAAGTCAAGCAATATGGTGAGGTGAGGTGAAATTGGGTTTAACGTCGCGTCCAAGATTATTGCACTTATATAGCGACGTGCATGCACGTGTATGTGTGTGTGTGGCTGCTTGTACTAGTCCGGACTGATGCCGATTTATAGTGCTAGCTCACTGAGATACCATGCCGCAGTTTAACATGAATACCCCACTCAGACACAGTATACTGACTCCGAGCCGACCAGTCCTTGTTTTAGCCCCTTAATGCCGAGCGCCAGACAGGGTAACAACAAGTACAATCTTTTAACGTCTTTTTGTATGACGCGGCCCGGGATCGAACCCTGGACCTTCCGCTCTCCGGGCGGACGCTCTACCACAAGACCACGGAGGCGGTCGTCAAGCAATATGAGGCCAGGCGTTGTCATGTTGAAAGGTAATGCCTGGGTCATGACGACGCAAAAACGGAAGAACAACAGGGCCGATGATCTCGTCGCGGTAGCGCTGTCCATATCAAACGGTCCTCTATCTTGCTGTAATCCCACCCCATACCATAACGCTGCCGCCCCCGAGCCGATCTTCTTCCATGACACAATGATTGACGTAACGTTCACCTCGACGTCGGTGCACTCGAATCCGTCCATCGCTGTGGCTGAGGTGAAAACGAGACTTGTCCCAACTGCATGGCCGTCCAGCGTAGACGCTGTCTGCACCACTGTAGACGTGCTTGACGGTGGTTTCCTGTGAAAATGGGACGTCTGGCGGGTCTTCTGGCGACAATCCTGCACATCTGAGGCGGCGACGTACGGTTTGTGAAGCTATTCGTCGAAGGTCAGGGATGCTTCTTGCAGTCACTGTTGCTGGCTGGAATCGATTTCGTAGGTGAGTTGTTCGAATCCAGTTGTCTTGTCGATTATTGGTTACGCGTGGCCTGCCACTCCGAGGATGGTCTCTGACTGCATTCGTCTGTTGCCAAAGTTGCATAAACACCAAATTGTGTTTCTGTGGACGTTAAATTGTCTTGCAACATCACGTTGACTCGATCCTGCTTCAAGCATACCAATGGCTCGCAGACGCTCATTTTCGGACAGTTGTGGCATTTCGTAATGTTGAATAATTGCGTAATTTTGTTGTTTTTCTGAGTGGTTGTTGTCAGCACGATGCTAAACAATGCATATGGAATCCCGTTAACGCACGTTTTTATTCCCATTCTTGGGTAGTGTAATGCATGGGGCTTGCATAAAAGTCAACTTTTGCATGGAATGCATCTTTTTCTGTAGCAGTTGCGTTTTTGTGACTTGATTCCATACATGTTCTACAATATTGAAAACCAAACTTTACTTGTTTGAAAAATACACTAAAATATTGGGGTCACAGGAACTTTTGTTTATATATTTCAGTGGTTTTTGCTCGAAGTTTAAAAAGAGCGCTTCAAAACTGATATATACTGGGTTTTTATTTTTATCAAATAATATAAGATCATCATGTGTAAGATAGATACGTGATTTCACCACAGGGTATATACCATAACCCAATGGATGCCGTTCTGTTTGAAGAATATAAACTCTACAAACATTGTGGTCACACGAGACTCGGGCAAGCCATCACTTGAGTGAGTGAGTGAGTGAGTGGTTGAGTGAGTGAGTGAGTGAGCTTAAATTTAACGTCGCATCGGCATTATTTCAGCCATATAGTGACGAGAACAAGTTGATACATACACAAGTGAGTAATGAATACAAAGTTATATTTAAAAACAAATTGAAATGAAAACAAAGTGTCAGCCCAGAGAATGTCAAGTTTTGCAGCCGGAGGCTCATCCCAAGGGAATCAATAGTTCGCAAGACCTGTCAGTTCTTTACGGGACGAGGCACACGCGTCGGGTGCAGCTGTTAAGCAGTACTCGGATCAGGTTTCGTTCCTAAAGTAGTAAAGCCCCTCTGGTTGCCGTCTCAGTCAGTTGAGTGGTTAGGTTTCAGGTTTGATACAACATCTATGATCATGAGTGTTCCTGACAGAAAAGGGGATAAGGTACAATCTAAACATAGATATTTCCCAGTTAAATACATAGCTTCTGTCGTTTGTCAGATAATATATATGAAAATTGTGATGGGTCCAGTCTCTCAGCTGATGACAAGATCTCTGAGTATTGATGTTGTTGCATCGATGTGGAGGGGGCTGAAAGCTGTGCATATGGTGTTACAGAGTATTTTTGTCTAGTCTATACCACCAGAGTATCAAGTGGTTCACAGACAATCAAAATGTTGCAACAGTCATTGAGAAAGGGAGTATGAAGATCCACTTACAGTCACTTGCTTTAGAAATATTTGACTTATTTGTAAAGAATGGCATTGATCTACATTTACAGTGGATCCGTCGTTATGAGAACCAGAAAGCAGATTACCTTAGTCGTATGGTCGACTTCACCGTCTGCCATCCTGGTAGTGGCCACCAGCCCTTCAAGGTAAACATCAGTTATGGTCAGTGGCAGGACAGGGATTGTCTTTAGGTGATTTCGATAGCGAGAACTCTTCAAGCTGGAGAAGGAAGGGATATGTGGAACGACTTCTGGAGTCTACTTCTGCATTGACGATAGCCTGGACAGGCGTTGCTTCTTTCCTGGCCTGTTTTCTCAAAGTACTGACAAACTTGACAGGAGTCTGCCAAAAACATTTTCCAAAATGTGAATGCTAAGAGGGGCCCTCATGATGTTGATAGGTTTGCGACCGCAATCCTGGATGTCCAGAAGCTGCTGCATGTGCAGTCGTACGGTGTGATGTTGCTCTGGGCCGAAGATCAGTTATAATACTGATGTAAGCTGCTGTATGTGCAGTCGTACGGTGTGATGTTGCTCTGGGCTGAAGAGCCATTATAATACTGATGTAAGCTGCTCTATGTGCAGAAGGTGCTGTATGTGCAGTCGTACGGTGTGATGTTGCTCTGGGCCGAAGATCAGTTATAATACTGATGTAAGCTGCTGTACGTGCAGTCGTACGGTGTGATGTTGCCCTGGGCAGAAGATCAGTTATAATACTGATGTAAGCTGCTGTACGTGCAGTCGTACGGTGTGTTGTTGCTCTGGGCTCAAGATCTATTATAATACTGATGTAAGCTGCTGTATGTGCAGTCGTACGGTGTGTTGTTGCTCTGGGCTCAAGATCTATTATAATACTAATGTAAGCTGCTGTATGTGCAGTCGTACGGTGTGATGTTGCTCTGGACTGAAGAGCCATTATAATACTAATGTAAGCTGCTGTATGTGCAGTCGTACGGTGTGTTGATTCTCTGGGCTGAAGAGCTATAATTATAAACACGCCCGTCTTTCAACCTGTTCAATACTTATTTCGTTATTGTTATTTCATGCTGGTTCTCTCAAGTAAAGTGATCGAACAAATGGAACTCCGTTTCTACTTAATCATCACCATCATCATCATCATCATCATCATCATCTTCTTCTTCTTCTTCTTCTTCTTCTTCTTCTTCTCTTCTTCTTCTTCTTCTTATGCACATAATTCACACAGCCCTAGCATCCACGATCAAGGGTCCACTGTTAACAGTTCAGTGGGAGATTTCATCTAGAGATGTTTTTAGAGAACTCTCAGTACCTTCGCGAACTATTACCTGAGGGATATCTGTATATACTTGTCCAATACTCAGAAATGTCATAAAGGGCAAGAGTCGTATAATGGACTTTGAAATCTATCCAGAAAGAGCACCTTGAAGAATCCACATGATATGAATTCCACTTGTCACAACTAATTTCTAGAATATGAATAGTCCCATATAAACGCATACTCGGATTCGAACATTGGACTCTACTTTTAGAAGAAATTTCTAAATGATTATGGTTAGGTCTTGTGAAACCCATGAGAGCAGGTATGATATTGCCAAACCTGGAAACATGATCGGGGCGAATCGGGATTCGAACCCACGATCAGATAGGTTCTAAGAGACACCATGGGATGCAACTCTGCACAGCGAGACGAATGGGCCATCCTCGCCCCATAGCTAATGTAGATCGTTACCGCTGATACATTTCTAATCAATGATGTTGTATCAATGCATTCTTTTAACTTGCATGGCTATAGATCCCCGTATGGTGGCCAATATTATGGGGCGTTCTTTTTGCGTTTCAGAAAGGGAACATTACTATAAATGAGGGAATCAGTCTGAGTGCAACGATCTCCATCGTGTTGTCTGAACGCAACGATCTGCATCCGTGCTGTCTGAAAGCAAAAGTCTGCATCAGTACTGTCTTAGCGGAACAGTCAACATCCTTGCTTGTTGGAGGCAACTGACCGTCACAACTGACGTCCATTACTCGCTGTTAATACAGGACGTTGTTAGTGACACTTCCAACAGCTAAAGCGCTGGGCATGCCCAAGAGTTTGTGTGCGTCTTCTAGTTTAAATTGGAAGTGGCGACAGACTTGCATCAAACATACACCCTAACCTTACGCCCACAACTTGGTTTGTAACTCTGTGCTTCAAGCGCAAGGACATCTGTAGACTAATTTACCGCCAAACCTCGCCTGTAGACAGTGTTCCTTTTACACAAGATGGTATTTCGTAATTACTTCCGAAATACACAATTGTTGTTAATAGTAGCATTTGCCGTGTATGTGGGTAAATATGCCTTGACCTTCAAATCTTTGGCATTAGTAGACACTGAAAAACTCACAACGACGTTCAACACTATAGCAACTACTACGCTCAACAAAAGTCACCTGATAGTTTTCACATCATTCCCTCTGATGACAGACCCCAAGTATAAAAAGTCAAACTTAAACCAACCACTGAAGATTGCAGATCGAATGAAAGACTTTACGGAAAGTTTGAACTATACCCTCCAACATCAGTGTGTCAACGAAGTGCACTTATTTTACGATCAAGACGGTATGGCAAAATACATCAATTCAGTCTTAGGCAAACAACCAAAGTTGAATTTCGAAAAAGTACCGAACGCCTACTCCTACCTAAGTTTATTTGATATCGCGCATAAAACTTATACAGACAAACTTGTGATGATCACAAACGGCGACATATATCCAGCAGGCGGGTTCGAGAAGTTGGACTATGATCACATGAAGGCAAATCGTGCATTCTACGTCCCAACCAGACAGAGTCGGAGGGAGAGAAGGTGCCTGGTTACTGGGAACACATGTGACCCAAAGACATATGAAGGATCTCATGATTCTTATATATTCATTCCCGATAGAAAAGAATTGCCTCCTAAGACGAAAGAGTATCTTTCACTGAAATTTGATGATTATGGTATAGAAAATATAGTAATCACCGTCTACAGGGAAATTTAGAAATATCGAGTTACAAACCCTTGCTTTATATTGCACATGTACCACAACCACTGTAGTGGACTACGCCATAACGACAGGATAAGACGTAAGTATGTTAAAGCAGGTTCGGCGAGTCCAACCAGCGAACTGTAACGCCATGTCTTCAAGCGAAACAGCTATTAACCTGTACACGAATGTCATCCTTGATGCATGGAACTATAATCATTTATGAATGGCGTCACATTAAATTAAGTTAACGTCATTAATTTGAGGAGAGGTTTGGAAGCACCTTTGATGTCAAGTTGGTGGTATTTCTTAGGCATTCCAGGAAGCTACAATCTTTGGTTACAGTTCCTGACTTATGCTACCAGACTTGTCAATTTACGTGCTTCGGCAGTCAGGTGGCTATATTTAGGCTATACTTAACAGCGGGTGCGGGGTGTGTACATTACCAGCACGAACTAAAAGAAAACAACGTGCAGATGTTGTATTTAAAGCGGTACTGACCAAGTTCACTGCTAAATATAACTGCTTGCAGTCACTTGACTGGCGATTCTTACCCGGATTGTAAACACTTGATCAAGACTCAATGATGATGTTTATCTCAAGCAAAATGAATATTTTCTTGAAAAGCGCACTTTGTAATGTTGTTATTACTGTAAGTAATATTCCTTATCGTTGGAATGGCTTGTTTTCACTTTACAAGTAGCAGCACACATACAGCTATTTTTGTTTATCAATTATCGCGATATTTCGTGATTCTGTTTCAAGTGGCGATGACTATTACACCCAAATCACTTCCGACTTTCCTCCAATATCAAACTGACACGTCGTAAAAAGAAATACTGTTAAAAGGGGCGATAAACATATAACCTTAAAAACTTTTATTTCTGAGCATTTTCGGCTACATTCAATTCTAATGCTACACTCAAGAAAAGGAAAACTAATATCCCAAAACTATATGTTACAGGGATAGTTCATTTCGAAAAATGACAAGCTGTGGTTGTGTGTAGAGGTGACATTTATTCAATTGATTCAGCAATCAATCCCTCAGTCAACCACCCTGTAATAAAACATAACATGATATACTATACATACTATAGCATTCAAAGATACACAAGTTACATCAGAGGTTGAGCACACATAGAGTTACACATCACTAGTCCATTGTAGATAACTTATATTATATACAATATATATATATATATATATATATATTAAATGTCTCTTATAATTATCATAACTGAATATATTAGTTACACACTATATAGTTAGAAGAATACTAGTTATTGTATGGCGTCATAAATATATACTTATTATCACTAAAAGTAGTGTTATAACGTTAAAATGCATCCCCAAAACCTTCGAAAATTGTAACAAAGTCAACGTTTAAATTGATGGTTATGGCTTTAAAACCGATGGAGACGGAAAGTTGTAGTGTCGGCGCAAACAAGCAGGAAATCAATAGGGCGATGACAGTGGCAGGATATTTCGGGATAGCTTTGGTGGTGTTGCCGCCAATTAATCAATAGACATCTTTTAATCGGTAACTAGGTTCCGGTAATTTTCCAATCACGACAATCGGTGTGTTTGGTAGTGTGTGCAGTGAATGAGTACGTGTTCTGGTGTTTCTTGTTGTTTGCAATGTGGGCAGTTTCCTGTTTTGTGTAGATTAGCTATTTTACGGTGATTATTTAGTTTGGTGTGGCCTGTTTGTAGTTTAGTAATTATTCTGTCGATTTTTTTAGATCGGTGTAGTATTTTTGGTTTATTTAGGGTTTTTTGAGTACTTTCCTGATTTGGCTATTTAAGTTTTGGTATATATTTTGCCATTTTTTGTTGATTTTTTGTTTAGTGAGACTTTTGATTTCTTATTTTGAGCTGGGTAAGTTTAAGCTTATTTCTGGGAGTTAAAGGGATAATTTTGCTGCTTTATCTGCCTTTTCATTTCCAAAGATTCCTCCGTGGGCGGGGGTCCAAATGAACTCTATTTGTTTACCTGCCCTAGTTAAGTTGTTTGAGCTATTGAGTATTTGATTTATTAGTTTGGGGTGGTTTTTAGTGTTTTTATTTTTGAGGGCTTGTAGTCCAATGAGGGAGTCGGTTAGGATGAGGATTTTTTGTTGTTTTTTAGATTGCTGATTGTGTAGTGCTGAGACAACTACTGACTGATATAGAAGATTTAACGTGCGCTTTCCGACTGCAGCGTATTTCGCACACGGGCCTGTCCGGACCATTTAGTGTATTCCGAAAAGGGTGAAAGTGGTGTGTGCAACCCAAGAGGGGGCTTTTAGGGGTTTGCTTATATTGAATTTTTGAGATTTTTAAATTTGGAATAAATGCCGAGGTGGGTGGAGGAGGGAACTTAGGGAGCCGGGTGAGGTGGGTGTTTGTATGTTTATTGGATTTTGGATTGGTAGATTAATTAGTTTTTAGATGCGCTTAATTAGGTCTGTTTTGATTAGGAATACGCCTAGGGCCTTGAAGTTTTGTAGTTTATTTTGAGGGTTTAGTATTTCATCTAGAGTAGGAACCTTATTTAGATTGAGGGTGGTTTGTAGTGTGGTTCTGTGTGTTTGGTAGTGGGTGCAGTGGATGAGTGCGTGTTCTGTGGTTTCGGGTTGTTTGCAGTGGGGGCAGTTGCCTGTGGTGTGTCTTTTAAGTTTTTTTAGGTGGTTATTTAGGTTCGTGTGTCCTGTTTGGATTTTGTAATTATTTTGTAATTTTTTTAGATGGGTGTAGGATTTTAGGTTTGGCTAGTGGTTTTCTGAGCACTTTTTTGATTTGGCTATTTGAGTTTTGATATTGATTATGCCATTTTTTGGTTATTTTTTGTTTGTTTACACTTCTAATTTCTGATTTCGAGATAGGTAGGTTTAGGCTTATTTTTGGTATTTTAAGAGATAATTTAGCTGCTTTATCGGCGCTTTCGTTTCCGTAAATTCCTACGTGGGCGGGGATCCACAAGAAGGTTATTTGTTTGCCTGCTTTTGTTAGGTCGTTGGAGCTTTTAAGTATTTGGTTTATTAATTTAGGTCGTTTTTTGGTATTTTTGTTTTGGAGGGCTTGTAGTCCACTAAGGGAGTCGGTGAGAATTAGGATTTTATTGTTGTTTTTAGTTTGGTTATGCAGGGCTGAGGCCATGCCCATAAGTTCGCCCGTGAATATAGATTGGTTGTTAGGGAGTCGGTAAGATTGTGTGGATATAACTGGTTGTGTGGTATGGACTCCGAAGCCTGTGTGGTGGGAGATCGGGTCTGAAGATCCGTCAGTGTATATGTGACACCCATTTGGCCAATGTTCGTGTATGTATGCAAGTGTGGTGGTTTTAGCTATGTTTGGGTCGGTTTGTTTATTTATTTGGTTAGCTAGCGGTGTGTCTATTTTGGGTATTTTGAGTTTAGGGGTGAAGATATTTGATTTTTTGCAGTTTTGTTTAAGATTTTGAGTTTGGTGTTCATTGAGTTAGTTAGTTTTTCTTTGGGATATTGGGGTGAGTAAGGGGTGTTTGCGAGCTAGAGTTTGGTTTCTTGGGCTAATGTTTCGGTTAATTATGGGACAACTAATAGGTCTCAAGATTAAGTATTCGGCTGGATGGCAGCTGCCATTTAATTACAAAACAGACAGTCGTCTAGACGGCTCACATGTAAGTGCGCCGACATGTGCCTAAGATCATAAAATGGACAATCTTTGGTAACATCTAATTTATTGTTGTCTCACGCCAGAGCTGTGAATAATTCTGTTCATTGAACAATTGGAATTCAGGAAGTTATCAATAATTGTTTTACTTAACATAAGATAAGATAAGTTGTTTACCACATAATATTATGATGTCAGGACGTACTACAGTCAAAACAATATATTTTAAAATCAATTTAATGACAGACTATGATTTCCAAGTCCCGATTAGCAAATCAATGAGGTATCAGTTTCACCACATGTGCACAGACCGCCTATACTTATATATATATTTTTCATAACTATTCTCCAGTTAAAGTCCTATCCTCTTATAAAAAAATCTGTGAGAGTGATCAATATTAACGAAACTCATTCTCGTCAAAGAATACAGAACAAATGAAGAATCAGATGCATACATTTATTGCCATGCTTCATTCATCACGAAGTAGATTTACATACATTTGTGAATAGCACTTAAACTGTGATAATGAATTTTACCATTGTCCATATTATATTATAAATATTAACCATAATATGGATTTCCGAATATATAAACGACTCCAAACGTTGATATTTCAGAAAAAAACAAAGTCAGCTGTCTTTGAACGTTCAGGGGAAAAGGGTTTGCTTTCACAATTGAACATTTGTTTTCACCAAAGGACAATCAAATCAAGCCAAAAACAGTAAAAATACACATATATGGTTAGCGACCGTCATTATACAGCGAGGGGGGAAATTCGTCTGCTCTAACTGCCTTCACAAAAACATTCCAGCCCTTAAAGGGGCACTGATCTAACGGACTGGTTGTTGCCTTTGTTATTGTTTTTCCCCCGTGAGTACCCGGATGATACGCAACGCAACTGAGCGTGACCAGAGACTGGGGTACCGTCTGCAAGGACAGCTAAATAAACTTGGAGGCTGGAGGCAATATTTGTTTTACGCATTTTTGAACACTGATTGGTTAACAGTGATCTATAAAGATTTCGACAAAGGGCGCATGTTAATTCATTTCTTCAGCCTAAACAAACAGACAAAAAGAACAAGGGAGCTCATCGGATGTTGTCATTTGGAAATACCCCAGATGGTTATAGTTTAATACTAAAAACAGTATCCATGCAGTGAAAGCATTTTCGGATTTCGGCTTGCGTCGATAATACGATTACTACTCCCTTGTTGTCATCCACGTTTTCTCGTATAACCCTACACTTGTGTATTTGTCGTCATTCACTTGATGCTCAGTTAATGAATTTATTACAGGTACAATTAGTGGTAGCACCACTTATATTACCTGACAAAGGTTCCCATTTGGCATTTATTGTGTCTGGGGTAATTATTCAATCTAAATCCAGGTTTGAAGTGAGGTGAAATGTGTGTTATGTAATATGCACGTGGCAGTCCAGCAAGAGATGAATGATCAGTTGATTTACTTTTTTTTGTAAATCAACGGATCGTTCCTAGTCATCAAAGGATTAACAGAAAATACGTTGATTGATTAATCACTGTTATCTTGCACAGTGGATATGTCAAGAGTGAGTGTTTACATGTCTAGGTTTACTAAAACAAAGGGAATACACTCATATCATGGCGCGAAGTGCCGATGTAAAAACAACATACTTTGTTCAAAGGGTTAACTGATAATACGTTGATTGATTGATCATTGTTATCTATCACTCAATGGAATTTTTAGGAACCGTGGACGCTATGAAAATAGTTGTCACGTGGGCTTTCTCAGCCGACCATTGAGACTTGACACCTATGTAAAACACCTGAAACAATCCAAGCGATCAGTTGAGAAACGAACACGGGTTATAATATCCCGAAACGATATATATCTTTTAAAATATTTGATTGTTACTGAGACACGTGACATCGAATAAGTTTCTTTGTACAGCTGCAGACGAGTGGGATATTGTTCCTTTGTGTGGATATTCACTGATACATTCCTCGAACAAGGAAGCTGCCTAAAACTTATACACATAAATTTGGTAGGTTGTAATTATGATATCTGCATTTTGTTTTCCAGACCTTCATTTGAACCAATTCGTTCGTGTTTCTCTACGTCTTGGTTGGGAAATTCTTCAATGCGCGATAGTCGTTGTTGTCACAGGTCTTTTCCTTTGTAAGCGTGTATATATTACCGTCAATTTGTAAAATGTGATTCTCTCAGGCAATTTATAAAATGTGTAAATATTTCAGTCATTTTGACTAAAAAATCTGTCCAGATTGATCAAGACGATCAAAAGGGCCTACACACTTCACAACAGATTATTATGTAGGATTAAAAGCCAAACAACTTAGAAACGTACTTTTCAACGTTACATTTTCAGTCTCTTGGTGATGACATTAAACATCAAAATGTTTGGAATTCGTTGTCATAATAATACAGATGGAAATGTTTTTCAGTCACTTTATAAAATAACTGAATATTTAGACGTTTAATAAATGTGTTACACATTTGACAGTAAAAAAAATATACACACTATAAAAAAGCATATGCTCAGGTGAAATATATACTTTGTGTTGCAAGTCAAAATAGTGTAAACGAAAATCGCAAAATTACCAAGCAAGTGACTTATCAAAACTTCGTCACCATTACCGATGCTACTCACAAAGATACCTACATTTCTTTATTATCTCGAAAACTGTATTTCATTTTGTTGATCAATGTGACCATACGCCCTTATTACTACCCATAAAAGTGACTAATGCACTTACTAATGGTGCAGCAGAGGTCGCGAACTAGTCTAGATTTCTGCTATACATCCGGGTACTCACTGGGAAAAAACAATAACAAAGGCAACAACCAGTCCCGGGGAATTGCGTTAGATCAGTGCCCCTTTAATTACCGAGGCAGCTGTGACGTAGTAGCATTACATTCGCTGCGTTTGCAGCATATAAGATGTGTAATCTGTTGAGTGACTAAAGTAATATTACGGCTGAAATCTTACTTGCATGGTTGTTTTAATAGAAAACTTACGGTAAAAAACACAATTGTTCTTATATAATGTTTTTAGGTTTGGTTGATAAATACAAGAGAAGATTGTTTATACATATAACACTGGTCGAAAATACAGCTGTGAATAGTGACAAATTTTAATTACATCACCGTGTCAATAATTATTGACTGATTCCGTCAAACAACTGTCAAACCATTTATTGCCATGTACGTACATGTACACAGGAAGTCGGCGCTGTCGGAGGCTCCAGGTAAATAAACATCGTGGTCTTATGACGGGAAATCAGACGAACCGTGAACCATGGGGCATGCGACGTAATTACACCTAAAGGTGGTCGAACCAGGGTATTGTCTCTTGGACTGGCTAATTGACCGTTCGTATAATTGGTAAATATATTCGTTTTGACACCCGTGTTTCATGCGCATCCCGGCTCATAAGCAGAATACAGACAAATGAGGCCCCGTGATCAGCGGAGCGTGAGTGAGTGAGTGAGTATGGTTTTACGCCGCTTTTAGCAATATTCCAGCAATATCACGGCGGGGGACACCAGAAATTGGCTTCACACATTGTACCCATGTCGGGAATCGAACCCGGGTCTTCGGCGTGACGAGCGAACGCTTTAACCACTAGGCTACCCAACCGCCCCCAGCGGAGCGTGAACAACATGGATGCCGCCTTTCGGCCGTACCGAACAGTCAAGCTGCGATCTCGGAACTGAATCCAATTGCAAGCGGAGACAAGACTACTTCCCTTACCCAAACATGATCGTTGCTCAGAAATGTTCAAATCTATCTTCAGTAAATCATGAAATTAATGCGAGCATCACATTTATGCGAAAAATGCGATCGTCAGTCCCTCTGATTATTTTAATATGTTTCATTTCATCATGATAAAAAAGTTAGTCACTTATAAGGTTACCACGTTGAAAATGGAAACGATCGTTAACAAAAACAACAAAATGTATTCTCTCATCACTCAGCCTAACAGTAATATAACTGCAAATTAAACAATCAAGTACGCTAAAGTATTACACATGGTGGGTGGAGGTCCAGGGGCACTTTGAGTTTGACAGGTGTCATCAACTGGTCAAGTAACATCACGGTTTGTATATTCACGTTGATTGGTCAGTCTAGACTGGCGCCAACTAATCATGACGGCGTCTTCAGAACAGAACAGAAATTTTTTTCTCCCAGGTTTAGGCTAAGGTGCATAACGGAATTTTTTTTTTAAGTGATAGCACATTTGTAATTCAATCTAATATACTTTCCTTGATTGATTATATGGCTGCGGTCGTAGATCCGGATGTATCTAAATATGCTCAGTATATACACAGGGTTTATTGTTATACTATTAGGATTAATAGATTAATTGAGTATTTATACCCTTGATCATAAAGTTAGTCACTACTTTCACACTTTGATTTGTATGATTTGGGTTATGATTAAATTGACAAAATAAGAAATCATTCCGTGTATATGTGTATTATATATTGTACCCCAATACCTAATTAAATTGTGTATAAATAAGGACACTAGGTTAATTACTTTAATTGATTATTTGATAAACATATTCACATTTAGTTGTGTGATATGTCACAGAGGTAAAGCTAATTAATAACAACTAATTGTCCCATTTATTTGGTTTCTGTGTTTTATATGAAACAAATGCTATAACATGGGGTGATAAACTTCATTGGCAATAGACGTAGCATATAATTGTCCACATGAACAGTCTACTCTGTTCCAGATATGTTTATTCATTTTGTCAGCATGTAAATCGTTGCATTCCTGGCTCAATGACTCATTTAACGAAATCTTGTTCCTTGTTTTGAATTACCGTCAGATAGTTCCAGAACAATTATAAAATTTTCAGCCCTATAATTCCGAGATAATTCGAAGTTCATACTCTTGTACGAACACTTATCAAAATTCATTTATACCTAGTACTATTACGTACATATGTATATTAGTTCAAATTATAATAATGAGGCCCTCTATATTCTCGAAACGGTCTTTGTTCTACGACAACCGTAAGTCAGTATGGGAAAACAAAATATTTGTTTAATTGTTCAAAGTTCAAAGTCAATGTCATATGATTATAGACAAGGAAGATAAGAAATTAAATATAAAGAGTAGCCACTTTAAATGACAGAATTTATTTTAGTTAAATTTGCTCATGATTTGGTCTTTTCGTGGTACATAGTGCCAAAATACTCTTAATTATTTACTTTCATGTCATTAATAATCTCACATAAGGTCAAAAGTTGTACAACTTTTAACAGATATGATTATGACATGTTGTATCCAAACATTTCCAAACAAACCCAAACAAATCCAAGCTTCGAAATATGACCTTTCCAAATATTGGAATGGTCATATTTCCAATTGGAATGGTGGTATTTCCAAGTTTTGGATTTTTTGGAATGGATGATATTTTGTCCAGTGATTGCTTAACTCAAGAAAAGGAGACTATATATCAGTAAATAATTAAGTTTCCGTTGTGTTCATTGTAATTCCTGCATTCTGATTAGGTGAATGTGTTATTGCATTCACGTCCCAATGAATGTAACAAATTAAGCCACGCCCTCCAAAGCGGACAACATTCACCACTACTGAATGTCGGGGAACCCAAATTATTATAAAAACAGTCGAGGGAATTCGCTTTCTGCTCTCACGTAACATCATGCAAAGGACGTTTTGAGCGAAATCCATGCATATTCATTGTCCAAACCACCCTTCGAGGCCAAATGTAATGTACACAGGCCAAAATGCAACACTTGACATCGGTAACATTTTATTTGTCAAAATATGTATCATTCCATGAGGGTCTGTAACCCTGTATGATGTACTTCAGTGTTGTTGTTTTTATAAACAGTACAGTTTACAAATGTATACATGGCCATAATGATGCCATACTTTTTGTTTTTGATAAGAGGTTTTCGAAGGTTTCATATTTTTGTGTATACTAAATGGAAGTCAACATATTGCTACTCTCTTCCTGCTTATTTATGTTTCTGTACAATTATACCCCAAAACTTCCCATACAATGTTTATTTCTGTCATACCGTTGAGTATAAATACAGTAAACCCAAAACACAAGCAAGTAACATATACTATGTCAAAATTATGCTAGACAAAAGGAATCATGGTTTAGATATTGAAAATTGTAGGATATTATCGCTTAATTGTAGAGGTCTTAACAATACGGCAGAAATAAAACAAGTTTTCACATTCCTTGAAAAGAAAAAAGCTCCAATATTGTGCCTTCAAGATGTTCATTTTGAAAAAGAACAGGCATAATTAATTAAAGAACAATTGGGATATAATGAATATTATTTCAGCCCATAGAAGAGTAATGTAAGAGGAACGGCCATTCTGTTTAATGTACCCACCATGTACAATGTGGCTATCAGTTCATCAAAGTGGCTATCAGTTCATCAAAGTGGTTACAAGTTCATCAATGTGAACATCAGTGCATCAATGTGGCTATCAGTTCATCACAGTGATAATAAGTGCATCAAAGTGGCTATCAGTGAATCAAAGTGGTTATAAGTGCATCAAAGTGGTTATCAGTGCATCAAAGTGGGTATCAGTGCATCAAAGTGGCTATCAGTGCATCAAAGTGGGTACCAGTGCATCAAAGTGGGTATCAGTGCATCAAAGTGGTTATAAGAGCATCAAAGTGGTTATCAGTGCATCAAAGTGGGTATTAGTGCATCAAAGTGGCTATCAGTGCATCAAAGTGGGTATCAGTGCATCAAAGTGGCTATCAGTGCATCAAAGTTGCTATCAGTCCATTAATGTGGCTATCAGTGCATCAATGTGGGTATCAGTGAATGAATGTGGGTATCAATACATCAAAGTGGCTATCAGTGCATCAAAGTGGCTATCAGTGCATCAAAGTGGTTATCAGTGCATCAAAGTGGTTATCAGTGCATCAAAGTGGCTATCAGTGCATCAAAGTGGCTATCAGTGAATCAAAGTGGTTATAAGTGCATCAAAGTGGGTATCAGTGCATCAAAGTGGCTATCAGTGCATCAATGTGGGTATCAGTGAATGAATGTGGGTATCAATACATCAAAGTGGCCATCAGTGCATCAAAGTGGCTATCAGTGCATCAAAGTGGCTATCAGTGCATCACAGTGGGTATCAGTGCATCAATATGGGTATCAGTGAACGAATGTGGGTATCAATACATCAAAGTGGCTACCAGTGCATCAAAGTGGCTATCAGTGCATCAAAGTGGCTATCAGTGCATCAATGTTGGTATCAGTGCATCAAAGTGAGTATCAATACATCAAAGTGGGTATGAGAACATCAATGTGAGTATGAGAACATCAAGGTGGGTATCAGTACATCGACTTGTATTTAATACATTAATGTGTGTAAGAATACACCAATGTGTTATCAGTACATCAATGTGGGTATCAATACACCAATATGGTTTCAGTACATTAAAGTGGGTATCCGTACATCAATGTGTTATTGGTACATTAATATGTGTATCAGTACATTTATGTGGGTATCATTACATCAATGTGGGTATCACAACATCAATGTGGGTATGAAAACATCAACGTTGGTATCAATAAACCAATGTGTGTATCAGTACATTTATGTGAGTATCAGTGCATCAATGTGGGTATCAATACACCAATATGTTATCAGTACATAAATATCTCTGTCAGTACAGTAATGTAGTTATCAGTTTCTGCTGCTATACTTCGGCGTATATACACAGGAGTAGACATTACTGCTCATATGTTCGTTATAGTTGTTTCTATAGATTCGTATTATTAATAGCTTACACACATCAACCCAATAACTGAGACACATGTGTTCCATGATCTCAGCAAACGCCTATAGGCCAAAGACCTGCAACATTGGGCTTTCCTTCCCCATCAAGTTGACACATTGTAATATGTTAAACGAAACTATAAACCATCGAAAGAAAATTGTCATTGACTGAAGATCAATAATATGAATAAATAGCATCACCTGTTTATACTTATATGAATTCGATAATTACATACATGCTAAATATACATACGGATCCGGGCCGTCCCCACCCCTTTATGTTTGAAGCATTCGCATCACGCAATCACGTCTCAAACACTATTCAATGAAATTTTACACACTGATGATACTGGTCGCGATCTCAAACGGGTTCGAAAATTTGTGTCGTACATTTATATTTTACAGAGTTATGGCACTTGCTTCATGCTTTTCAACTTAGTGCATGATTTGTGTAACTGTGGACAAGTTTTCCCTGAAGCTACTGAGATTACATGAATGATTGTTTGCATGCCCATATAAGAGATACTTGTCAAAACTGAGTTCGAAAATTGATGTCGTACACCTTTTTTACAGAGTTATGGGCCCTGCTTCATAACAGTCAATCATCTACAACTTGTGGTAAATATGTTCTCTGAATTCCCCTAGAAGCCTGTTGAACGCCTCTGTTCAGGCTATATCAGATATGGTGTCTCGAATGCTTGCAAGAAATCGGTAATTTCTCGGAGACCCCCAAAAATATATGATGTCTGGAACTCATCGATGATCACATTTGTCTCCATATAGCCACTTTCAAATTTGCCAGGTTCATCGCACACTGTACAGTGTCTGGTGTGTAAGAACGTGGTTCCTTGTCATATAATTCAAGCTCTCCACATTCATTATGTAAGGATATCAAATATGCAATTGTGATCTGTTGATATTTTCTATCTTCCTTCAGTTTTCATATTTCACTCACTTGCTTCACTGCCAATAAGAAAAGTCGATGTTCAATGTACCAGGTACTGTTCTTATAGTATTATCTCAACGGCTGTGTTTAATCTCCATTGAGTTGAAATTCGATATGAACTACCGTTAGTATCAGACGGACGTGAAGTATTGATGAATCATAAACTAGGGATTGAGGGAGGATTACGCTTGTAATTTCCACGACGAACGGGCATGAAGTTTTCATGTGTATTAAATTATAGTTACTGCATCATAAAGGGAAACAAGCTTTGAAAACCCTGACATACATTATTACATTTTGAATTACATTTTTGCCGCACATTCAAGTAGTGTTTTGGAATAGGCCTAATTCGAAACACAAAATGTCGCGCCAATTAGGTTTTGTCGCTTTATTTACCTTCTCGACAACAATATGTGAATGTGTCACATGTATCAACATTACAATCAATCTAATCAACTAATAATCATGAAATGAAAACAAGAATTGCTTTAGGTCTTTGAAAGGCATTTAAAAGAGATACACATAAGGAAGAAAATATATGGATGTCAACTTCTTTATTATGAGGAACACAACGTTTCGGCGTATATGCTTACTCCTTCATCAGGTGAATGAATGCCATGAGGCAGAGAGCATATATATGATACAACAAAATTAATAAGATAACGAATGGTGGAAAATAACAAAGGGTACAAGCTAACAAAGGAAGCCAACAGATGATTGTCACTGATAGGTGACTTATCTATGATATCTTAAGTGTTGGCTTCCATTGTCTATTGCTAATCACCTATAAGTGCCAATCATCTGTTGTTAGCTTCCTCTATATTATACATATCCTCGTGATACAGTGGGAGTCGTATAACCATCTCTGCTTTTAACACATGGTATCATAACTGTTTGATGGGTATTCATGAGCAAATGTTCATGATATAGTGGGAATCCTACAATCAATATTTCTGTGAATGTGGAAGGGGTTTTGTCGCTTTCATTTAAAGAATGGAAAGGGTTTTGTCGCTTTTATTAAATAAGTGCGAAACTATACTGATTTGCACCTTACTTTATAAAACAATGTTTCTAAAAATTGAGAGTCACTGATTTAATTTTATGTCAAGTTTTCTCAATTCATCTTTGATATCGTTACTGTTAAAGTATTTTAGCTTTGTTCAAGCGTATGTCTCACCATTTGGATATAATCAATTTTATACAGTGAAGATGTTTCCAACCACCAGTACCCCCACACCTTATCACAAAACAAAATAGCAACTCCTCTTGAATTTGACTGTTATAGACAATGTCTTTTGGGGCCATAGGGTCATTACCTCTTTCCGTTTCTTTTTATCTGCTAAGCCCCTGCATGTTGCTGATATAATATTTCCAAAATAAACAACATCATTTTGTTTTTAGAATTGTTATTTATGTCATACACTGGTTCAAAATCTACGGAATTGCAAGTTTCAAATGTTTGTGAGAAAACAGATTGTATGTTAACATACCTTAAAAATAAACAAAATAGAGAAGGCAGCGTCCCAACCAGACCTTCATCTGCTCATATGGTTAACTTCCGTAACTTCAAGTCCATGTACATGTATCTGGGATATCTGCAACCACTTCAGGTGACAAAGGCACAGATCACAAATCAGGTGAAGTTAAGCAACGTCGGTCTCAAGTGTAGTTGGATGGATGACCGCGTTCCGCAGCGTAACTCCTGAGAGTTTCTTCGGCTTCGGTTCTTCCCCACACTGAAGCACACGTTGGTGTAGCACATGTGTCTTTTTAGGCAAGTAACTTTGTCCCCAAAGTGCCCCTGTTCCCCTACCCGGTAGGATGAGATGGTAATGTGACTGTTAACCTCCAAGCGCCTCACAGGCAGCTTGTGTTGCACATTGATCCCTTGACCGGTGTCATAATGTAGCGCCTTGCGCATGCTTCATGGCGTAGATTTGGCGTATTATAACTATGCACATTAGTTTACATGAATATTAATATTATTCGTATGTACAGATTAAAGTTTAAAAAAATGCAGCAAAGAGGGTTTGAACCACTGGTTGCGTTTAGACGTGTATTTTGGGTAGTCTTTTGTCATCACCTTCAATCTTGCGCTTTTCATTGTTATTAATGGCTATCAATTTTTCCATATTTGTAAAAGGATCCAATGAGTGTGTTACAGGCATAAACAACAACTTCAACCGCCAATCAAATTATCAACATACTCGGATCTATTGACACGTGTTGGCATATGTTTATGTCTGACACCAAAACTAGGTGACCCTTCAATAATGACGCTGAGTATATCTTATTCGTCACGATAAGTGTCATCCAGATGCCAGGTGTAGGCAAAACACAGTCAATCACACGACGACAAGGCTGTTGAAATCAGCAATTTCTATGGTCCCTTTGGGAAATGTTATTTATGAACTGGACGTTTTGTACGCATTATGTTGAATGTTTCAATCATCACTGCTCTGATTAATCACGACAAATATTTTTCTTTCTCGACCAGATAATACAAGAGCAGGACTAATTTGTGCGTGTTGGACTGGACTGAAATCATAGATTGACTCTACACTAACATTTATGAAGATGTGCACCATCACCAAAAAAAGGAATGGCGGGAAGGTCTTGAAACCAAAGACGTACGCATGTGTTGCTTTCTTGCGTATGCACCTGACGTAAGCATGTCAGATGCAATTCCCTTTTTTTACTTGTGTGATATACTTTTTTAGGGAGAACAGTTGACTTGCCTTTGCATGTGTATATGACAGTTACCGCCGGTGGGGCTGGATGCGCTAATCTTTTCGCGAACACCTGGTATTTGATATTGATCCGTAAACACATGCTCATGATATAGTCGGAATCGTACAGTCGACTTCGGCAGAGATTTCATATGGAAATGGAAAGGATTTTATCGCTTTTATTTATTGAAACTGCTGGAATCGTTTGATAGATGTTTCACTACCATAAGTGGTGATTGTGACCTTCGCTGCAACGTACGCCCTTGATGTCAAACGGTCGATGTGGGCGTTAACATGTCATATCGCGACGTCACCCGATAATGCAACTACAAATGAGATACGTGTTTTATCGAGACGTCATTTTGACATGTCAGATCACTCGTATATATGCTCCGCAACCAGAGTGACTTTAGCATCATCACAGTGTGTCTCTTAAGAACTTGAGCCATCTTGCTAAGGTAAGGTCTGACAATTTTATCTTCATTGCGGTATCTTACACATGTTTAGACGGATAATATAAAGTCCCCTCCCTCCCTAAAAAAATATAAAAAGTTAAATCATATTTTTAAAATAATAAATGATGGTCTACCATTTCGTCCGAGCAACATTAACCAATACCATACTTCGAATCGATTTCTTTATTTCCTTACTGTGGCGGCCGCAGGAAGTACATTTATAGTTAGTACATTCAGAGCAGTAGAGTCTATAACATAATAGTTTGCCTTAGTCTTATTGCATGATAAATCTACATAGGCAAATTTTGTAAAAGTAAGCACTTCGAGTTGTTTAGGAGAGATGTGAATTTAAACAAATTGGGATTGACATTGCAATTTGCAGGTTTATACTTAGGACATATTAAAAGAAAGTGATATTCATCTTCAATGTCATTCAGGGCGTACGATTGACAAATACGTTCTTCTCTTTTAATACCCATGTAGCGCCCATGTGAACAACATCAAAATCTTGCTAAGGAAGCCTGGAATATTTTAACATTTAAACAAGATGAATATTGTTCTGGATATAAATCATTTTTTACCATTTTGTATTAAATGCTTTTGTTTGATTCAATTCAGATACAGATTGAGACGAATTTTGTAAATATATATCTTTAGTTTTTGTGTCAATGATCCAATGAAATACGAATGACATTGTATATTTTTTTCACTCAATGCGTAGCCATAACCAACGGAAATTACCAAGTCTTTTACATCTGTTACCGAATTTGTTTTATCAATTTCCATCAAAGAGTAGGTGTATCGGCAGGATAAAGCCAACAGATAAAACGATATCCGTTGGCGTTATAATTGGGATAAAAATGCAAATATCAAAAGGTCAAGTAGGGACTACTTTCAGTGCTTACAAACAAACATGGCATCGCCCATTCGGCGATCGAGTCTGAGAAACTACTGGGATTATTGTTATCATTATCAAAACAAGCCTAAGATACTTAAAATTAGTGTTTAACTGTGACGTAGCTCAGGCATTTTACAAGTTTGGGTAACTTTGGAGATATAAATTGCGAAAGATCAGTTTCCATATGCTTGTAGACCTCTTGGATCTTTTTCCTCAAATTAACGCAGAGGAATGTTCCCTAAATATGGCCGAACAGTCAATCTGTGTCGCTGCACTTCGTAACGTTATGACAGGACAGACACACACTAAACAAACGTCACGTCTCAAAGACAAGGGTTAGAGTAGTTTTCCTTTGATAAAGGGCTGTTACTCTGGGGTACAGACTGATGGACTGCCGCGAAAGGCAAGTAGAAACAATTTTTGTAGACAATTGTTTTGCCTATAAGTACTTACGCTACTGTATAAGAAATAGGTTTCAGTTGGCACTATATTGACTGTTGTCACTGTCCGACGGACATGTCACTTACCTTCTAACGTAATAAATATTAATGCGCACATTCCAGGAATACTTGCAAAGTTTTCGTAATCTTTGTGAGACATGGGAAGAGATTTTTTTATCACAGAATTGAAAAATGAAATTATATGATACAGAGGTCAATAAGCGTCTGTGTTTGGGGATAGTAAATATTCTGTATTAGCAATAAACAGTGTGTATGTAGCTCGCCAAGGCTCGCTATATACAATGTTAATTCCTAATACAGGATATTTTCAATCCCCAAACACACTCGTGTGATAACCTCTATATGTTAATATATGTACGTTGGAAATCTGCCACAATCACCACAAACATTAACATCTGGTGTATTAACCTTAACACCAAGGAATGTCTTGCAGGCATATACATGTACTTTTTCATCGCTTGCATCGATGCTTGCTTTGCTTGCATAGACCAAGTAAGATGATTTGTAAAATATACACCTAAATACTTGTATTGAGAGGTAGTTTCTAGCCGTTCAAATTTGTAGAACCATTTTTCCTTTTGGGCAAGTTTCCAACCATTTGTAAAACAAAGACCGTTGTTTTATCTTTGTTCACAATTAATTTTCGTTCATTACAGCTTTGTCCTAATTGGTTTATAATTTGTGTGTGTAAACCGCAAATAGTACTTGAGAGTAATATCATATGTCCTCAAATAAGTAGTAATAACAATTGCATTATGTCCGGATGTAGTTGAATTCCCTTTGTACACTTATCTTGAATTTGTGTTTCTAATTTATCAATAACCCTTGAGAACAAGACTTAGTATGCAGTTTTGTCTATTAAATTCGTTTTTAAATTTCCGGTTATTCTGACACAAACTTTTATTACACTTTCATAAATATTACATAGACGTTTGCTCATTTTACAACTAAGACCATGGGAAAACAGAACTTATTTCGTTGTACAGAGCCAAATGTCTTTGCGAAGTCAACAAATGGAGCAATGATCATTCCACTTTTTGTACTTAGATATTTTTGTACGATTGTTTGTAGTATGAACATATCATCAATAGTTGTATAACCTACTCTCAATCCATAGTATTACCCCAGAACACCAATCTCTTGTTGATTATAGATTAAAAGGGTAATACCTCTGTAATAATTACGTTATTTATATCACCTCGTTTATGGATAGGGACGATAATACCAATCGACCATGAAGTTAGAAAAGTATCGAAGTCGTAAATCTGATGAAGTTTTTAAAGAATTCGGGAATAGTATCATCTATACCAGCTGCCTTGTTACATTTAAGATTATATGTGCTGTCTCAAATCTCATTTCTCCTTATTGGAGAATCAAGAATAGCCACGGTAACATTTAGGTTTGTTTCATATCGAACGAATCCATCTGGTACTGTAGGCTCTGAGTCAGACTGGTCTTCAATGTTGGAGGATAATAAAAAAAAGTGTTGGTGCCAGTCATTGGTGGTAGGATTATTTGTAGATACATGCCTTTCATTCAAATGTTCCATACACTGATGTTTTTGTTTAAAACTTCATCTCTCTTTTGTCTACGGGTAGCATTATACTTAATTCTAATGCACTTCGACTCATCTAGCAAATCAGTTGCGTTCTTGTGACTTGATTTCATACATGTACTACAATATTGAAAACCAAACTTTACTTGTTTCAAAAATACACCTAAATATTTGTGTCATGGGAACTTTCGTTGTTGAGTATAGATCAAGGAGACATTTACCGAAATTATTTTCAGTTTTGTCATCTGAGAATCGCTGGACGTTACTTTGATCATTAATGGATGAGTGAGTTAAAATTTAACGTCGCATCAGCATTAGTTCAGCCTTTATATCATTAATAAGACAACGAGATCTGAGGATTGACAGTTCTTGTCCAAATCGAAAGAACATAAATTGGCCCAGAAAATGCTGAAAAATAATAATCATACTTCAGACTGTTAAAAAATAAGAAGAAATTGTCTGCCACAAAAATCACTTTTATCCAATTTGATTTTCCTTCAAAAACAATATTTAAGGTCATAAAATATCAGGTTTTGGCAGCTGTAGCTGAAATATTAGCTTGTCTCCATTCGAAATTTCCCACACGTGAAGCCTATTTCGGTTGTCACCGTCGTGATATTGCTGAAATGTTAAAGATATATAAAATCATACCCATTCACAAGTAAATATAAGCGACAATACTCTTTCCATTTTCATAAGAAGTCTCTTCTGAAAGCAAAGTCGACTGTACTAGATTACAAGTATGTGTTTATGAATCACAGTCAAAGATAAATCACCCATACAAGGGCATGAACTCTTACTTTTCTAACAACCAAGCAACATGAACAACCCTCTTACATAAGTATTTGTAAAGACTTTAAATGTCCTGATAAAGTAGACATTCTGATAAATTTCTTATTCTTTTATTCTGATTTAAAGTTCTGATTTTCTTCGCAGATTAAAACCCTCAATTTACTGTTACATCTCCAAATGTTTAAGATAATGAATACTACTGGTGTAGTTCCCCTGTTAGGATTCCAGAGTAACAGGTCTCCAGGAGCCTCGTGATTGTCGTGAGAGCCGTATTCAGGCTCTGTGACTTGGCTGATTCGCTCATAATGCTCATAAGTATCCATGGATTGTTCGTTGTTCATGCGTCAATCACTATTTATCCTGATCCCGACATGATCACGCGCAGCCTGGTTCTTTTACGTAAAACACTTAACTTATGGATTTAACTTTATGAAGCCAGACATAATTTACAAGACCCCTTCTCAACTGCCACATAGATATATAGTTGATGTATTGATGACTGGCGATAAAGAACATTCAAGCTGAAACAAACGAAACATCGATGAAATTGCATTATGTTATATTATATGTTCTATTTGAAAAAAACCCATGTGCAATACGTTCGCTTAATCACATCCACAAATACTGTAGTTGTGGGGAGTTTCGTACCTCAGCCGTGCCAGGTTCAGTTCGAATCAAAGATCCTTTGTCGGTCAGCACCACACGTTGCTCGGTAGTTTCAATAAAGTGTAAATTACCCGCGACACGTTTGGATGATATAACACTTCAAAGCCTAAATCTTATCTGAAATCTGATCAATACCTGGTTTGTGTGCTCCAAGTCCGCCTGCTTGCGTTTTGAATTATGTATGATGTTATGCATGTAATGGCTATATATTACTGTTTTCTGATTACCGTCCAAGGGTCTGCAGCACTTTCCGAATATGTAGCGTGGTAACTATTGCACCATTTTGAATCTATACGTCACACAAACACAAACATATTTATTATTTCAAAAGAAATCTTGCTTATGTAAATGCCTCTCGGGGTATTAACTTAAGAACAGCTGGTTATATACAAGTTAATGTTTAACATAAATGTACAAAATGCACAAATGGAATACATGAAGCCAATACTAGTGTTTTGAAGCCAGTCTGTGAAATAATGTATATAATTCTATAATGTATACAATTAAAGTAACTGGAATCTTTCGATTTTGACAATAAAGGCCATGAAGGGTGTCCGTCTTTGAAGAACTACTGATTGAACTATTGAGATGTAATATTGTTTTAGGTCATGCCCATGCGTGTAGAAATAGATAGTGTTTCCGATAATCTCGTATATTTGGCAGGTAAAGAAAAGTTAGATTGCATCTTCAAAATAATACCCGCGAGTGCAGTCTGGTATATCTGACACATTACACATAAACTAATCAGCGTTTACGTTGCTGCAGTCGAGCCTTAGGCAGCAGTGGACAATTTGGCAGAATGTTGAACCATATTTTAAGTCTAAATTATTGCTAATCATATCAGGACGATTAATTAAGGATTTACATTCTTTTATTGAGCAAGAATTTGTTACTTCGCCGAGTAGATTGTTTTACAGGTTAATCGTATCCGGAAGAAATGATTTGGTATAGGGCTGGGTTCTACATTTGATTTTTTCTTATCTTTTTATAAAGTTATACTTTCTATTATCAGAGACTTGACTTGACGAACGTATTGTTTGTTGCTGGTAAAAGAAGATATTCGTTTCGCATTAATGGAAATTATCAGATATATGTGATAATTTTACATCTCTTAGGAATCAGATATAAAGGAAATTGGAAATATATCCAAGCAATTTAAGGAGTAAGAGTAGGAGGCATTATATATATTGTTCAGAGCTAGAAATCTTCATTTCCTAGTTGACTAATTATATATAGCTTTTGACAATAAGACAATAAGAAGCTTTCAAATGTTGCTTTTTTAAGACATGAGGATGACATTTCCAACTTTTATGCATCGGTGTCCAAAAAGATGTCCGATACAATTCGCTATTTTGACGACGGGTGAACCCGGGGCTTCGGCGTGGGAATATGAATGTGGGGGCACAGCTTTAAAGGATGGTTCTTATGGATGGGGACCTTGTGAAGATGATATCTATGCCTGCATGGTGCTTAAGTACGCTGCTTATTTGATGAAAGGTAACCAATGTAGGATAGAGTTCTCGTGATGGGGGCGTATTCTGATCTGGTTGGTTTGGGTTGGGGCTTGAGTGCGATGGAAATGGTCCTCTTGAGAGTCTACATCGAATTGTCTTACTTATTCACAAATTTCAAGAAGATCTATCAAACAGTCACATCGAAAAGCTTGTTCTAGATGGACCACACTTCTGTCCATTAAAAAAGTCAATGTATAATTTATCATAGTATTACCTAAACTGATTTGTTTAATCTCTCTGGAGTTGAAATTTCGATATTAACTGCCGTTATCATTAAACAGACGGGCGTGGTAAGTGACAAATTATACACGTAATACGGGTGATTAAATAACAGTAATCTCCACGACAGACGGCAATGACCGTTTTAGTTACGCGTCGATTTCCAAATTGAAACAATAAGTTAACCCAGAATTCTACACGTCAAGAATTCAGTGTGAAACCAACAAATAATAAAGAAATAAGCTTTTCTATTTGACTGTTTGATAGGTATTCTTGAAGTTTGTGAATAAGTAAGAAAACGTACAACTTTGTGGATAACAACTTCTGTTTTTTTGCGACGTCTGGATGCAGATTCTCAAGAGAACCATCTCCACCACACTCAGGCCCAAACCCAAACCAACCAGACCAGAATCCAACCCCATTACAATCACCCTACCCTGCATTGGCAACCTTTCACAAATCAGCAGATTACTTAAGCACAATGCAGGCATCGACAGCATCTTCACTGGCTTCATTATACTAGTATTGGCTTAGGGTATTTCATTTGTGCTTTTTGTACATTTATGTTTAACACTATCTTCTATACATGTATAACCAGCTGTTCTTAAGTTAATACCCAGAGAGATATTTACAGCGGGAGTTCACCTGTTTCTACATGTAGAGCCTCAAGTGAAGTGGCTGCCGCACAGGCCTGGGTCAAAGAAGTAATCTTACATCTAGTGTCACAGCCCTTAACCCAATACTGTAACCCGGGTCCTTTTTCTTGTTCTTCGCAATCAGGAGTCACCACAGCAGGAACACAACGACTTGTTTCAAGATGCGATAAGTTTTATTCAAACTGGTTTGGATAAAGTAAAACAGATACCGCACAAACGTGCTGGCAGCAATCTGAATTACTTAGGAGAGCAGTGACCTCTGACCTATTTACTTGCGTCCCGCAAACCGTTCTCCCCGAATCATGATTTTCCAACTCATTTTATCCTGAAACTTTTCTAATGATAAATTACTATGACGTCACGAGGTTTGACCAACACGTGAGTCTGTTATGAAGATTGAGTAGTTAACCAGCTTCTTTGTGACTTATCCGAGGTTCTGACCTCGTACCTTCAGGTTTATCTCATCTATTTAGTCCTTAATATGTAATCTAACTTCCAATTACATGAGTAGAACTGGTTCTCTCCCTTGTACAATTCGTATAGTTTAATGCTATCTACTAATACCTCTTAATCATCTTTGCTGACTCGTGACAACCTTAAGTCTCTACATGACTCTGAGATCCCTGTACTGTGTACCCTGTCATTCTCAATGGAAAACCAATTAATTAAATATAATTGGCCGCCACCTGCGCTCCTCGTACATATAGGTATACAACGTGAGTATATTAACAAACCACATAGTTGGTACATATTAATTCCTTCGCATCATGTCATGTCATAGTGAAGTTAACAATTTCATAGTTATATATAATTCATGTACACCAATATACTTGCATTTATCTTACTTATTTATAGATAATTATAACCGGGTGTGCAACTCCTGGTTACAATACCAATTAATAACTCATGTTGGACATTATGACCAGTCAACATCATCATCATGCTCCAGTACTCATGACAGCGAGCGAGCCACAGAGCTTCTAATATGACCACCAGACGTATTAGTTTGCTTTTAGTGAGATCTTACATTCTCGACGTCCAGCAATTGTTTTACAACTGATGACGTCATCAGTTTTGGGAAATACCATCGCACTTATCTACAGAGATAACACATTGGCTCGAACTGTCGTAAAAGTCATGACGATTATCCGTCTCTACACAAGTACCCCGATCTTTCAGGAAGGTTTTACTCGTTCACACCGTGGCCAAAGCCTTTATGCAACAGCAAGACATGTGCGGGATAGCTTACTTGCTCTCCTGACTTTAGCTCTACGATCATGTCTGCCATATGCTTTTTAGATTCTTAAGGAGGTCTCACCTAGAGCGGAATTGCCATACCTGAATTTATTGGAACGAACCTTGTGAGGCCTAGAAACTGCACTGCAGTAATATGACGTCCATTCTGACGTTCTTGACGTGAAGCAACAGTCGGAGCTAGAGAGGGGCCGTATTTCCAGTTCTCTATTGTACCTAAGAATTGTAATCACACAGTCGATCTCTATCGTGTTTTGTGTCCTAAAGGTATTGTCACATATACTTTGAATAATGAACCTCAACTCAACTGCAAGTGCCTGACCATATCCGTGGATGAGTTGGTTTGTTTGTTGTTTAACGCCGCACTCAGCAATATTCCAGCCATATGACGGCCCGTGGATGAGTCGATAGAACGTCCTACCAGGAAACTGCTGAGGTTCGTGTTTGGGATCGAAACATTTTGTACAGTGTACGTCCATTGTTGCTATCTGATTTCATTGGCATCATTTCGCGAACAGATATAAATACTGAAATATGAAATAATGAAAAAAAAAATGAAAAGCAGTGGCTCTTTATTCCACCGACCACAAATACCAAACGCAATATCAATAGAAATACATTATCTAAACTGCTTTGATTAAAAACTGTTGAAAACTCAACGAATTATCACGAAGCACGACAGTCCGGTGTCTATAACACAAGTGAGGTAACTCTAAACTTGTTTCTGTCCCTATTCCTTCCGCCAATATCTTTTCTCCCCTACCTACTTAACATTCTGGGGACATAAAAGAAAATATTTGAAAGTATTTTAATACTTTTCTATTCTTGATCGATCTGAACTCTTGGGCCTAAGATCCGTAAAATATGAAATCCGGCATAAATAAGATGCTGACGTTACATGAAACTAATAGTACCTTCTTTTCATTCTCCAAAGGACACACAGAACGACTGTAACACAGGAGTGGTAATAAAGAAATATAATCAAAACATGTATTTCCTTACGAAAGCCTAATCGAGCCACTTTGGTAGACTTTTTTTCGAAATTGTGAATGGCATTTAGAAGTGATACAAATAAGGTAGAGAATTTATGGGTGTCAACTTTAGAAGTATATACCTGTCTACCAACAACAATAACAACAACAACTGGCGACAAAGAAAACTATAAGAAGCCATTGACATCAGGAGACACCAGCCACCCATGAACCGTGACCAGGGCACCTATCTGCCTAGTGCTGGGGACTTATTGCTTTGATCTTCGTCGGTGTTAATTATCTAGCTGGCCTCCAGTTTGCCCATTGTCCATTACGAATCAATGAACATTTAAGGGCTGGCTTCCAGTTGTCCATAACCATCGGCGCTAGTTAATGTAAAGTGTTGGCTTCCATTATCTTTTGCTAATCACCTATCAGCGGCAATTATCTGTTGGTCTCCCTTGTTTGTTTGTTTCCACATTCTGTTATCTTATTACTTTTGCTGTCCTTACATGTACATATTTATGCTCTCTGCCTCATAGCATTCATTCTAAACAAGAAATTGGAAAAAATTCTGCGAAGAAATTAATCACCACACGGACGCCAGAACGTTCTGGCGCAAAATCCACGCCATTCGGGGCATTAAACGTCATAAAAAAAACCTCCCAACATAAACAATTCAACCAACCCCTCTCAAAAAGAAAACAACCTAGCAAACCACTTTTCGGCCGTCAGTAGTAACAGCAACTTCAACCTAAAACTCCTGGAACAACTAAACTCAGAAACCAAATTTACCAAAGAACCAAAAGATAATAACCTACAAAATAAATCTCCCATACACAATGGCAGAACTACTCCACGTCCTCATAAATAGGAAAAAGGGCACAGCCCCAGGCTTAGACCTCACTTCCTACCAGATAATTAAACAACTAACCCCAAACTACTACAAACTCTTCTAAAACTCTGTAACCTAATATATCTAAACGGACAGGTCCCATCACCTTGGAAACAAGCTCTGGTCATACCGATCCCCAAACCAAACAAACCAGCTGACCAGGCAAACTCATACAGACCAATTTCCATAACTTCTAACTTATGCAAAGTAATGGAATCAATGGCAAAATCAGGCTACAATACTATTTAGAACAAAACAACATTACTAATCCAGACCAAAGCGGTTTCACTCCTGGCCGCTCAACCCTAGATAACCTCGCCCGATTAGAGCAGGACATTAAAACAGGCCAGCTCAGCAAACAATATACTACAGGCATCTTTCTAGACTTCTCCAAAGCATTCGACATGGTTTGGCACAACGGGCTAATACAAAAACTAAAAAAAATAGGACTAAAAGGTCAAATCATAAACCGCATTCAAAGTTTCCTTACAAACCGCAAAATCACCGTGGGCATAGACCAAACGCTATCGGACCAATGTCCCCTAGAAAATGGCACTCCCCAGGGCAGCATCCTAAGCCCCACACTCTTCAATATTATGATCAACGACCTTTTCGAGGGATTATCCCCCCGAGTAGACACATCAAAATTCGCGGATGATGGAGCCCTCTGGATCTGCACTAAAAGCATTAAAATGGCCCAAAACTTACTTCAAAAATCTCTAAATAAAATACAGCAATGGGCACACAAATGGGGCTTCTCCCTAAACTCGGAAAAAACAACAGGAATAGTATTTAAACACAAAAATATGCAACCCGCCTCCCAAAATCTCCAACTAAACAACAAACAAATCAAATTTAAAAAACAAACCAAAATTTTTAGGATTAATCTTCAGTGAAAATCTCACCTGGGATGCACACATTAAAACCTAATAACCAAATGCAGCAAAGATCTAAATACGCTAAGATGCCTCACCGGCTCCAGCTGGGGGGGCCTCCAAGGACACCCTCCTCTCACTCTATATATCACTAATTAGATCTAAACTAGACTACGGCTGTGCCATTTACAACACCATAAACAACTCTCTCATTAAAAAAACTAGACTCAATCCAGTATCAGGCTCTAAAACTAATCACACGAACTGAACATGGCACCTCCAGCACATCACTCCAGGCCTTAACAGGAGAAATGCCACTAAAACTACGTAGGGAACACCTAACCCTAAACTTCTGGGCCGCCTTCCAATCAAACCTTCTAATCCAAAACATAATAACTAACAATATAAGCGCCCAAAACCAAGCCCTAGCCCGGAAACATCCACTACTTACTCCAATATCCCAAAGAATAATCAATTACCTAAATGAACACAAAATAAATAATCTCAAAAGAAATAGTAAACAATCAAATATCTTCACCCCAAAACTTAAAATACCTAAGATAGACACAACACTAGCCAATACACTAAATAAACAGACTGACCCTAACATCGCTTCAACCACCACACTAGCATACATACACTAAAATTGGCCAAATTGGTGTCACATATACACAGACGGATCCTAACCCAATCCTACCGACTCCCAAATAACCAACCCTTATTCACGGCCGAACTAATGGGCATGACCTCAGCACTACACAATCAGCAATCTAAAAAAGAAAAGAAAATCCTTATTCTAACCGACTCCCTCAGTGGACTGCAAGCCCTCAAAAATAAAAAACAAAACAAAATCCGCCCCAAACTAATAAACCAAATACTCAAAAGCTCAAACGACTTAACTATGGCAGGCAAACAAATAGAATTCATTTGAATCCCCGCCCACGCCCATCTTTGGCAATGGAAACGCCGATAAAGCAGCCAAGTTATCCCTTAAACTCCCAGAAATAAGCTTCAACCTACCTATCTCAAAATCAGAAATTAAAAGTGTCACTAAACAAAAATGGCAAAATATATACCTAAATTCAAATAGCCAAATCAGAAAAGTTCTTAAAAAAAACCTAACTAAACCAAAAATACTACACCCATCCAAAAAAATCGTTAGCATAATCACTAAACTACAAACAGGCCACACCAAACTAAATAACCACCTGAAAATAGCTAAACTACACTCAACAGGAACCTGCCCACACTGCAAACAACAAGAAACACCAGAACACGTACTCATTCACTGCACACACAACCAAACACACCGAACCACACTACAAACCACCCTATATCTTAATACTTCACTTACTCTAGAATCAATCCTAAATCCACAAAATAAATTAGAAAAATTCAAAGCCTAATGCATATACTTGATTAAAACAGGACTAATTAGTCGCATCTAAACCCCAAATAAACTAATAAAACCAAAATCACATAAACTAACAAACAGCCACAGCTCCCTAAGTTCGCCCCCTACCCACTCTTGGCATTCATTCCAAATCTCCAAATCTTAAAAGATAAGCAACCCTTTAAACCCCCCTCCTGGATTGCACCACCACTTCCTTTTCCCCCTTTCGGAAACACATTAAATGGCCTGCTGGGCCCGTGTGCGACAGTCGGAAAGCGCACGTAAAATCTCCAATATAAGTAAGTAAGTAAGCATTCATTCACCTAAACATATACTCCGAAACGTTGTGTTTTATCATAATAAAGAAGTTGACATCAATAAATTCTCTTCCTTAATTCAAGTACATGTATATTTACAAATCGAAATTTCGATTTTTTTCTCGTAAATTCAAATCAATTTAAAAAATCGAAATTTCGAGTTTTTTTAAGAATAAATGTCATTGCAGAAACGTCACGTAAATGGACGTAACGAGAACAAATTCGAACATTTCAAGGTTTTCTTAAATAACGACAAAATAATCGAAATTTCGAGAAAATAATCGAACTAACGAGAAATCAATCGACATTACCAAATAATAATAATATAAAGACAATTTAATCGAAGAAAAGAGATAAAGCCATTTTCATCTTCATAAGAAATCCGAGCCAATCGCACAGTCGATAGTACGATTCCGACTATATCATGAGTTTTTGTTTATGAATCACTATCAAATAGGAGGCGGTAGGGTTGCCTTGTGGTTAACGCGTTCGTTCGTCACGCTGAAGACCCGGGTTCGATTACCCCACATGGGTACAATATGTGAAGCCTATTGCTGCTGTTCCCCGCCGTGATATTGCTGGAATATTGCTAACAGCGGCGTAAAACCGTACACACTTACTCACTATGAGATAGTGATGATACCAGTATACCAGAGCGTATCATGCCCCATCAGTGGCACCCGTCACAAACACATGAAAAGGGAAGTCAATTGTTGACCTGAAAAATCACCTGAATTTATGGTACAAGTCAAAATAGGGAATTGCATCGGAAACCTTTCTTGTCACTGAAGCGTCAAATTTGGAAATGTCCTCAACATGTCTACCATAAAACGTTTTGAAGGCTTTAACTGAGGCCTTGAATGTTGTAACCTTGATCAAACAACCTCTGAGCAAGAGTCGTATGACGCTCTTTGGAATCTTGGTAGATAGAGCATGCTCGATTGTACCTCAAAAGTTGTGAAATGTGGACACCGAGGGTTGGACCTGCAGGAATATTGCTCGACATAAAGGGAAAGCTGTGGAGAGTGTTTTGCCACCCTGAATATGTATGCATAGATGAACATATGAAACAGATGAGATCGCACTGGTCTCCTTTATTCAATTCGGTGCGCAAGTCAGTGGAAGGAAATTTACTGTTTGATGCTTATTTAACGATATCAGATCATCAATATACCAGAAGGTTAAATTTAACATCTTGTTCAAATTACCTTGTTTTACTTTTGGCAAATTCGAGCAGACATTCCGATTCATATGCATACAGAAACAGATCAATAGAAGGGGGCACAACTGGTGCTCATTGGGATGCCTACTTCTTGCCTAAATGTCTTTTCCGCAACATGTTACATAGTTGTTATCAATGACGAAGTTCAGCAAGATTGTTTTCTCAGTAGACTTCACATGTCATTTCCTTTCAGTGTAACCAGAAGCGAGTGGCGAGAAAAAATAAACAAACATTTGAAATAAAGACATATTTCGATTTTAAAAAATAAACCGATGCTACCAAAGTTTTTGATTTTGCAATCGTGTTTGCTGTTGAAAAAAAAGATTCTACCCCTAAGCCAGGCAATTACCGTTTAACTATTACACTATTTGTTGTAACCCTCTTTGTATTATACCGATCACTATTTTAAGTCATAATATAAATTAAAAGTATAAAACTATAATCTGTACGTATCACACATGTAATAGCGACTCCTCGCACCCTGCAGCATGTTTTACGACATCACAGTTGACACGTGTTATGACGGCACAATAGATGATGATGTTACTTCCCCAATGGGAATCGGTTGCAGGAATGTGTCTAAATACAACATTTTCAGGTTGTTGTTGACACTATCGGAGATCAGAAGGTTTATCCATACATTCTACTGTTCCAACACACGGTTCGGTTTAATTGACAACACATTATAATCTGGAGGATAATTTATTTATTCACACTAAGTGCTGACTTCAAGTCAATCCAAAATGACAGATAAGCATGTCACTTCAGTTTGCAGTCAGCAGGCAGTCCTGGTTGACGACACCACCAGTACAAGCGAGGTCTCACTCAGCAGAAGTTCAGCAAAGGATTGGACATGTAAATATGCATCGTGGAAAGACGGCCCTGGTAACTGAGGCATTCGGGAACAGGATCCATAAATTTCTGAACAACGAAGTGTACGTATGTTATCACAGATACTGATCAATGTAAGTTACGGATGTAACTTAAAATCACATATTTCACAAAATTATACATGTACATGGATTGTGATCAGTCTTCACTGTGGACTTGGATCCCGTAACAATGTTTTTGATTGTTTGTTGTTTAACGCCGCAATCAGCAATATTCCAGCTACATGACGGCGGTCTGGACAAAAAAAATCGAATCTGGACCAGACAATCCAGTGATTTACATCATAAGCATCGATCTACGCAATTGGGATCGATGACATGCATCAACCAAGTCGGCGAGCCTGACCACCCGATCCCGTTGGTCGCCTTTTACGGCGAGCATTGATTGCTGAAGACCAATTCTAACCTTGATATTCACGGGTACCGTAACGGTGCAAGTCCCGTTGATTGTGGTTCGAAATCCCAGATTTTGTCGTTCACACTCGTGCTCATGGATTTAACTCTAGTGGCACACCTCGAAGTGCTTCGTCATTTCGAATGGCAGTTAGGTTAGGTTGAGAAGTCTCATTGAAAGCGTTTGTTTTCATGCCATGTTCGATTCCCAACATGCGTATTAGTGTGAAGTGCGTTCTTGATATTTCGGCAATGATACTACTTCAGCCTTGTTAAAACGGCGCAGAAGCCTACTCGTTCACTGACAGCACTAGTTGCCACCCACATTGGGTGCACATCTTGATCAAACTGACAGTAAGTTGAAATAGGTATTACACCGACTCACTTCAAGTTAGCAACACCAACTCCCTGCTAGTTAGCAAAACTTACCTCAAAAGTCGACGAATCGGGATGTTCATAGCGAGGGGAAGGCAGGTCTGTGCCGAACGCCCAGCCCAAACCGTCAAGTTTATTATTATTGTACAACAGGAACATTGGGAAGAAGTCATCACAGCTCATGTCCTTCTGTATGTTGTACCAATAGTGCACTCCTTCAAAAAGTGCAATGGTGTTACATAGATCTATAGTTTTGTGGCGGCATAAACCATTATAAATATATTTGTAGTAATTGCCAGTGGCAGTAAATGATTAAACTAATGATAAAACGTTTCCAAGTGCTTTCCTGGCCAGATTTAACCCTCAGTCAACAGAAATGAAAAGAGCTTTTCAGAATGTTTTTGTGCTGAAATTAGAGTAATCTGCCCTTTCTGGGTGTGACCGTTTCTAACGGCTGACTGTACCAATATAGCAGCGACAAGAGGGCGATCTGGAACCCTATTTGGAAACACCGAATTTCTGCCAACATCAAACACAATTCGTGATTTAAGACAGGGTTCTTTCAAGTCATTCAACAATGACAATATTCTGAACATTCAAATAGGGGCGACTATTTGGGCTGGGAATTTGTACGGCGATTGGATATTTTTCAGCT
This sequence comes from Haliotis rufescens, assembly GCF_023055435.1. NCBI lineage: Eukaryota > Metazoa > Mollusca > Gastropoda > Lepetellida > Haliotidae > Haliotis > Haliotis rufescens. The sequence goes on from NW_025963802.1 coordinate 5,377,413, forward strand.
ACAGCTGCAAAACCAGTCATTTTTCAATCAAAGCTATGAGCCTAAATAAATATAAATTGTAAAAACATCTTGCAACAATGTTTTTTGGTGGAACACAATTTCTTATTTTTTCAAAAGTCTGAAGCATACTTTTTGCATTCAAGCTTTTTCTCGGACGTTTTTGTTTCGGATAAAATCACAGCACTTGTTGCATGCAAAATTATACAACCCACAAAATCCGTCTGTTTTGAATAAATCTATTAACGACATTTGTGTGGATTGTAGGGATGTATAGGATATGTAATCCCTGTGCAAAGGAAGGGAGCAATTAACATAAACTGTGTTGGTCCACTGTAAACTTACCCATTCCGAAAAAACATTTTCCATTACCCCATCCGCTTCCCGCTGTGTCGGCTTCGTTCATTGGGATATTGATGACGTTCCTCGGTGTGGAGCCATTTTGAATCAGCAGCTGTGTTCCTGTTCCTTCAGATGAGAACATTTCAGCCGTCCGGCCAACGCTGCAAATGGCACCTGTTAAAATAGTGAGTATGGTTTTATGCCGCTTTTAGCAATATTCAAGCAATATCACTGCAGGGGACATCAGAAATGGGCTTCACACATTGTATCCATGTCGGGAATCGAACCCAGGTCTTTGGCGTGACGAACGGTCCAAAATACACATGTTTAAATAATCCATAGTATCCACGATTCAACTTTACATGTGCTAACTAATGTTGTAAGCGTAACATGTTTTAATAATCCATAACGTCCACGACGCAACTGTACATGTGCTGATTAATTTTGCAAATGGCACCTGTTAAAATAATCCATAATATCCACGACTCATATTTACATGTGCTAATTAATGCTGCGGGTGTCCAAACCAAAACATAAGTCTCTATTCCAAATATAAATATGGCATGGTCGCACCAGAACATAGTTTCTCTCTCGAGTAATAACGATGTACTGTCAGTTAAACTGTACAAGTTACGCTGAAAATATTTTCTAATTCTACGAACAAAAGAATATTAAGACAACAAGAGTTAACATTTTAAGAAATGTTCGTGTCGTAATTGGATATTTTGTAGCACAAAGACTTACGTCCTACTTATAAGTGAGATGATAATGTGCGTTGTTGGATCCTCGATTCATGGTAATTGAGAGTGGGTTACGCTTGAAAACCAGTTTATATTAATCGACAAACATCTTTTTCAACGCTTGTTGCGATTGGTTGTAATAAAAGCGCCATACGCGGTTATTTACATCAAACCGTCCACACAAAATAAGCGATACATTTTCCCACTGAAATAACAAAGCCTCGTTTTGGATCCTGAGGAGAAGACGCTTTCGGCACCGTCAACGCTGAGAGGACGTCATGGTTTTGTATGGTGGGTATACGTAATAAGTGTCCAGTATGCACTTTACACATTAAAATATACAACCATCAGAATTATATTCACGACAAGGACACATGTTAATAACAAGCACATAATGAGGAAATTCACTTTAAATGTTCGAAGCGAATGGTAGAGGACATTTTGGACGAATTAATTTTGTTCCCTATGGTTTGTGTGTAATTTTGGGAGGGGAGGTAATTCTCATTACTGGAGAGAACTCACGTGTGTTTGCCTAATATGAGTTCAGGTGTGTTTGTTTTGAAACAATCACATCAAGTCAATCAGTTTGTTACAACGATATATTTTGAATACGCTGTCATCTTGTTGATGACTGGAATTATATCAAGATTACTATGACAACTAGTGTGAATACTATCACCGCGAATATTTCAACATATGATCACTCACTCCTCACTTTTGGTTGATCACACGCACACATTCTTTATATAGAAGGTGTTTTAGATTTATAAAGAAATGAACAATATCAATCTCCGATCATTTATTTGTTTTGTTCGAGCAACTGTTTGGGATCCAATAAACCTATTTTATTTTTTTTTATGTTTAGTGTCACTGTGTGCTCAATCACATGCATATTCTAACGTTTTCTCAACAAACACATTTGACCTGAATTTCATTGTGCAATATGAAGTGTTTTTATCAGGATGCCTCCAACACTGCATCGACGAAAGGCTGGACTTTTATACAGATCTAACTATGAAGGCCAGTCCCTTGCTACCTCACAACCGCAGATATAATGGAGAAACCCCAGCTCTTTGATGTCAGAATAGAATAGAGACCAAACAAGAAGGATCAGTAACCAAGTACAAAGTTCACTGCATTGACTGGCACTCCAAGTATGACCAATGGGTTGAGGACTCAAACATTGAAACAAGGTCAAGCCTGGAGAAGACAGGCTTACAGGACATTTTCATGTTTCAACTTTTGAACTCAATCAAGGACAACCTCACATGCTCACGTGGTGTAGATTATTTGGTTTTCATCCTTTTTCCTATCTCATCCCCAGAGGTTGCCAGCTCTCTGTTGGAACTGTCACAGTGACTGATTTATGACTACCATTGTCTGCAGTACATTTGACTCAAAGGGCAAATTACCCTGTAGCCACGTCTCCATAACTTAATTGTCATTACGTTTTAGGCGCTAATCCCCGTTGTTAATACTCACCAACATTTCATTGTATATTGACTGACAGCCAACCTTGGCTGCTATATCACTTCCCGTTCATTACTGTTATTTATAGTATGACATTTATTGCGCTAATTCTCTAGCAAAGCATGATAAGAGAGAGAGAGAGAGAGAGAGAGAGAGTACTTGTAACCTGGGAAAATGAATTCTATCATCTCAAAGTTGTTGTTTCTGGACACTGTTTGGCACTATATTTTCTAAATTGGAAAAAGAGAGAAACTTAAAAAAGGAGTATTTTCGCAAATATGGATCAGTGATCAGGAAGGCTAAAAGGCTGCAATCTAAAACTGTGACGTAAGTTGTCTACAAAACCCAAACATGTGGATGGGAAGAAGTATAGAATACTGAAAGTGTCGTCCAAAGAAAATACTTTGTCCATATCACAGCGTTACAAACGAAAACACATGCTGTAGAAGACTGTAAAAAAGCCTTGACTTTCATGAACATTTATAAACTAGACCCAGTATCAGTACAGGCACAAAGGGCAGATGGTCAAAAGTGTTTAGTTTCTTTAACTGAAAATACTGTAACCAGTGATAAGGAAAATATTGACACCAATTTAGATAGACTTTTGCATGTCAAAGATACGCAAAATATTTCAACAAATCATATCATGAGTTATCACTGATAATACCGTTGTTACCTAGGTCACATGTTTTTAGCTCAAAAGATGAAAGAATACAATGATACTTTCAAAATAGTTAAGACTCCAGATCATAGTTTTGGTGTACAGAAACCCCTGAAAGATATATTAGGTACATGTGTGTCACGAATTTTGTAAACAGGAGCTAAAGAGAAGTTTCTTGAAAGTAAACATCTGCATGTTAAACTAACTGGTGATAATTAAAATTCGGGTTCACCATACTTGAGGAGGAAACCTGTCATCCCTTTAATGGCAATTACTTACAAGATGTATTTTCAGGGAAAGAAACGTATCAGAATGTTTCAGATGCTCTGACGGAAATCATTGATGAAGCCATAGAATTAGACCATGTAGTTATTCTTGGTCAAATATTTCAGGTGACTTTTATTCTGGGTAGTGATCTTAAGTTTCTGAACATGGTCTCAGGAATATCATTATGTGCAACTACAGTTGTGTGTGGTGTAAATGTCAATCGAAAGACCGATATATCACCATTATGCAGTGGTCAGTTAGTGACGTTTCCCAAGGGAGCAAAAACTGTACAGTAAATGTATTTTATGGCCCCCAAGAAGGACACATAACTGTAACTGTCTTCATCCCCCTCTGTTTGACTTTATCCCAATTAATAGAAGAGTTCCAGGTCTGCTTCACTTGTTTGTGCGCATATCCGATCAATTGGTAAAGCATCTTATTACCGAGTTGAGAGTTTCGGACAATGTCCAAAGGTGTATTAGTGTGTTCAACAGAAATAGGTGTTGCAATGTCTCCAGATTTAAAAGATTTGTGCAGGGTCTTGGTGTGGAATTTCATTTTAAGACTGATGTAGCTTCGGGAAGATTCATTTTCAGTGATTTTACCGGACCAGAGCATAAAAGGATTTCCCAGCGTATTGTCAGATTTCATATAACAGATTTCCTTCCTAATCATGCCAAAGTGAAGGAAATCAGCTTTCTGTGGAGTGAATTCTCATCTATCTGCTCCATTGGTGGGCAATGTTCTTTTGAGGAGTCTGAAGTTGTCTCACTTAATGAAAGATGCAAGCAATGGGCACGGACACTTGTGATGGTTTACCAAACTTAAGACGTGACTCCTTACATGCATATCTTAGCATTCCATGTCTGTGATATGATCAGACTTCATGGAAATCTGAGAAGCTTTTCACAGCAAGGCTTTGAAAAGTTAAATGACAGTGTTACATCGTGGTTCTTCCGCTCAACATGTCACAGGAGTAGAGAAGCATTGAAACAGGTTATGCTAAACAAAACAGAATAGTTTCTTCACAGAGCTATAGGAGAAGTCTAATGAAAATAAAATGTAGTTTGTGTCAAGGGCAGGCTCATAATAGGCGGTCATGTACCAACAGGAAAAGACAAACTGATCATGAGAAGGATGGACCCCTAGATATGGCATGAAGTGCATATATGTGATAATACTAGCTTTAAGATCGGGTGTTCTCTTTAATGATAGGAATACCTATATAGCTTTATGTGACAGATAATCTACCATAGACTGATACACTGGATTTAAACTGAAACATATTTCAAGATTCGGCAGATTATTAGCAAATGAAACAAATCAGATTTAATAGGTGTGAAGGTTATACACATTTATTTCATTTAATAAACATTCCATTATAATTCGAATACAGTTTAAAACACGTTTTGTGTAGAGTATAATGCTCTTCAAAGGAAAAAGTTTTTTTATGTAGTGCTATTGAATGTGGCATAGTTTAAGGTAATTTCTGAGACGTTTTGTTAAAACATTTCTGTACATGTAACATGTTTGCACAGACAGTGAATATGAAAGTGTACAAATGTGATTTCAGTAGTGACATGAATGGTACGATTTGAGGCGGCAGACAATTATAACGATTATTTTGTCAATAGTTTGCCCCAACGAAGTTTAGGGCATCATCAGGGTATCGGTCACATGTCTTTTGTAATATTTTCTACACATTTCACTGTGTATATCATCCCCAAGGAGCAGGTGGGTATGGCTTGGTGAGGAATACACCGTGTTAATTTATGCTGCAGACTTTCAGTAAAGAATACCTAGTCGTGGTCGATAAACATGGCAACTCTCAAACAGTTCAGTTACATTTTAATGCATTACCAGCAACGACCTTTGCAGAAATACGTTTAGTTTATTAGTTTAAGAATTTCTTCCTTGTGTAATAGTGGACAGTCGTTCGGAGAGCAATTTGGTTATCTCGGTTAAAATCACAATGATTGTTTTGAATGAAACAGTTCTCTCTAGTTTAAATCGTTCTTTGGAAATTTAACATGAACGCTGAATGCGTATTGGGGGTAATATATTGCCATTGTTTCTGTATTTAACTCTAGTTTCGAACATATTTCCTGTATGGAAATATTAGGTGTCTTGAGTACCCTCGACTCAATTATGCTTCAATTATTTGTTTTTTAGATTTGTCATAAATAAACATTTTACAACATACAAAGACTTGGACATATATTCATTAACATGATTTAGTTGATTGGTGAGTAGATATGTTTCGGGAAAGAACAGCTTGGATTTCCTGTGTAAACACCCCTATAACATGGACTCTCCCATTTCGTTCTGAAAAAGTAGGTGACGAGACGAAAAGAAGTGGAAGTGGTATGTATTGACTTGCCCGATTCAATAATCGATAATATCCACGACTCAAATTTACATGTGAGAGTGTCACCTGTTTTCAGAATCCATGACATCCACGACGCAACATTACACGTACTAATTGATTTTGCAAATGGCACCTGTTACAATAATCCATGATATCAACTACTCAGCTTTACATATGCTAATTAATGCTGCGAGTGTCACCTGTTTTAATAATCAATATTATCCTCGACTCAGCTTTGAACGCATCTGCTCAGAGCATTTCACAACGTATATGGCAAATTGATGATACAGAGGTGGCGTTTGTGACGTGAAGGATGTCATTGTTTGTGATCGTCATGGTTCACATAATAAATTAGAAACGATTGACGAAATTTAGGCCACGCCCACTATATGATTACTGTTTCCTGATTTGTTGACAATAGAATGGGCTGGACTTGTGTTGAATTATTGCTATGTCTATTGTTATTTTTGTGTAAGTCATTAAAAAGCAATCTGTGAAGTTTTAACTGTTGACGTATTTTATTAATAGTATGCACAATGCACAGTTTGCTCACCGTTGTTTTTACGTTTGTACTTGCATAAACGCAAAAACTATTTAAGTCAATAAGTAATATACAGCAATATATGAAAAGGAGAGTATTGATCAACAGTACTAGCAACACTTCCGATTCACAAAGCGTCGACTATCGCAACTCTATAATTTAACCGTTGGGGTAGAGTTGTCTACTGGTTAGAGCGTTGGATCGTTACGTTGTAGACCAGGATTTGAATGGTAAAATGTGTGAAGTCAATTTGTGATGACCTGCGGTGAAACGTCAAGAACAGTGTCTTGCGCTGAAATCGGGTGAATTTTCATAATAAGCATTATATGTTTGTTTGTTTGTTAATTAACGTCGCACTCAGCAATATTCCAGCTATATGACGGCAGTCTGTAAATAGTCCAGTCTTGACCAGATAATTCAGTGATTGACATCATGAGCATCGATCCACCCGATCCCGTAAGTCGCTTCTCACGACGGATACATACTAACACTTTTTTGTTTTGTTTTAGGTCTATTCATGTTATTATGATGAGATTGAAATTTAACTTCATGTCATAAATCAGCCATGACCGGTGTCATGTACATTTGAAGTGGTTGTGAACCATTACGTGAGCCACAAACTTGTACCGAACTTTGGTAGTGGCCCGGATGTGTGTGTGTGTGTGTGTGTGTGTGTGTGTGTGTGTGTGTGTGTGTGTGTGTGTGTGTGTGTGTGCGTGAGTGTGCTTGCCAGTTTATGGTATTAGTCCATTGAATTTACATGCCGCAGTTTAACAGGAATGCGCTACTCGAACACAGTATACTGACTCGAGCCGAGCAGTCCTTGTTTTATCCCCTCAATACCTAACGTCAGAAAGGGTAACAACAAATAACATCTTTTAACGTCTTTTGGTTGGAGGCGGCGGGGATCGAACCACCGACCTCCTTCTCTCCGGGCATCCGGTCTATCCACAAGGAGTTGGTCAGTTCCAAAACTCTATATGGTCGATGTACTAGTATATGTGGTTTTGTCCAACTAACTCACACAACCCCCTACCCACAACATCACCACCAATCCAAAACACTCACACCCTCAGCCCCTTACTTGGGTCAGTGAAGTAGGCTGTAATGAAGTAGTAGTCTCTGTCCGTCACAAAGGGGTTGTTCATCATACGTGCAAATGGGTAGCCGTTGTCTTGGCCAGTGGGAATCTGGAAGAAGCATTTTCGTTGTTATTCTGTTTCAGCCACCCATAAACCTGTGAAGCTACGGGGTAGAATAGGTCTTCAGTAACCCATACTTGCCATAAAAGGCGACTGTGCATGTCGTAAGAGGCAACTAACGGGATCGGGTGGTCAGGCTCGCTGACTTGGATGATACATGTCATCGTATCCAAATTGCGTATATGGATGCTCATGATGTCACTCACTGGATTGTCTGGTCCAGACTCGATTATTTACAGACCACCGTCATATTGCTGGAATATGGAGTGCGGCGTTAACAACAAACCAACCAAACCAACCAATCAACAACCCACGTGTCTACGTTTGTTTTTAATGCCGCAATATTCCAGCAATATTAGGGTGTCCTGTAAACACTCACGGCCGGAAATGGCAAACCATTATTTATATTTTGAGCTATGTTCCACACCGCTGTCGTACGGTGACACTCAATCAACCAAGTCATTAGATGTCCGAGGGCCTATTCTAAACCGGAATCCGACCCGTGAAGAACCGGGGTAGAATAGCTCTTCAGCAACCCATGCTTGCCGTAAAAGGCGACTATGCTTGTCGTAAGAGGCGACTAACGGGATCGGGTGGTCAGGCTCGCTGACTTGGTTGATGCATGTCATCAATCCCAATTGTGTGGATTGAGGCTCATGATATCGATCACTGGATTGTCTGGTCCAGACTCGATTATTTCCAGACCGCCGTCATATAGCTGGAATATTGCTGAGTGTGGCGTTAAACAACAACCTAAACCAAACCTAAACCGGAATCCACACGGAGCTATTTTCAATGTTTCTACGTATGTGCCCACACCAAGTGATATGATATTAACACCTACCCCTGCCTGTAGGCCAGCGATGTAGCCATTCACGTCGAAGATGAGGATGACAGCTGTGTCTCCGTCCTTGGCATAGCGCTTACCGGCAAACTTAGAGTTCTCTGAAACAACATACATGTATTGTACAGGATATGTGGCAGATTAAAATACATATATAATGACGCAATGACGTTATTATGGTCCTGGTGTCGGTATTGATCATCACATCTTTTGTCGAAAGGGTAAACAAAAATGCTGGGATTAAAATATTTTTGCCAAGAAATGAATTTAAGTTCTTGTACTATAATTTATTGGTACATTTGCCGCTTAATTATAGCTCAATATCAATCTATGCTCGACAGAGGACATGAGTCGTAAAAAGCTGTCCAACTTTCCGACGACCTATTCTTTTGACCTCCAACTACAGAACCTTGGCTCAGTTTCCTCATGTAGATGAAGACAGTAGGTACTTTTTGATTCAATGACCGATTAGGGCTGATGTTTGTGACAGTCATAACGATAACGATAAAGTGAAGTTAATTAAGTATGTCTAGATATATACTACTAATAATAATTATGATTACTTTAAATAGGAATAATACAATATTTTACACTGCGAAAGAAATCACTACTTATAATAAAAACTGAGACCTGGGATTCGGGCCAGAGGCCATAGATATCTTACACGTCAAACGAACGCACGTTAACGTTCCCTGACAAACGAATTGCGACGTCTGATGGCCCTTGGCAACACGTGCCAGTGGTGGTGGTGATGATGGTGATGATGATGATAATGATGATGATAGCAAAATAGCATTTTTCATATATTTAGTCAAATTTTGATGAAAACCTCCACAGTTTGAGATGAGAGAGTATCCGTCCTCGATTGCGTCCGACTCTGTCCTCGGAAGTTTGGCGAAGACGTTTGAGCTCAATATATTTAGTCCAAATGTGACTGAAAGAAAAGAGGTATAATTGAGTATAATTGATAACTGTATGTGCATATTTCGTGTTATTATCAACAGTACTAACATGGCAATACAAGATTCTGTTTCTAAAATCCTAAACAGTGAAACAACTTCAACGAAGTATCGAGTGATCCGTAGTTCGACTTCGAGTTCAGTTTGAAACCTGATCTTGTCCTTTTTGATAAATCCAATAAAATCATTTATATTTGTTGAATATTCTGTCTCTTTTGACACTAATGTGATTGACAAGATTCACGAAAAACATGGCAAATATGCAGACCTCGCTTTCGAAATGGCACGCTTGCACCCCATATACCAAGTTGTCCGACTCCTAAGCTTTGGTACCTCCCGGTCTGTTGACTGACATTAGGAGAGTACCAGGGTTTGCTACCAGGAATACAGCACCTCTGACAATCTGAATAATGCAGGTCTTCACATTCTCCTAAAAGTTCTGGATGGGTTTTGACTAGGCAGCGCTTCCTGTGCCAGGATCACGCTGCATTTTGTTATTTTAATCTTTTAATGAGACTATCCAGCACATTGTCAGTGCATGTCCAGCTTTGGCACAAACACAGTATCTTAAGCGACATGGAGGTGTGGCTCGATCATTTTATTACCGTCTTCGCCCTGCTTGTGGATTTGACACAGAGGTCCATCCATGGTACGACCCAGAATATGTAGAGGGCGTCATGGAAAATGAAAATACAAAATTCTTTGGAATAGGCCTGTATACAGCCTCAGACGTATCCAGGCCAACAAACCTGATCTTGTCCTTTTTGATTAATCAAATGAAATCATTTATGCCATTGACTTGTCTGTCCCTTTTGACAAAAATGTGATTGACAAGACTGTGGAAACACATGGCAAATATGCGGACCTCGCTTTCGAAATGTCACGCTTGCATCCAAAGAACGAGGTTGTGCGACTCCCCATTGTTCTCGATCAGTGCTTTAGGTTGATTGACAGATTCTGACAATCGGGGCTGCGTGAAGAGGGGACAAGGGCCCTGATCTGATCGATGATTGTTTCGGAATCAATTGACAAGGTATGTACAATATCAGTGGAAAGTAGGGAAACGGACAGGATGCACAGTACCTTGGAGTCTGTCCCAGTCTGGAGCTGCAACAGAAAGTGGGTAGGGTTAGGTCTAACTGGAGGGTTAATGCCGATGTCATCTGCTGTTACTTACGTTCTGTTACATTTCTTGTCATCACTTCTAATTATATTTCTTGTCATCATTTACATATTTCTTGTCGTCACTGTTTTACGTTTTAAGTCACCATTGTTTTACCTTAATTGTCATCACTGTTTTTGTCATCACTTTTAATTCTCTTGTCATCACTGTATTACATTTCTTGTCACTGTTTTAAATTTCTTATCAGTGTTTACATTTCTTGTCATCACTTCAACATTTCTTGTCCTCACTGTTTTACATTTCTAGTCACCACTGTTTTACCTTTCGGTTATCACTGTTTTTTCCATTTTTTCTTATATCTGTTTCACGTGTCTTGTCATCATTATCTTTCGCGTCTCGTCACTGTTTCACATTTCTTGTCACTGTTTTACATTTCTTATCATCACTGATTTACATTTCTAGTCACCACTGTTGTACCTTTTTGGTCATCACTGTTTTATTTTCCATTTCTTCTTATATCTGTTTCACATGTCTTGTCATCACTGTCTTTCGTGTCTCGTCATTGTTTCACATTTTTTGTCACTGTTTTACATTTCTTGTCATCACTGTTTAACATTTCTTGTCACCACTGTTTAACATTTCTAATCGAAACTATTTTACATTTTGTGTCATCACTGTTTCACATTTCTTTACACTGTTTTACATTTCCTGTCATCACTGCTTTACATTCCTTGTTGCTGCTTTAAGTTTCTAATCATCACTGTTTTACATTTCTTGTTACTGTTTTACTTTTCTTGTCATCACTGTTTTACATTTCTTGTTGCTGCTTTAAGTTTCTAGTCATCACTGTTTTACATTTCTTGTTACTGTTTTACATTTCTTGTTGCTGCTTTAAGTTTCTAGTCATCATTGTTTTACATTTCTTGTTACTGTTTTACATTTATAGACTTCACTGCTTTACATTTCTTGTCATTAATTTTAAATTTCTTGTCATCCCTGTTTTACATTTCTTGTCATCACTGTTTTACATTTTGTGTCACCACTGTAAAACATTGCTTGTCTCTGTTTTACATTTATTGTCACTGTTTTACATTTCTAGTCACTGTTTTTTATACATTTATTATCGACAGTTTTACATTTTGTGCCATCACTGTTTAACATTTCGTGTCATTGTTTTACATATATTGTCACTGTTTAACATTTCTAGTCACTGCATTTCTAGTATTCACTTTTACATTTCTTGTAATTACTGTTTTACATTTCTTATCATCACTGTTTTACATTTCTTATCAGTTTTACATTTCTTGTCGCTGTTTTACGTTTTTGTCATCACTTTTACGTTTTATGTCATCAGTGTTTTACGTTTCTTGTCATCAGTTTTACATTTCTTGTCATAACTGTTTTACAGTTCTTGTTAGCACGGTTTAAATCTTTTGTCATCACTTTTGTACATTTCTTGTCACTCTTTCACATTTCTTGTCATCACTGTTTTATATTTTACGCCCCATGGAATGAGGTTCGGCACATAATCGAAACTGATTATTCTCCAGCTTTGTATTTTGTTTTGTATTTACATCACCTCGGGCATCCACAAAGATGTGTGGAACTGACCCTACTGTTCACTATATAACACTTTGATAGCCGTGGAACCTTTACTTTTTGTTGACCTTTTTTAGGCTGGGATTTTAGTAGTCAGGGATATGTACTGACTATCTTCTGTTTTGGTTTAAAATGACCAATAAGGTTTGAAAAACAGATTAAGACCACACTAGATGCAAGTACAATTGTGACTCTAAGGTATAAGAACGCGACAGGAATTAATTGATTAACAAATAGAAATTGTAACAGTGATCCTGGAGTTAGACGAAATGTGTTCCAATGGACAAATATGTTTGCACCACAATCCGGTGTCGTACCATCAGGCTCAAATTACCCCTTTGTGAAACATTAAGTTGTTACACAGCGTAAAACAATATTCCCAGATGGATGTTACCTCCGATAGGTAATGGAACAACCCAGGTAGAGAATACTAGAACATGACATCATACTAGTCTTTATGTGATTTCTTGTGATCTTTCTTAGAGAATAAATAGAGGCATTAAGAATAATAACAATACCATAGATTCAGTTCTCTTATGTTTTGTAGAGACATTATAACAAATCATCAGGAAGGCAAAACAGCGAGGTGTCTGCAGCATGTATCTGTGTAGTCTCATCTCTACGCTTGTGCATAGTACTGAAACTGACACAGATTACTGGTGTCTCCTGCATAGTGATCATGCTCAGTTTGGTTACAGATCATTGGTTACTGTGTCTTACTGCTGTCTTACCTAACCCTGTTCTTCACTGTCTAACAACTGCCTGTCTAACGAATGGCAGATATCGCTTTTGCCACATGGTAAATGCCACAAACCACTGATTTGTCTGGGCCCTACTACCTTGCCTGTAGAACTAATGTCGCCCACCCGACTGGTATACCCAACCTGTAAACCTGTAACTGTGAAAAGAACGATTTAAATGATTCACTAAAATAACAAAAATACGAATTCTACTTTTTACGGACGAAAATAGGAAACATTGCCTCTCCTCTCCTCACCTCTCTGGCGAGTATCGCGTTGATACTGGCCTGATGGTATTGTCTGCAGCCTATCTCTGTAGCCGTGGTGTACTCACTGATAATATCTCTTTGTGCTCTTGTTTTGTATATGGGCCAGAGGCCTTTCTCACAATTAAACAAATTGATCTTGATCTATTGGTCTGATAAAAGAAAATAAATCATAATCACTCTTTGACAGTGAAGGCGAAACGCAGAATAATTGGTCTTAAATTTCCCCAGAAAAAAGCAAATAATAAGGCGATTGCTGATGAAAACGGTAAAATCAAAGATAACTGGACTTACATTTTCCCCAGAAGAAAGCATTACATAAAGTAAATGCTGTGATGAAAACGGCCAAACGCAGCATGACTCGACGAGCTTGTTCACGTTGAAACACCAAGTCTGTAGTATACAGCAATCCCTTCGCTTGCATATACATATACACTTTCAGTGTGAGTACCACATATGGTAAATCAATATTTGATCAAACAAATATATGTTTAAACAGGTACTCTGTAGACCAGCTGTGTGTACACGTGTTTTTCAATTTTTTCAAGTTTGTATTTATTAGTTAAGTGCTGTGACACGTTTTCTAGGTGAACACATGTTTTTCTCCTGGGTCATATGGCGTTGAACGTAAACACCCTTTGTTCAGCAAGTGATCGATGTTTGTATTACGTTCTCCTGGGACATTTGCAAACATTGTTAACTGCACCCTAAAAGTATTACTCATGTGCAATACTGTCGAGGCTAGGAGATAATAACGAAAAAAGAAGCCCGTGTTGATTTTCAGTAATCTATTGATACAGCCTTCACAGCTGTCTTGCGTTTTGCGCTCAATGGAATCTACTTCGTCGGATAATCGACACTGGTTGTTCTCTGACGTTACCGTTTTATATTGTTATACCACGTACTCACATATCCATCACAACAAGTTAATTACAACTGGTATTTTCCCCACGAGACAATCTAATAGTTAATGTTTTTGAGCCAGTAATGATTGAGGTTGAAATCGTTACAATTAGTGGAGCCGTTGCGTGACAGAAATTTTGTGAAAAAAAGCATGAAACTTGGTATGAAATTCCAAACATTTTTAGACATGGGGCCACCCAAAAACATCTAATATGGCCGCCATGGAGGAATTAAACTCCAGTATATCTCATGTGAACATAACCCACAACTTAAATATATGAAGAAACATGAACATTTTAGAAATAATTTACCCAACACTACATCTATTATCTAAATATTGTAATTATAATAGACTATATATGTTGATTTAGTTAATCTAACGTGTGAAAAAAATATAAACATATGCATTTCTTTGTTTTTCGGCATATCTTTTAAGACACACTTCATGAAGGACAATTAATTATATCAATATTGTATGCTCATATGGTGAATACAATGACAACAACAGAATATTTAAAGAACAATATTTGTATTTATTCAAATATGATGTAAATGGCTAATGGTTTGGTTGGTTAGGGGCAATTAAATGTGATCACAGTTGACACCACAATTGTAAAGTGGTGTACTAATTTAATGTGCCACAGTCACACCTTGCTCTGCAGCCCCTCTCAGACTTACAACTACATCTCAGAAGCTCTTGGCATGACTTAGAAGCTTGTAGCAGTGTAGTCTATAAAGGCTCATAGCCATGTGCTACTGATGTTAGGACCCCTCCTTCAGTTGGTGTGGGAAAGTCTGTTTCGGCCTCCAAACATTGTCGGCAAAAATAACCAGCATGAAATGCAGCTCTTTTGACATGTTGGTACATTGCAACTGATGGGGGAGGTATGGGTTCAGCACTAGATATTGTCAAAAGCTATATATATTTGGGGATATATGGTCGGATGTATAGATATGTAATGGTCGGTTTGGAAGGCTCAAGAGCGCCTTTGCGAGCGAGCCGCCAGAGCCTTGTTTGTTGTTTTTACAAAGATTCGACAGATGGAAAAGTCCGTCGACTGTCAATTACATTTGTTTGACCACATCATTCATCCAATATTATTATACTGAGTCAAATTAAAAACTTCACATTTTTAAAAGTAATCCCATATATGATATACAACGGACAAATGTATCGGAGAAGGTATTTTTAATCATTAATGTCCAAAGAAGGATTTTAATTAACGGTGGTAACCATAATTTGTTTCAAGCACCTACGGTATTCGGTAATAACATCAACAGTTTAAATCATGTCCCAAGCACGAGAATCTGATGGCACACAAGTTCAGTAGCGTATATGGCCACCATGTGCGTTGACAACTGCCACACAACGCCTCCGCATGGACCTTGTGATGCTTGTGAACACATTATTGGAAAGACGACGCCATTGTTGCTGCAAAATGGTGCCAAGATCTTTCAAATTCTGTGGTTGAGCATCCTAGACGTGTTCGGTGGGATTGAGGTCGGGAGACCTTGACGGCCAGTCCATGACTCCCGCATTCTGAAGGAAATTCCTTGTCAAAGTTGCTGTGTGGCGTCTGGCATTGTCGTGTTGGAATATCAAACCGGGTCCATGTGCTGCCATAAAAAAGGCAGAAGTTCTGGTGCCAGTACCTGGTCGCGGTAAGCAGCAGCGTTGAGGTTGCCAAGTTCGACAAGAAGACTGGAACGTGCATTGCCACAGAAAGCACTCCACACCATGACACTTCCGCCTCGAAATCTGTCAACTTCCTGTACACAACATTGGGCGTAACGTTCATGACGGCGCCTCCACACGCTCGCCCTACCATCAGCAAATCGAAGATTAAATCGGGATTCATCACTGAAGACGACTTGAGTCTATCGTAAGTGTCGCTGTGCCCACAATTGACGTTGACGTCTGTGTAATTGAGTCAGAATCGGCCCGCAGTATGGCCGTCGTGCTTGAAGGTGAGCAGTTCTCAGACGGTTTCGGACAGTTTTCGCACTCATTCTACCCCTAAACGGTTCATTTCTGGTTGATGTAGCCGTCAAAAATCGGTTACGGAGGTGACGTAAGACAATCTAACGATCCTCTGCATGTGACGTCACACGTGGTCGACCTGGCCGAGGGCGATCAGCGGTGGTACCCGTTTGCTGTAGACGCGTCTGTAAATCATAAACTGTCCGTCGACTACAACCCATCGGCCTTGCGACTTCAGCTGCGGACGTTCCCGTCTGCAACATGCCGTACATTTGAAAGGCGTGGCATGACAAATGGCCGTAAAGACTTTTGTTTTCTTGTGTTTTTCTTTTTTTGTTAAGGACTGCTATCAAGTATGGCTGTAAACACGTGCGGTATTATGGCCACGTGACCAGTTGCCCGTGAAAAACCACTTTTGCCACTGTAGTGCTGTGCACTTGATTTTGATCGATTCACGTGCACAAAAACGCATGTTATCTGAAGACAATACGTGGCCATTACTGTTTAAATACACAATTAGGACCCACAATGATAACTGGTCAAAATGTTAAAATTTTAGGTTTTTGAAGTTTTTAATTTGGTTCAGTATATATGCCTCTGATGTATGGGGCTTTGAAAAATAAGTTGTGAGTGAAAGAATTCATTTAAGATATTGCAAGTTTATTCTTAAAGTTGAGCAATCAACTCCAAGCTTTATCGTTTATAGTGAACGTGGAAGATACCCACTGGTAATTATTATAAAACTAGAATGATTTTATTTTGAAGTTTATGATTATGTATAAAATGCATCAATGTCAGAGCAGTTATAACTTCCCACTTTCGTACAAAACTGTACTGAGAGCACGGGGTTAAATCATGTATGGCTATCTCAGTCCTTTACTTGCATTTCATGGTTGACGTTTAAAGTTAAAACAACTCTTATAGATCAATATTATCAAGATTTGAGATGAGAGATGACCTCATCATCAAAAGGATCTTATTATTCTTTGTTTAAGCAGTTCCATATCATTGAACAAAACCTATTATCACTGCCTGTAAACATACGATTATGTTTAACTCGATACATATTAGGTAAACATATTCCCCCAATGGAAACTGTTCGATAATTTCATAATGTAATCTTGGAATAGGTGACGAGTTTCATTTCATATTATATAGCCCTTAATTAAATATCCTCAGAAATCGATGTATATCAAAATACAATTGCAAATATCCTACAACTGAAATATATATATCACAAATGTCTATACAATATAGGCCTATCCTTATAATCTTGTTCAAGTATATCAATGCATCAATGAAATCGTAAAAATAATGTTATATACTAGATGTATACTGAACCGCAAAAGAAACGTCACCCCAAGTAACATTGCATGATACCTGGGTTTTTTTTGTCAAAGTTTCTAAAATGTAACATTACCTTGTCCGGAAAAATGAAATTTGATGATAAAAAACAAAGCAGATGACAATAAAACCGATCGCCCAAATGCATCACGGCAATGGCCATGATAACCCGATGCACGTGAGTTCCGTGCAAATTGAAATGCACATGCGTTCCCCCATTTCTTGCCCTATAAAAATCCACCCAGATCGGATAACATTCATTCGTTATTGAATTGCTACCACATGCCAAGATTGACAAGAAATCAGTGACACCAAGCCCTTGGACGATTGCAAGCTGGACAAACCGCCCGGCAAGTAGCCAGTGCATTTCAAGTCGACGTAAGGACCATATACAGGCTCCAGCAACGGTACCAGACCACCAACACTACAGATGACCGAGCATGTAGTGGAAGACCAAGGGTCACCACCCGGCGTCAGGATCGTCAGGTTGTGCGACAGCAACTTCAAGATCGCTTTGTTACTGCTGCGGAAACTGCTCGACAGACCATGGGGACACACCAGCGACACATTAGTGCGGAAACCGTGCGTCGACGATTGACGAGCAGACATCTCCACCGTCACAGGCCACAACGAGGACCCATTCTGTCACCACGTCATCGCCGGGACCATCTTCAGTGGGCAACACAGCACCAGCATTGGTGCCACCAGCAGTGGAGAAGAGTACTCTTCTCAGACGAGAGCTGTTACTGTATCTCTAAAGCAGATGGCAGAGAGAGACTGGCGACGCTGTGGGGAACATTATTCGGATGCTTGTGTTGTTGAGAGAGGCTCATGGTGTGGGTGGAATTGGTCTTGCACAGAGGGTCGGTCCTGTGGTCTTCCAGAACATCGGTCCAGGGAGAGGCAATGGTGTCACAGCAGCTCGGTACATTGATCAAGTCTTGAGACCACACGCCATACCTCATTTGGCCTTTCGCCGCAACCACGAGTTTCAGCATGATAACGCCCGTGTCCACACTGCGAGAGCAACAAGAGACTTCCTCCAGCAGAATGGCATCAGAACCATGCAGTGGCCTGCCCTCAGTCCAAATTTAAATCCCATTGAGCACCTGTGGACGAGATTCAAAGACGGTTAAATGACGTCCGACCAAGGCCGACAACTGCAACTGAACTGCGTCAGGCGTTCCTCAGAGTGTGGGCTCAAGTGCCTATGGCCTTCGTCAACCGCCTCATCCATTCCATGTATCGACGTTGCACGGCAGTCATCAATGCACATGGCGGACACACGAGATACTGACTTACTATTCCTACTACTATCTACGTATTCTCACTGAACATATCTTTGTCTGTATATGTGTCCACAAGTACGTATATCCTCTCTATATCAGATATTGTAATTTATGAGAATAGACTTGACTTGACTTGACCCGTTTTCTTAATCCATTATATCCATGACGCAACTTTACTTGTGCTAATTAATACAGTAACTGCAAGTGTCGACTGTTGAAATAATCCATCGTAACAACGTGTCACCTGTATATGTGATTGTCAGTGCCGCGTCGAAATAACACGTGTGAACAGTATGTTCGATGCAAACAAACAATGATAATGAGTACGACAGAACACGTGCCTTTGATCACTCAGGCTGGGTCTGGGATCACATCATACAACCCCCTTGAGGATTTCGAGTAAGAGTAGGTCCCCATCAAAAATTGCTGGTCGAAAGATGCGACTTTATGGATTGGAGAGTGTGGCTTGGTGCCTTGGTTAAATAAAGACAAGTGGTAAAACCCTTTCATAGACTAAAAAAAGTCTCTTCTTGGTTGAAGGCGTGTCATCGTACCCTGACTGTGCGGATCGTGGCTCACAATATCAATCAATGGATTGTCTTGTCCAGATTCGATTATTTACAGGCCGCCGCCATATGGCTAGAATACTAGTGCGGCGTAAAACAAACCAATAAACCATCATCCCGTGTGTATTTTTTATGCTTTACCATACATCATGATAGTTCGATACATGATACAGTAGGCGGTGCGCTATGGAAGGTAATTGGATTTGAAATTCCACATGAATCACACGTATCCCTACAGTGCATCAGGTTCTGAAGCTCACCTTAATTGTATGTTGTAAGCAGGAAATATACGTGATTTTCGCTTTTATATTACTGAAGTGTCATAAGATTATGATATTTCATTGAAATCGATTCGGATTAAAGCTTTTAACTGTTCTCATAATAACATATACGATATAATATTTAGCAGATTTGATATTCAGGATGCTGACCAAAATATGTTTATTGCTTGACTATAAGAAATGCAAAAAGTAAATAAGTTTGATGATGAGGTGTAAATAGATTAAACATAAAATGAGTAAGCTTCCTGAACATGCTACAAACACATTTCACTTTTATAATAATTTATACCACAAACTACTGGAGATATAATCACGAATAGAAGCAAAAATACATACACATAAGATTAATTATTGATATATACACAAACTACTCATGTCCGCAAGAATTTCGGGCAAACGCTCCTCTCTTTGGAGTCCCAGAAGGGACATCGTCGCACTTACATAAACAAGCAACAAGAGTATAACATATCTGAAATGCGACAATTCGACAACGCCAATGTCTTTGCCTTGTGTCGAATTGTCGCCCTTTGAAAAATATTTTTTTATTTTACCAATGGGCGACAATGCAACAACGCAACAATTGTCAATGTCAAATATGTCGCGCTGTCGCCCAAATAAAAAATGTGTAAAAAAAGGCGTTAAATTGCGCGACAACTAGACAATGCGACATGTTGATAACGTCGCATTGTCAACCGTTTCTATTAATGGTGCTCCTGTGTAATAAGTGAGTTAATCTACGCATACGCCGAAATGATATACTCCTTTTCAAACTTAAGTGGCCTTTTGTTGGCTCCAATGGTTCTAAAACCGAAGTAGCAATTGCATTGTGGGTTGTTGTTTTCAAAATAAAAACAAATCTTTTAATGTTGCTTTAGAAATTAGTTCATCTAGCGTTATTGTCTGTGTCGTTTTTCATGGCAAGAAACAAACACTTTGCATTTCTTTTTAATTTAACTGATTAAATAGAAGTCGGCTTTGATATAAAAGTAAACGTTGGGTGGATTGATGCCGCGGTATAGCATATATAAACTTGCAAGTCTTTTCCCAGTTCCTCAGCACTGAACAGGTATTTGAATTTCTCTTACTTTTTCCACCTGAGAAGATACTGATCTGATTTGCAGCTGTCGACAACGCGAATGGTTCATAGTGAGTCAAATATTTTGTAATATTCAACAGTAGCATGTCTTTTTAAACTTATAACTAAATAAATACAACACTTTGGAGACCTAAATGAATTTTCATATTGTAATTTTGTAGTTACCTACAGGGACCTTGGCTTCTTGTCCGATATAGATTCCTGTTTGTTTTTTCAAACACGTCTAACTGCATAGAAAGGTCTCAGTGGAACACATTTTCCAGTAGTGTATTTGTGCACCGCCAATCGCGTTGAAACCACGGATGGAACCACACGAAGGAAATTGCCTTGCTAATGACGCAGGCCGTGTAATGTCGCCATCTTTCCAATGATCTCCCGATCCCTAACCCAGAGTTCCATGCGGCAAGCCTCGAAGCCTCGAACCCTCGACTGCCCTACAGCGCTTACGCTCCACGCCACACTCAATTCATGGAGGCGAAGGGCAGGATATCATTTCCATTTGCGTATTTATCGTGTGTTCACATTGGTTGTACGATACCACGTGCTGTCAAGGAAGCCCTCCTGAGAGCTGGTGATACGGTCACTTTGATGTATAAAGATGTATATTGTCATGCACCTCCTGCAGCTCTTAAATTCTGAATTTATTCATGAATATTTCTTGATATTCAGAACCGAAATACGGTCTTGCAGGGGTAATCTTTAAGTAATTGCATCTCATACAGGTACTGATGAGATGTGTAAAGAAAACATTCAATCAATTTGTGTCAACCCCAAAAATAAAGATAGTACCTTTGGTAATGCTGAAAAAACAAAATGAAAGACACAGACTCATGATACACATGTTTACACCACACACACACCAACACGCACGCACACATACACACACATATATAATATTTTACACACACACACACACACACACACACACACACACACACACACACACACACACACACACAAACACACCAACACACACCAGCACACATACACTAAAACATAGACACACACACACATACCAACACACACACACACACACACACACACACACACACACACACACATATATATATATATATATGTATATATATATATATATGTGTGTGTGTGTGTATATATATATATATATATATATATATATATACACACATATATATATATATAAGCCCGTCGAAAGTATGAAATGAAAACACTCTGCTTCTTCCTGAATATCGTACAACATGAGACTAGTATATTATTGTCGTCTAATAGTGATTTGTTTTAAATCCTTTGATATTTAGCAAATTATGTACTGAAACCCCTTCATAGCATTTTATATTAAATTTGTGCTATAGACATTTTATCTCCTCACAGCGGCACTGTGATCCACTGTTAGTTGCAAATTGTCTTTGAATGACTTGAAGGGACTGACAACACAGGACCTATTTGAAGTCTCTCTCTGTGGTATGTAGTAACTTGAATCAAACTTGCTATGACTGTCTATTGACCTTTTTCACACTTCGCTACTTCCGGTTTGAAAGCGAGGCTTGGAGAGCAGAAGGTGAAGGCTGGATAGCACATAAAACACATGGAGATGTCAACAAGGCACGCAATCGGGACAAACTGTGACAATTTAACCATCCCGGTACATTTATCGTAAGTATTGAACATTATTCTTATTGACAAACTATTCTACTGTTATCTGGTCTCCTTACCGATATGAATTTGAATCTGGCCGTTCTGTTGTGATTTCAATTTAAAATATCCATGACCACCTGGTAACTCCCAGTGCAGTTTATGGTAGCTGAACAGACTTAATACAAATGCTACTGAAATCTTGTAAAGAATAATTCATTGTTTACACACCATTAAGCCAAACTATTTATTGTGAGTTTAAATAACTTTGCGGGTTGTATTTGAAGTCGAAATATTGACCTTTTGACCATATCTAGATATATGTCAGAAACTGACTAAATTGATATGTTGATATAATGTATCAAATTGTAACCTACTGAGAATTTACAATCGTAACGAATCAAAAGTTTGCATCAGTTGCGTATTTGATGTAAATTGTAATGGACTCAAATGCATTCGAATAAAATGTTAGACCTCTCGATCTACTTGTGCTGTTGTGATTGTGAACAGTTGTTATTTTGATTGTCAATGTTGACAGATTAGATAGCATGAGGTGTAATATTTCAACTGAAATATTACATAAAGGGTGTTTAAATATTTAAAGCAAAGTACAGTTTGATCTGCAATTTTGGTAACAATTAATATTTCTACCAAAATGATATTTACTTTACTGTGCCAATTTAATCATGTCATGAAAATTTTAATGAACAAAAACCCAACTAATTAATGTCCAGTAAATGTTCAATCTACATTTGATCTTTATATAATTTACAGAAACAGATAACTCTTTAACAGTTTGTATTCAAATATTTCAAATGCATAAATTGATATTGACATTACTAAAAACTTAAAGTATAAAAAGAATTATTTTTAATTCCCATGCGTATTGCAATCATAACTCATTAATTCCCTTTGTTTAATTGTGAAACCCACCTGGTTTTATGTCCACAAACATGTTTTGAAACTTTTAAAACAAAAAGATTTCTTTTGTGCATTGTACATATCCTTCATATGAGCACTGTATATATATTGCGCACTATGGTTCCACAATGGGAAGCTTCAACTGTAAATTGTTCATTTTCATTATGCAATATTATGTATAACTGTATATAGGGAGAAGGCGGTAATAAGTGCCGCCCTTTGTCTTTTTGGACAATAAAATATGTTTAATAATATTTCATCTTGTGATCTGACAAAGTTAATATTTTCAAGTCAAGATATCAACTTTAGTAAACCACATGAAGGGATAAACATTGCATTTGACAAAATAAATTCAAGTCTTATATTTTCTTTGTGATCTTCATGACCTTACTCAGAAAACCATAGTGTCAATGAGGCAGACTGACTGTAGGTGTGACAAAACGTGATATTTCACCTGATTTTCACTCCAGCGAAAGTATGTTTTCAACATGGTTAGGCTAAACAAAGTATTTCATGATTAAATACATACCGGTAATGCAAATATCAAAACGTGTTTCATTAAAACAAGGGTGAATTTCTGTGTGACATTGATATAAAGAGCTTTAGTACACTGTCCTTAAATTGATGCATCTGTTGAGTTTACTATTTACAAAGAATATACTGTTTCAGTTTTCGACATATCAGATGAATTGATGCCTTCAAGATTGTTCTTAAGTAGCATGTAATGTTACACACTGTGATTAAATTTCCTTAAACTTCTCTATTTCAGAAGAATGCTGTTTTCTAAATAAGCAATATTTTGAGAGAAGGTGAATATGCATTGTTTATAAAAAATGTTATTGAAGTAGGAATATTATTACAATATTATTGAATTATTCATTTCAGGCCAGCGAGTCAACACAATGAAGTACTAGTATCCGGTGACGGATGTCTGGAGGAGCTTTCTGCTGACAGTAACAAAATGGTTACAATGTGTGTCCTGTCAAATGATGAGGAAGTGAAAAGCCATAATCATTTAATCAACAAATGTGCTTCCTGTCATATTTCACTTAAATAGGACGAGGAAGTGAAAAGCCTTATTCACTCACAAATCAACATGGCCAATATTTATTGGACACTGAAAAAGCACATTGTACCATTTTCTCCTGGAATTTAATTAGGTGCTTTTGACTGACAAAGACACCCAGTCCATGTTAAGTTTTGAAAACTTATATTGTGAGAAATAAAGATATGAAAATTTTGGTTTGTTTTTCTTTGTTAAATATGAGAAATCCAGATTGTTCCATCAACATAATTTGTACCGATACATATATTTTATCTTGGCTTGATTACCAATTGAAGTTGATTCCTTTATATCTTTTGTTATTTTATCTGTACTCATATCTGATCAAGGCATTTTCAAACTATTCTTCAATTTCATACATTATTTATATTTATCAATTTTTAGTTTCCCTTTAACTTAGTTTAAACAGTTCACACATTATTACTTTTGTCGTGCACGGTGCAAACTCAATCGGCAATAATCAGTTAAGTAAGTGATGTTTGAAAGTATCATCTGTCATTGTACACACTGAATAGAGTTATCGCCCCTTCTGAATATTTATTTTGACACACGAATTATTTTCATAATTAACATTGTAATATGTTAAAATGAAAATCTTAGCAGAAAAAGTGTCTTTTGTCAACTGGACTCATGGCAAAACGATAGTGCGTTGTGCAGCAAACACCACTATGAAACGTGAAATAAACATGATCTCAATCTTGATCTAGAGTTCGCCAAGCCACACATTGACTGAGCAATTTTGCAAAAGGAAACTGACGTGTTTCATGTTATGCGTTTTTTTTACGAAACAAAACTTCTGTCATTGAATGTACTGTCACATTGTATCTATATGCCGACGAGGTTATGATAAAACAATCTATTTCTGAAATACTATCTCGAAATGCACCTTTCGATTCACTTCCGGGATCCTGACAGCAAAATGCTAATTCCAGTGTATATCAGGCATATTTTAGTTGGACCTCATGATTTAATGTGAAATATCTTCTGTATGCGATACAGAGGATACCATTTTTGGTTTGTTTAAAATGTCCATCAGTGAAATGCACAACATGCTGTCTGTTCCCTATGAGCTGATGCGAGTCTCACTGCATGGAGCTATGCTCTCCAAGCCTCGTTTTCGATCCAAGATGGCGAAAGTGTGAAAAAGGTCAATAAAGCCGATTAAGCCCCTCTTAAATATTGACAAATTTTGATGGAAAATAAACTTGATGTCTTTATGAGTGACTTTTCTCAGTACATTAGTGCCATTATCGGGAATATAGTATCAGACGAAATTTAGTCAACAGAATGGTATTGCAGACCTAATTGACCGATTCCGCTGATGATTATATTTGAACTGTCCGCTATGGATGACACTTTGATCGGTTTCGAAGTTATCAGCTGGAGCCATTTCATTACCAGTGAAAGTCATTGTCATGTGTGACCTACTATATTTACCAATTTGACTGTCTAAAAATTTGGTCAGTTTTCAGTGAGCGACTGTGGGAACATGACATGGTAGACATACATCTAAAACCATTTTAAGACACATTCTTGCCAGGTGTATGTCACTTTGGATTTACTCTGTCGTAAATCAAAATCATATAATTGAGTTGGAAAGCAAAAGGTGATAGTGGTATGAACTGTCTCCAATTGTATGGGCTCTCCTGTAAGATGTCTGTCATACTGTTATTGTTTACTTATGATTGCCGCTTCGTATTTTCTGACCCAAGTAAGGGACTGAGGGTGTGAGTGTTTTGGATTGGTGGTGATGTTGTGGGTGGGGGGTTGTTTGAGTTAGTTGGACATAACCACATATACTAGTACACCATATAGAGTTTTGGAACTGACCAACTCCTTGTGGATAGAGCGGATTCCCGGAGAGAAGGAGGTCGGTGGTTCGATCCCCGCCGCCTCCAACCAAAAGACGTTAAAAGATGTTATTTGTTGTTACCCTTCCTGACGTTAGGTATTGAGGGGATAAAACAAGGACTGCTCGGCTCGAGTCAGTATACTGTGTTCGAGTAGCGCATTCGCGGCATGTTACCTCAATGGACTAGCACCATAAACCTGCATGCACACACACACACACACACACACACACACACACACACACACACACACACACACACACACACACACATCGGGGCCACTACCAAAGTTCGGTACCAGTCTGTGGCTCAGTTAGTGGTTCACAACCGCTTCATATGTACATGAGACCGGTCATGGTTGATTTCTGACATGAAGTTAAATTTAAATCTCATCTTAATAACATGAATAGACATAAAATGACATGTTGACATGTTGTATTGCTTTCTCTTGGGGCCCACGGATGACAAACTTTAGATCTTATCTTGACCTATATTTGTCAAGGCTTGTCCGTCGTCCCCCCGGGGATTCATGTCGTCTGATTATCAGATATCACTCGGCAATATCGGAGAGGAGTTCGGGCCATGTATCGTGCTACATTAATAATTGACAATTGTAACATGCTGCAGACAGATGTCCACAATGAACAAAGAAGGATTTGCTATGTTAATGTTACTTTATCAAAATACATTCCGCCGGGGGCTCTGCAGCGAAATCGATACAATCGTCGATGCCTGTCTTCGGAGAGACGACTAAAATGTAGAGGTTAACAAAATGGCTGCCGAGATCAAATAAAGTGTTTATGTATCGATTACTTTTGTTCACTCTCAATTTCTTTACAGAAATGGTTTTGTCGCTGATAGTATATCCAATTTGCAGTTGTGATATTTCTGTTATATACATGCATGGGAAATGTAAACCCATTTCTCTACATGGGGTTCTTAATTAAATATGGGATAGCATTTGAAGCTTCAAATATTATCTTTGTGACCTAAGTAACTCATAAACCGAAAACATATTTGAGCTTATTTAGCTCTGTATTTTCAAACACGCTGCATATAATCAATAATGAAATCTTTGACAACAAATAGGATATTGAGCAACCAATACTGCCTATTGCATTGTATATACATACATAATACAAAGCGTTCAGTGCCACTAGATAGAAAGCTCATTCGTCATAGATGTAGATTGCGTGTCCAAATACATGAAGTATCAAATTCTCGGTAAACGAAACATGCATTTGTGCACAGTAAAAGGGCCAACAATGCCAATTACATTTACTGACAAACTTGATTATTCAAAATTGCACATGGTTGTGGTAAGCAATTTATGTCAATTAACTGTGTCATGGCACATACAAAAAGTTCCAATTCTCTATGGTTTGAAAAACAGTCAAAGTTAATTGTATTGTGTACAACATTAACACCTGATATATATACAACAAACTTCCACTCGCTGTACTGCCGAGTAGAACTATGATTTCTCGCTTGTCTTCAAGGCCAATGATGTCAACTTCGACCTGCTCTCTACTGTGATACTCTTGTTAACTGCTTAAATAATATTAAAATAAGGAAGGAATCTCACACTGAAAAAACATGGACAGGGGATTTAATGTGCACAGTTATTTTATTTATCTCTGTCTACTCACAGTTCCTGCTCAAAACGTCATTTGAAACAAACGAAGCGTTTTCAGGTAAGGCTTTTATTTACGTAGGTTACATTAATTAAAATAACACAGAACATAAATCCAGCGCATAATTTTTTAGGAAAGGGTATGGGCACTCGCATTTTTAAAATGCGCATTTATGTCTTAAATCAAGAGCTCGCATTATTTTCATGTCGCATGAAATTCCTGTTTTAAAGTATATGTAACGTTGCTTTGACGCCTGTGCAACAACCAGCGCCATCGGGGCACGATGCTATGCAATCATTAAAGTCACTTATCATTGTTTTCTTCTAGTACGACAAACAAACATCTGTGCAGTGTACAATTCCTGTCCGACATCCACACGGGCTTGACGGACAAAAAAAAGAAAACCGATTTGTCTTTGAAAGGCATTTAGAAGTGATTCACATAAAGACGAGACTATATGGATGTCAACTTCTTTATTATGACGAACACAACGTTTCGGAGTATTTGCTTACTCCTTCATCAGGTGAATGAATGTCATGAGGCAGAGAGCATATATATTAATTTTGTTGTCCTTACATGTACATATATATGCTTTCTGCCTCATGGCATTCATTCATCTGATTAAAGAGTAAGCATATACTCCGAAACGTTGTGTTCCTCATAATAAAGAAGTTGACATCCATATATTCTCTTCTTCCCGATTTTATTATGTTATCCGAAGGAGATACAGATGACATCATACATGTACAACTGTTCATAATCACCTAATTCATTAATAAGTAGATAAAGAAGCGAGAATACTCATTCATGAACAAAAGTATATTCATTTTCAAATAAGTATTCACACATATTTTACAATTATTAAGGACTATACTTATTTAGTTTCACATTAAAACATACCAAATAGTTTTACAAAAAAAGTGTCCCATTGAAAATAGATGAAGATCTTACTGTACCTCGATGGTTTTGTAGTCAATAAAACAAGTATTGTTGCCTTTTGTTTAGGAGTGTGTATTGATGACTTGCAAATTTTGATTAAGTTATATTTGCAGCCCTTTCATTCTACATTTCGAGAAGGCCCCAGAAATCGTTAAATACCACCACGAACTTTCGATGTGATACCATGACCATCGGTTTGGTAAAATACATGTCTTTTTGCAATACAACTTAAATTAAGATAAAAGCTCCTTGCCGCTATATATCATAATGATGATTCTTAGGACATTTCCACTGTAATTGCACCCCTTTACATTGAGCTGTCTTCATGACAAAAACAATGTTTTCAGTTATTCCAGACACTCAGGAAAACACCATTTCCAAAATTATATAGACCTCAAAACTGACTTTACACTCTAGGAGTGATATTGTCAATAAACCATGAACTTTGTCATATAAATGACATTATATTGTAACTACATGTAAGATTGAATATATAAGTGACTAAACATAGCTCATGGAAAGTTCATATTATTGAATTATTAATAATGTATTTAGAAGTTATTCACTTCTTTTGCGACGATTGTAAGAAAAGCTCAGAATACGACATCATAATAATCAACACAAAGAGTGAAACTGTTAACTTGATAGTGTACAAATTGTAACAACAATGACACAAAAATTGCAGTAAAATCACATTTAAATTGTTGAATCTAATTTTTACTTCGTGATGAAAAATGTATGGTGACAATTATCAAATAGTATCATGCTTCTCAGTCAATATTACTGAAACAGGAATGTTAGATAAACAGTTGGATAAAGGTCATGTCCGGTGAAGACACCAAAACAAATGTTTGAAGTTAAATGTTTGACTTGACACTGATCATCTCCATAGAAGACCGAGTCTTGGATGGAGGAAACCGTGTCACTTGGTTGGGGTCGGGGGATAAGTTCACACTCATTTGATCCACTGTTGTAGTTGACACTAACACAGGCCTGAGACATCAGGCACAGTGACACACAGGACAGCTTGGACTGCCCAGGAATGGACGTAGCACCTGGGGAGACCAGGCGCTTTCCAAGTACCCTTGGAACCGATGACGAAGGACATCTTGGACCTGTAATATAATAACTGCCCAGTTACACAATAATTACAGTGGAACTAGACCTGTGTTAAGTGTTAGTTAAGTTCTTATTGCATAAAAATAATATTTTTTATCTCAGTAAATATTATCTTCTTTAACACGGAATACTTCAAGATGGAGAAGTTCGGAGATTATTGGTTTGAGATCTCCGATATAAATATATTTATCACACCTTACATTAGAATACTATCTTCTGATTGGTTAAGGATCGGGCAATTATTTTCCATGTGTCCCCGCTCATATAGCCCGCTGAGAAATCAATCGGAACACGCCTTGCATAACTTGATGCATTATTTCACCTATACAATTGGCCAGTAAACACAAAATTTACTGAGATGTGGACGTTTGGGTAATCACTTATTTACTGGCACACAGAAGAGATGTAACACGCCCAGTTGGTCTTCACCCTGGTTCACAAGCTATGTGTATTGCTTCTCCCAGCTGGTTTGGTAACGAGGAGTAAAATGGCCTAATCTGGCAAGTGCTTTAAAGTACAAAATGAAAATCCCTCCCCAAGACAACACTATCATACACCTTAGATCAAATGACCGTGTGGACACTACCAAGTTCAAATTTCTATATGACATTTCAGCATTCAGCAAGAAGCTGTTTGGTTGTTCGGTTACAATTTTTAGCTATGCCCGTTTGCGCTTAGACGGAACCCAGTCGGAAGAATGGCCACGCGAGGGGCACGGGTCGCTATTCGGCTTGTCCCGGACTAACACGAGTTGGTCACAAATGGAGGAAGGCATGTAACAGATTTGGTGAGGGTGACGAAGCACAAAGAGATAACATATGATGATCCATCTTTTTGCAGGGATGACGGTGTTCATATGTCTGTCATATGGAAAGACATTTCATCAATGCACTGCAACGCGGTTTAAATACATTCCTCGAAAGTGCCAGCATAGCTGTTTTTGGTGACATGATTTCATTGGAAGTCTTGATATCCTTATGGCATGACCAAAGACCAAGTTCTGGGGGTGAAATATCTGCTTGGGAAAACACGAAGTGTGTTGTATACACACATTGCGTTCTCATGCCGTGTTTTAGTTAGCTTTAATTTCTAGCTTGAGTTTTTCTTGTCTGACTTGTTAAGCAGTACCATCACGATGTACAGTGAGTTGATCATTTGCAGTGTTGCTATGCTAATATGGATTTGAAAAAAGTTTGTAAAGTTTGGTTTCTGGAATTCTATTCCTATGACCTAAAACTACCGAGTTAATAATTATGAAATGTTAGGCACATGATCCCAGGAAAGGTCTGTGTTGTAGTTACTCAAAGAAGTACTATCTGATTTCAGGAAACTACCCTTTTTGTCCATGTGACCCTACTCTCCAGAAACACATACATTACATGGGAGACTTGTGTGCAATACGTTTTGTGTCTCTGTTGTGCCATCATGACAATAGTGTCCTAACTGTTGTAAAGTGTACGTCCCTGATGATAATATTTTAGCATTTTACTCAGCCACAACATCTGCAAAACGAAGCCATGGTCCCAGGTTCCAGACAATAATGGTACTTTGGAACTGACATAATTCAAATGTAACAAGGACATCAACTGATGTATTATCCCAAAATCATAAATTGATATTACCTTATTCCATTATATCTAGTTCTGATGGTTTGAGGGGCACGGGTGGCCCAGTCGTCTAACGCGCCGCAATCCGCTGTGCAGAGTTATGTCCCTTGAGCACGCAAGAAACCTAATATTGTGGGTTCGAATCCCGGTTCACCCAGATTATGTTTCTAGGTTCGTCAGCACCATATCCATGCGCGTGTGTTTCACCGAAGTGGTAAATTAAACGTCTGAGACCTGCATCACTTCGGGCTTTCCTCTCACATTAAGCTGACACGCCGTCCTATAACTGGAATACTGTTAAAAGCGGCGTTAAACCCAACTCACTCATTCACGCTGATGGTTTGAGTATATGAGCTTTTCCTGAACATGAACATGTATGTTTAGTACATGCACATGTCTATCAGTACCGAAGTACAGAACAAACGAAAAGAAAAGGTGTGTTCTTTGGCAGTTCTCTTTGACATACCATGTACATTCCGTCTACACATATACCCCGGGTGTGCAGTAACATAACCATTTTAACCGAGATTCTTGTAGATAATTAATTTATCTTTTGGCAAGTTAAGTGGGTGTACACATTCATATTATATAACTCATACACCAGAATATGCAGCATAAGAGTACATGACTTGAAATTCCTATTTACAAAGAAATTGTCAATAATCACATCCACTCACTCGAGAGATTTGTTTATTGACTCCGGCTGACAGCAAGTGGATGCAAATGGAGACTCCTTGGTCAAATAGGTAACCAATACCATATGCTTGTCGTAAGAGCTAGCCAAAAACAGTAATAGGGTTGTCAAACTTGGTCAGTAACATCAACGACAGAAACACAAAGCTGGATTCAAATGAAAGTGTTGACAAAACATTTATTGATGCTATTTATGCTGTTAGGTAAATGAAACATTACTTTATTCAACAGCAAACATTGCTTAAATATAAAATATCATCGCCAGAAAATAGCCAGTCTCGATTATTCACCGAAACAGATTTCATTGGACGTAAAGGGCAAAATATTTGGGAAAATGATATGAATGTATCGCTGAAAAATCAGTGATGACACAAGGTGTTCGCCCCCAAAAAGGTGATGTCCTTCCACACCGGTAGCACCCGCCACTCACCCAATACAGACGTAAGGATGAGGCTTTGAAGCTGATTCGTGTTACATTTGGCATAAGAACGATTTTGAACTATCACATGGACAGTCATTCCATTGGGAACGGGTTCCTCTAAGTTGTACACAATCTTCATTCCTAAAAGAGAAATGCTTCACATCCATGAACCCGTTGCTTGGTTGATTTTTAATCCAGTTCGTGTAGCTAGGGAGAGTTTTGTCTGTCCAAAAGAAGGTGTTGTTCTTATATAGATCCTTTAATCCGATCCATTCTAAAATAAACAAAACGTAAATTTATTGTTTTAAAATACTGTCATTAAAGTAATACAATTAGAAAGGTGCCATGCAAAAAATAGAAACAGCTTAATGCCCACCTTTTCCTGAAAGCCCCAATTCTTTCCCACAAGAAACATGTATCATGAACATTTGGGACTTAACCATTGACTTCACGTGACATTACCAGAAATTATCTGTATTCATCAAGGCCTAACGCTGTCAAATGCAGTACAACTTTGCTCTGTGCCTCTAGCTACACTACATAACCAAATCTGATTAAAAGACATTACATTCGGTTTGAAAAACAACAGAAACTCCCATAAATGCAGCTCCATTATAAAGGGACTAGGCTCTGGCCTGGCTCAGACATTTCAGTGAAAATGGCAAACAACACGTAAAACCTTCAACATAATACGAACTGGGTAACTGATGATACTTTCTGATCTTGGCACAGCCCTGAGGAAGACATGTTACCGAGTTCCAACATTAAATCATCCTCGAGTAACATTTTCCGGTTATTGCCTTGTACATTGATATTATAACAACATATATAGGACCTAAAACTATCTGCAGAAGATTGACATTTTAGTGAATATAGCAGTTTTTAATGGGAGATGATATTTGTATACGACATGACATGCTCTCAAATAATACAACAACATATATTAGTGAAAATGTCAATATGGTATGACCTTGAGGATGACCTTGACCCTTGACATGAATTACGATAATATTACAACCAAATACATAACAGATAAAGTCGTTTTATTGAAAATTGCGAACATGCTTCACGAATACCCTTTACTGTGACCTTGACCTTACACGAAGATCACCCACGACCTTTTCCTATATATACTGAACCGCAAAGGAAACGCGAGTACTGTGTGACTGTGAAATATGGTTTATTCACAAAGCGACAGAGAGGTCAATTATGATAAGTCTGAGACAGTTCATGTTTTGCATGCACATTGACCAGAGTCCATGGAACGTTCTTGCAAGTTATTGCTTTGGGCCGATCACACACATGGAAATGGTTGGGTGGGAAATGTCAGTACCTCGTATGCCCTCCCTAAGGCACATGGAATGTAGCAGGCGGTTCACGAAGGCCATAGGCACCTGTGCCCACACCCTGACGAAAGCTGCTTCCAGATCAGCACGAGTTCTTGGTGTTGGTACCACCCGGTTCAGCCGTCTCTGTATTTCATCCCACAGGTGCTCGATCGGGTTTAAATCCGGGCTCATAGCCGGCCATGGCATGGTTTGGATGTTGTGCTGGTGCAGGAAGTTCCTGGTGAGCCTGGCCGTGTGGGGACGCGCGTTGTCCTGCTGGAACACGTGGTTCTGGTGACGTGCGAAGAAGGGAACGATGTAAGGTCTCAGGATCTGGTCAATGTAGCGTTGCGCTGTGATGCCATTCCCCCTGCCAGCGCCAATATTGTGAAACACATGAGGGCCAATTCTCTGGTTCAGGCCTATAGCACCCCAAACCATGATGCTCTGACCACCCCACGGGTCTCTTTCCACGACACAATGGTCCCTATAACGTTCACCCCTCCTTCGCCACACCCTCACTCTCCCATCAGACGTGGATACCGGCTCTTGTCAGAGAAGACAATTGTCCTCCATTGTTGATGCCGCCAATGTCGGTGTTGTGTAGCCCATTGCAGCCGTGCCTGGCGGTGGCGGGCGGTGAGGATGGGCACTCGAGCGGGCCGACGGCAATACAGGTTGTTGGTAGTCAGCCGACGTCGTACCGTATCGTCACTGATCGGTCGCCCTCTAGTGCCAATGGTGTTTCGAGCTGTCACACTGGCTGGTCTGAAGCGATCCCGTAGGTGTTGGCGGTGGATGAACCGATCCTGCCTGGGCGTGGTCACTCGGGGGCGTCCACGTCGGGCGCGGTCTGCAGTACAGTTTGTGATGTTGTAGCGCTGCTGCAGACGGTGGATGGTGCTGACGTGAACATTGAAAGTGTTGGCCACAACCTGGGACCGTTGTCCAGCTTGTAATCGACCGATCGCTTGTTCTCTCTGTTGTGTGGATAATCGAGGCTTACCTGCCGCATCAAAATTGCGAGTGCCAGAAAGGCAGTTCAAGTTGATTTTTATACCCATAGCCTCCATGAGTTACACGTGCATGTTGGTGTCCACGGCAAAGCCTGGTAACTGTCACCCACGGCCTTTGGACAAGGCTGCGTTGTGGCGACTAATTTCAGGCCTCGTTGTACCATTCGATAGAATGTTTGTCTCACAAACGCATCAGGACGTCATGGAATATTCACACCTACAGTCTTGACATTTATTTTCCTCATTTTACCATATAAAATTTATATTTTACAATCTCGCGTTTCTTTTGCGGTTCAGTATATATCTCAAAAGAGAACGTGTACGAAGTTTCACGTCTAACCGTCTTTCTGAGTCTGAGGCAGTAAACAAACGCTTCTTTGGGTTTTTTCTTTGAGGAAGACCTTGACCCGTGATATGACATATCAATTTGCCAAAATCTTCCCCAGGACTATAATCGAGATATCTATGCAGTAATATCCCTGAAGTGTCAAAGCACCGAGTGGTTTCAAAAAGAAAGTAAGCCGCAGTCAATTTCCGGCATAACCTTAAAGCATCCTCACATACATGGGGCATGTTGTACGGCAGACATTAATAAAGAACAGTGTACATTCATGTTTTGATAGAAGTAAAACTACATTAAATGAGAAAATGTTCATATTAGCATTATGTGTAAAACGTATGTGAGCTGTTTTATGTAACTTGGTGAGAATTCAATGTATCATATGTTTGCCTGTCTGTCTATCGGTGAATCCACCCGGCCTCGAGAGGCAATGTGAGCTCATGTCGCGAGCAATCCGTCTCGGCATCCTCGTCCATAAACGTTTTACAATTCATATCTTCGTAATCAATATGACCCCCCACAAGTTGTTGGCATATTCTATTTCTTTGAAGTCAAAGATGGCTACCTGCTGGACATCTTGAAATGCCAATTGAACCCCCCGTAGTAATAAACATTCTCACAAAATATTGAATTCATGAATTTCAGGGAAATCGAACATGTAAAACTGTTATGGACAACTCCGATAACAGGTGACTTGAAGAAATGACAAAAGCTTTCAGACCAGGTGAGCTGCCGAGAGTCTTATCGTAACATGTCGTAGATGCTTTTAGGGTCACTGTTATGCAATCAAATGGAATAAAACTAGGTCGACTTTGGGCGACACACCTGTGAAGCACGGATTTACGGCAGTATCGTTTTCTCCACCACGTAGGTAATAAACAAATTTACTTACCCAATCCCCGGAGAGGAAAGTTTTTGCCGATTTGAACCTGAATATATTTTGAGTAAATCTTTAGAAGCGTTCCCCCGTCAGCTTCACAGACTTTCAAAGCATCATCCCATGGCTTACGGTCGTCATATAACTTCACAAGCACTATGCTCTTGCCATCACGAAGTTCTGTGTATCCTGTAACTACAACGAACGACAGCATGCGAACATCCATCCATAGGAATGCACACTTCATGCATGTGAGGTTATATTGATGGTATTCTAGTATGAATAGTTTATAGTAGATGGTCATTATGATCATTATGATACTGACACATTCCAGTTATGAGTGTGTGAAAGAAACTTCCTTCTGAATTACCATCTCTTGTAAACGATGATATGTAACCTAGTGAATAGAAATTATATTATACTCTAATATAATATGATTAATAGTTAATCGGATTCGGTGTATATACATCAACACTGGCAAAAACTGAATATTCTTATATATCTTCAAAATCTACGAGCATATGTTTCTGTTCAAATATTCTAAAAGCGTGGCATTCACCATGGTGATCATGCCTTGCGTGTCATCCTTTCGTCTAAAGCTATATACTTCGCAGTTTACACTGCGTTCTGCTACCCAGCCGTTTTGATTGTAAATGTGTTAGTTGTTAAACGCCGCGACCAGCAATATTAAATAGCATGAATCAATGTAATTTTGAACGCTGACATGCAATCAAGCAGTCACCGAGCCTGACCACCCGATTCGTTTAGCCACTTGTTACATGCATGGTATGCTGGAGGCCTGTATTCTCACCCGGAATCCGCACGGGTTTGATTGTACCAGAAACATATAACGTCATACAATTGTGATGTGATTGTGTGACATCATATTCTTTCCCTACTCAAAATACGAACCATTCCGCTTCTTTTTGGATTCGTCTCCTTTGCCTTCTGGAGATTCATGTTGGTTTATATTGTCCAGGAGGTTAGTTTCATTATGTTGTTTTTCTTCTTTTCCACAATTTGAGATTTGTTGTCCATTGCTCTTGAAACAGTTGTACCATTCAGACGCAATCAGCTTTGTCACCCAGGTTCCCAAGGAGTCTTGTTTTTGTGTTGGTGTGATTACACGCCTGCTTGTGATTTCACACTTCTCTAGATGACAAAGGGACCAAGACAATGTAAGATAAATCAATTTGCAGCTGTGAATATCAAGGTGATCACCTAACCATGTCAATAATATGTAGACGTGTATGTTAAAATCCGAATCCATATGGTCATTGGCTTAACCCAATGTGTCGAACTCCAACCCACTCAGAACTCCAATGTACCTCTGTGATTGGTTCTTTCTGTTAACATGGGCAATGCATGAACTGCCACTTTCTTATTGGATTGCACGTGTTCAAACGAGTAGGCTATGAACGTCCTCAGATTACCTTTCTAAACATAGCATCAAGGCCCTTGTGCTCACCAGGTAAAATCAATGTGAGCCGGGTGTTATTTTAAATGAAAGATGTGGCTATCAATGAGCCAATAAGAATGCGTTTGTTAATTGGTTATATTATGTCATGGTTTTGTGTGAGAAGACAATACATTATCAAAGTAATATTTTTTAAATCGTTGTGGTAATAGCTATTCATATGGTAAAGCAGAGACGTAAGATCCTGATAACCATTAAGTTTCAGCTCAATCACGTTTTTCAGAAATAAAATCAGTATTCTAAATCTAGATGCAGTGACAAAATCAGACCCATTTTAATTCTTCATATCCTAACAACATGTCAGATCTGTGAATCGTTCAGATGGTACATTATCATTTTCCATAATTGAAGAATATGACCACTTTTAAGAAAATCTATCTTCATTCGTCAAACCAATTCCATGAACAAATAAAAGTCACACTGCTGTCCTACAAATCTTTATATAGTTTCATCTCTCTGGGTCTTGTGGTTTCTGAACAAATGGTTTTTTTAAAATATACTGCACACACAGTAGGGGGATACTCGAAAATAACATAAAATTCCCCAAAACTGTAAGAGACATTTTATTAATAGTTGTATGATATTAATAAACGAATTGGGAAAACAATGTAACCGGTAGTGAAGTATGACAGTAGATGTTATGACCGCCAACAATCTTGAAGAGTGATAGGTGTAAGATAGGAAGTTGGATGGGCATTTGACCTTTTTGGTTCATTGGCGCGTATTGCCTCCACGATTTGTCAAACATTTATTTACTCGACATACTATGAGTCTCGCAATGGCGATTTGACTGTATCTTTCCCACTCCTTTTGCAGCGCATGGCCAGGTTCAGCCAACGTGGTCGGCGGCCTATGACGATGACGCACACGTCTCCCTAAAAGGTCTCAGACGTGTTCAGTGGGGAAACGGTCCGGGCGCATTGCTGTCAATTGCATTTAATGGATGTTATGCTGATGGAGGTGAGCATTTGACGATTCGTGCACGGTGAGACGGGAGTTGTCGTCCTGAAAGACAAAACGTCGACTCACTCGCCTTGCATACTAGACAACAAAGGCTGTCAGTTTGGTGTCCCGATAGTACTGTTCAGTAAACCTTCCATGTACAATATAGAGTAGAGTTCGCTCTGTCATAGTGATGCCACCCCACAACATAACCGATTCACTGCCAAATCTGTCATGAGGTCTCAGGCTTACTTTGTCATGACATTCATTTTAAAGTCGACCACGCCTATCAAGGAAGTGAAAAGTAAATCGGTTCTCATTTGAAAACATGACACGTGACAAGCTACGTTACCCCAGTTTCGACGTTGTGTACACCAGTGCCGTTTATTGGTAATATGACGATTTGTAAGGGTGACACATCCTGTGATCGTCGACCAAGGAAATAAGCTCCATGTTGACCAAAAAATTCTAAAATTCACTGAATATACTGACATGTCCCATTATGTTTCTAAAAGTAATATTCAATATAGACCTTGCTGTGTTTGAGAAATATTAAAATAATTATTTTTTTCTTTAATGCCATGAACGATTCAAATTGTTGTGTTATGTTTAGTGATTTGATTTTTCGCCAGAAAAAAGCAATATGACGACCATGGAGAACGCGCCAAGGCAGAAGCTCACTTGTGGAATTTATGACTATAAATTCAAACGCCTTCATTTGAATTTGAATTTTTATTTCATGCCTTTCATATCTAACATATAGGGAGTATCCATGGTGAAGTGGTTTCAGAGATAAGACGACGATCGCCTATAACAGCTGAAATGAAATTGACTGCTGAACATCATGTTTACAAATCATTAAACTCATAATTATAAAGACTTACCAAACGCACAGGACGTTGCTGATAGGCTGCGGCTGTTTTGGCCTTTGCCTAGACAGTTTATGTCTTGTACATGCTGTAACCCATCCCTTTGTTCCTAATTGAATATATGAACAAAATTACACATTCATTGGGGTCTTATACATGTTTATAGACTATTGATTGTTATGTAACTAAGGCCAAACTCTTCATCACATTATAATTATTTAATGACAAGATAGTCAAGTCGTTCAAATTCTTAATGGCAAATATAGCCGTTTGATTATCAAGCAAATGATTTAGTTGTAATGAATATTTTTAAGATGATGATCCATTTTCTTCTGCGCTATCTAGCAGCTACATATGTATCATCTAAATGCCACTCAAATCTTAAATATACTTACGGGAAGTACGGTTTCTTTCCCATGTGATTTGAAGTGTTTCCTTCTTGACTTCAAATGACAGGTAAAAAAACGAAATTGCAGGACAGACGGTCCACAAATACCAGTTTTGTTACAAACCACTGTACATGCCCGGATGTGCTTCAGCTTAATGGGTCTACCCTTTTGACAGAGCAACATTATAAGACAGCACGATATAGTTGAAATTGTCCACTTCATTCCTGATAATACAATGTCCCTTCTCTAGTTCTATTTGACAAATCAATGCGAATTGTAAGTTTTGTGCTGCCCTTTCCCCAGTCTGTTGGACAAAGAGACAGCTCATTGTATTCGGTTTCTCTTATAACAGATGCATAGCGATCCTATCACAAAGGATAGACGAAGGCGGATGTTGTAAATAAACATTCCAATGGTATCTTCCTATTGGAATGTCATAACTAAATAAAAGTTATAAAATCTGTTCCAGATATCTTTGCTAAATATAGGCATGTTTTCGCCTGGAGAAAAAGTGGGTGTATCTTGCCCAACCCTTAAAGGCAAGTCAGATGTTTACCTGAAAGAACACGGTACATTTCAAAATAGAGAATTGGATCAGACATAAATTTTGTCAGTGATCCGTCAAATTTGCGAATGTCCTCACTGCAAGTCTGCCATAAAACCTAACAAATAGATTTTACTGAGAGCTAGAATGTCGTAGCCATGATCAAATAACGTTTGAGCAAGAGTAGCATGACGCTCTTTGAAATCTTCATGTATAGAGCACGCTCAATTGTACCTAAAACGTTGTGAAATGTAGACACCAAAGACATAACGGGAAAGTTGAAACTTGAAGTCATGATCCCTCTTGTTATAAAGTCTTGTAGATTGTTCTTTCTGTCATTCAAAATTTGTATGCAGTGATCTGAACCCCTCCTTCAGATGTAATACACAATGGCTCTGACTTCTCTGCAGTATTTTCAGAATGCACATACGGTACTGTTGTTTCGTTATAAATAATGTCCCCTTGAAGATCCGGGGTAGAGTAGGTCTTCAGCAACCCATACGTGCCATAAAAGGCGACTATGTTTGTCGTAAGAGGCAACTTACAGGATCGGGTGATCAGGCTCGCTGACTCGGCTGATGCATGTCATCGTATCCCAATTGCATAGATCAGTGCTCGTGATGTCCATCATTGGATTGGATCAATTATTTACAGACCGCCGTAATAAAGCTGGAATATTGCTGATTGCGGCGTTAAACAACAACAAACAATATAACGAAGTTGACACACATGCGGTTATGTTCTGTTAACTTATTTATTTTCTTCATACTGATATACATGTATGGTCGTAACTCTGTTGACTACAGCAAACATTGGCACTAAATTGTGTGTGTGTACATTTGTGAGTGTGTGAGTGAGTGAGTGTGTGTGAGAGAGAGAGAGAGAGTGTGTGTGTGTGTGTGTGTGAGAGAGAGAGAGAGAGAGAGTGTGTGTGTGTACATGTCGTGCGAAATCGTCATGTTTACAGGCCACCCTCTCAAAACATCACCCCGCACTGTATAACCCTCACAAAACATCACCTCGCACTGTATAACCCTCACAAAACATCACCCCGCACTGTATAACCCTCACAAAACATCACCCCGCACTGTATAACCCTCACAAAACATCACCCCGCACTGTATAACAACAAATTCGGTATGCTGGTGATGTTTTATTCAATGCAGGAAATGTCGATCCAACTGATGTAAAAGATGAAGTTCTCTGTTTCACGCTTGACATCTTGACCTTTTAAAGATGTTGCTATTTGACAAATAGCCGTTTGTTAATCAGATGGCGAGCGTCATTTATCAATCTTTTATTCCTGGAATGCGAAACAAAGAAATGAATTTGGTTCCAGCGATTTCTGAACATGATAAAAATTGACGTTATAACCGTCGTTAACACTTTGCGTTCCAACACTCCAACACACATTTTTAACATGAATGTAAACAACGTGATGAGTTATCCTATTTAAAGAGGACATTTTTTCATAAGAGGGAATGAAGACTTATGGGGTTTGTCTGTTTCCCACGTCCTCCCCATCACTGCGTTGGTTTTTTTCCCCTCAACCTTAACTCAAGACACATCCGACTTTAGTACTCACCATTATGTTCACTTGAACACCTGGCGTCATCATTGATTTTCAGTGGTCGATTCATACATTTTTCACAGCCATTTTGCCCTTTACGCCAAATCGAATGGATAATCAAGACATACTTGCACTGACATTCTATATTTACGTATAATATAGACTTATTTAATATAGATATATTTGTCTCGTTGAAAAAGGTTTAACTGAAGAGGGAAAAGAATGGGAAAGGAATCACACAATATTTGCAAATTAAAGAGTCTTTTCATATTCATCTATTATCTTCAGTTCAGTTCATCCGTCGTCTTTTCGTTTTGTTACATTAACGTTCCACTTCTTCAAGAGAGTCTGGCACAATGGTATCAATCAGATATGTTTATGGCGTTTAAATAAATGACTGTATTTTAGAAGATTCGCAATGTTTAAGAACTGTCTTCTCAGATACGGACTCGACGAAGTTGACATGTGTATATGATGTATTAAGGCCATCAATTATGAAACAACTGAAGCGGTATGTCCTTCCAAAGGAACTGATAAAACTACAAATCTCTTTAAGAATGTTCTTCTCTGAGTCACGGAACATGGAACATGTATGGAGCTTAAACCACAGGAGACTTAGGAAATTATAAGAATGGACCACTGAAAATCAGTGATGACACAAGGTTTGGAAAAGGGAAAACATGTCCTCAGTGCTCAGTAATGATTGGCTTAAACCACTGGTCGATGACAGTTACATCGGTTATTATAGGAATTACGGGTCACACAGGCATACAATAGAGCCTTCTACAATCTCTGCATCACACCAAATTTAAAAACAAGCAATTATTTATTCAGATACACATTAATAACTTATGACAAAGATCATTTTCTTTCAAGTAGTTGCTCACACGGGAAAATAGATATTTTAGATTGAGTGTTGGATAATGTGAATCCCTTGCATTTGCAAGTTGATACAGTCAAACAAAATATATCTCAAAAGCTTAATTTATCCATGAAAAGATCAGAAAGTATAAACCATAAAATCGCATTAAATGGGTAAATACCTGATAAATCATTAATAAAATACCTACAACAGTTTTCACAAGAATGGTTATCAGTAAATAAAAGCGACAAAGACCATTTCCATGACCCATAAGAGTCAACTGTTAAATTCAAACTCAATCATAAGCACGTTGCGATAATATCATGTGTTGGGCAACAGGTGAGCGTATCCTGCCCCTCAGCGTGCATCTGTCCCAAACACATGCTAAGGCAAGTCAATCATTCAGTTGAAAAAAGAACATGGGAACACATATCTACCATAAAAGCTGTAGTAATGTCTTGCACCAAATCCTGATCAAACACCTTTTGAGCCATAGTCTAGTGACGCCCTTTGATTTCTTCGCAAAAGGAGCCTACTCGATTGTAACTAGAAGTTTGAAATGTAGGCACCAAAACATGTGTACATGTGAACAATTAATCATGACACCGATCGCCAGTGTCCTGTTCAAGGCTATATCATAATTATACGACGTAATATAACTGGAATATGACGGTATGTATTCATTTGTAAACCATCATTCGCTCAATAATGTGTCACATTTTGCAGCGGAGGTTCAAAGCTGGTATAGGTATGGAGATATTTTCTATGTATGACCCAAAACGACCACTTGGACAAAACTAAGGTCATAGTGAACATCGTAATTTATTGCTTCATCTTAAGTTTCGAAGAAAGTCATACTTATCTGCAAGATGTTAACTTGTTCTGTTTCAAAATCAAAGGGGAATTATAACAAGTATGAGCAATCATTTATGTGACCTAAAACATATATTGTTTTTAATAATAACATACATACAACTTATAAAATATTTCAAGTATAAAAGTGTGTGAGGTAGTTGGGTTTTACGTCAATCTAAATTGACATTGTGTTGTTTAAAAGTTATTCGTGAGGATTCCACGAGTGAAAATATCGCCTTTCCCCGTCACGAGATGAGAGAAACATCATATTTTCACGAGACACATGGAATATCCTTTTTTTATATACGTTTTGTGTAGTTGTCTTAAGGAAAATTAATTCTGGTCCTTACAAATGCAAAAAGCTTGAAACGTAAATTCCCCCTATCTTACACGCAGGGACATTACACCACCCTTGTACTTGTGACTTAAAAAGTAGTTCCCAATTTAATAAATCTTAGTCAAATATGAACAAAAGTGATAAAAAATGTCTTACGTCAATTAATTACTTTATCATACATTTGGCTATGATTATATACAAAATCAACTTTAAAAAAATAGTATTGAAAGTTATTAAGAGACTGCTATTGGAAGCGAAGGAATACACGCTGGTCAAGTAACCAAAAAGGTGCTTTGCGAAACGAACAGTCTCGATTGACGAGTTAAATGAGAAATTTACAGTTTATTACGAAACATTTTCAAGAGAATAACAAACGACAAGAAGCAACATTAACTCAATAAAAGATGATCTGTCATTATTTTGCCTGGTCAATGTGGAACTAATGTAAAAAGAAAGTCAACAGTTTGTGTACGGGCCAGACACGATAAAAGGAGACAATTTGCGGGCCGGTAACTCTTATATGACATTAGTTCAGTCAAAGTGTTATGTTGACTGCATTGAACTATCAAGTGTTATGTTCACTGCAATGAAAATGTCACTTTTATTTAACTTTAGAAAAGTCGGCCTTTCACACTGAAGTATATAATAAATC
Source organism: Haliotis rufescens (assembly GCF_023055435.1). Lineage (NCBI taxonomy): Eukaryota > Metazoa > Mollusca > Gastropoda > Lepetellida > Haliotidae > Haliotis > Haliotis rufescens. The sequence continues at coordinate 5,421,908 of NW_025963802.1, forward strand.
CCTTAACGTCCTATGTGGGTGTGGCAGAGCGTGGAGTCATTGGCGCCTAAAGTGGGGCTGAGCACGCTCATATTAAATGTGAGCAAAATAAGTACTCTGTGGAGGCGTGTTGCCGGGGAAGTAGGTAGCAGGGCGTGGAGTCGTCCCACAGATGACATCCTTACCTTGTAAGCTTGCTGATGGGGGTTAAACCAATTGGACATATGGACCGACCTCTGATCAGAAGGTCCGTGGTTCGAATCCCATCACGGGACTCGGAATTTTTATGGTCGCTACATGGGCAACACTGTTCTTGCACTCTGAATACCAGTATCATTTTAATCTGGCAAGAGACATTTCATTGATTAAGCAGCAACGCACCTAATTTACTCATGCTGAGGGAATATCATTCAATGAACAAGAGTGTATCGTAATTAAGTCTTGTCTCTAGAGTAATCTCTCACTGGCATCATGAATGATGTCTGGTCAAACAGACATTAGTTTGATTGTCACTGTTATACATTTCGACTATACAAGGATTCTCTGGAGGCGTGTCTAAATGAACTCGTTACACTGTGTGCGATTGTTGGAACACATGTAATAAATCATTCACGTCTATACAGGCGTGAGTATAGCCCTTTATAAGGAATCCTAATGAACAAAACTCCTTCTAAGTGAAGGATACGTTTGTACAATTAGAATGGACAATAGGTTGTGGAGTCATGAATGCTTTAAAGCAAAGTCATTGACTCACATTAATGCACGTCGTTGTCTATGTTTCTATGTATAATAAAACATTTATCTTAATAGCGTGAACGTAATTGCTCACTAGAAACCTACAACCTTATACTTACGTTGAACCTGTCATCAAAAGTGAACCTATTCAATGAAACTTGCAAAACACGCCCACATTCTTCAAGTCGTCCAAATATCCCCACGCACACGTCCCTATGGCTGGAGCCTGGACATAATATAGAATGACATCCTGAAACTAAGCATTGGTAACTAAAACGTGATAATGTTTCATCACCTATTGAAAACAACGATGTGTATACATTCTATAAATAATGTTATGCTAACTCCATTGTTCAAAACATGTTTTAAGATACCACAAAATGATTTTTGGTTTGTTGTTTAACGCCGCACTCAGCAATATTCCAGCTATATGACGGCGGTCTGTAAATAATCGAGTCTGGACCAGACAATCCAGTGATTAATATCATGAGGATCGATCCAAGCAATTGGAATTGATGACATGCATCAACCAAGTCGGCGAGCCTGACCGCCCGATCCCGTTAGTCGCCTTTTACGACAAGCATAGTCACCTTTTACGGCAAGCATGGGTTGCCGAAGACCTATTCTACCCCGGAATCCTCACGGCTCCCACAAAATGAACAACACTGGAACATCATATACATATAATAAGTAGGATAACTGCCAGTATAATGATAACTGCTTGTCACTGATTGTCAGTCATCCATTCCTATAATTTCCACAAATACTTTGCCTTTTACGCCGAATGGTGTCTGTTTGGGTGGATAATCGAGACTGGTTATTACTTACTTACTTATATTAGAATTTTACGTGCGCTTTCCGACTGCAAGCGTATGTCGCACACGGGCCCGGCAGGCCATTTAATATGTTTCCGAAAGGGGGAAAAGGAAGTGGTTTTGCAACCCAGGAGAGGGTTTAAGGATTGCTTATATAGTAATTTTGAGATTTTAAGATTTTGAATGAATGCCAGGTGTGGGTAGGGGGCGAACTGAGGGAGCTGTGTGTGGTGGGTGGTTTGTTAGTTTATGTGATTTTGGTTTTATTAGTTTATTTGGGGTTTAAATGCAACTAATTAGTCCTGTTTTAATAAAGTATATGCATTAGGCTTTGAATTTTTCTAATTTATTTTGTGGATTTAGAATTGATTCTAGAGTAAGTGCAGTATTAAGATATAGGGTGGTTTGTAGTGTGGTTCGGTGTGTTTGGTAGTGTGTGCAGTGAATGAGTACGTTTTCTGGTTTTTCTTGTTGTTTGCAGTGTGGGCAGGTTCCTGTCGCGTGTAGTTTAGCTATTTTGAGGTGGTTATTTAGTTTGGTGTAGCCTGTTTGTAGTTTAGTGATTATTCTATCGATTTTTGTGGATGGGTGTAGTATTTTTGGTTTAGTTAGGGGTTTTTAAGAACTTTTTTGATTTGGCTATTTGAGTTTAGGTATATATTTTGCCATTTTTGTGATTTTTTGTTTAGTGGCACTTTTAATTTCTGATTTTGAGATAGGTAGGTTTAAGCTTATTTCTGGGAGTTTAAGGGATAATTTGGCTGCTTTATCGGCTATTTAACTGGTTATTTTCGCGCGTTGACGTTTTATATTTCAGTTATGATGAAACCAGTGTCCTTTGTCTTATTAGTATTTCTACAGACACCATTCAGCGAATCAATTGCCAACCTGATGTCAGTGTCTTGACACGTGGCGTATGTTCCCGTGTGGGGTCAAGGTGAACAATTACCTTGTCTTTCAAATTCAGCGCATTAATTGCCAACCTGATGTCAGTGTCTTGACACGTGGAATATGTTCCCGTGTGTGGTCAAGGTGAACAATTACCTTGTCTTTCAAATTCAGCGCATTAATTGCCAACCTGATGACAGTGTCTTGAGACATGGCATATGTTCCCGTGTTCGGTCAAGGTGACCAATTACCCTGTCTTTCAAATTCAGCGCATTAATTGCCAACCTGTTGTCAGTGTCTTATTTCAGGTATTTCCGGGTTGGGTTGAGAAGTGAGAGGCGCAGCTGTTAATTAATGCTAAGATTGAAGGGGAGATAAGTATCATAATAAGAGTGTATCATAAGATAAGAGTGTATGAAGAGTGAATATGGGGATGAGTTTATCTCATTTCCCGTATGTATACATTAATTATTCTGTTTCAGTTTATATATACTGTATTCTTAACCTTGCCTTGAACAAACCAGCGTGGATGAGCACTGTCATCAACAGCAGTTTATCAACAACTGTAGACGGTAACCTTTGAAAAGTCGTGGGGGACGGCGTCAGTACTGAAACTGAGCACCATGTCGTATCTCCATGGTTCGTTTTGGATCTTCTTGAACAATATGAAGTTCATAACGTTACCATTTTCCTTGGTCTAATTTAAGGCATTATGTGGCTGAATTTTGCAAAGCATACCATGTCTGTCAAATGTTTGGGAAACCTAATCCGAAAATCCTAACAGTTTGCGCTGTGCCTCCTACCGTTGTGACCCTCCCCGGTTAAGATGTCAGCTTGTACACAAAACAGCATGATAATTTCTTAAACAACATTGTCCAGTGATGGAAATAAAAATAACAAACAGCAGATGTTGTTGGGTACCTTGTATTCATTGCCGTGTAAGTATTGACATTTAATATTTAATCATTATTCCCGATTATTTTAGCGACGTGCATACACGTGTGTGTGTACGTGTGTACGCGCGCGTGCGTGCGTGCCTGCGTGTGTGTGTGTGTGTGTGTGTGTGTGTGTGCGCGCGCGCTTGCGTGTGTGGCTGCTTGTACTAGTCCGGACAGATGCCGATTTTATAGCGCTAGTCCACTAAGATACTATGCCGCAGTTTAACATTAATACCCCATTCAGACACAGTATACTGACTGCGAGCCGACCAGTCCTTGTTTTAGTCCCTCAATGCCGAGCATCAGACGGCGTAACAACAAGTACCATCTTTTGACCAAACTAACAACCCGTCCAGTGTTACCACAGTGTCTTTATTCTTATCATGATATGCTGCACGCGATTTCCAAACTTTGCAGGCTAACCGTGCACGAGACAAATGGTGCATCTCGAACTATGGATCTATGATGTCACATGTAATGTGTTCATGAGTGTCGGTTCATACAACATACCAGTGTGTTCGTTTGTGCATCGAACCAATCAAATATTTCTTGAATATGAGTAATTTTTCACATATCAACCAACATATATGGTATTCATGTTTCTTTTGTCGGTGAGTATATATTTCAAGTTTTATGCAAGTAATAACGATGTTGTATATATTTTTATCGGGCATGTCAAATGTCACATGCTGCCTTGGTTTGTCTAGTATGATTTTATTCATAAATCTCTCGAACAACACAGGGGATTTGTTGTGTTGGTGTCAGACTGAAGAGGGCGTAAAATCAATGTTAAACGGTGGTGGTGATATGTGTACACGCTGCATGTAAACAATGCTGTCATGACGAAAACATGAAAGTTCTTGAAAATATATTGTTTGCATTCATTGGTACTTCCATTTCATCCAGCACCAAAATGGCACATTCGCGATCTCGCATTCCGGAACTTTGGGCATATTTAGCTCTTTTCTTAAGGTCGAGATCGCGAGAATGTCACTTACATTATTTCATACATATTTTTACTTTCAGCGTCACCTTGAGATAACGACTGACACTGACGATTTGGGACGTTGCTGATGCTGTAGACCCTCGTTGCCCTGGCCGGGATTCCATGATTTACAGATTGCTGTGATGAACTGGGATATTTCTAAATGTGGCGTTAAACAATAAACAATGAAACAAAATCCGTTGTGAGAAAATTAATATAGTCGAGATAACATACTTCCGGGTCACGCTAAGAATAAAGCGAATTGGACATAACCCTGAACTCGCGAGTGTCATGACCTTGTGAAATATAACAATGCATTTCTGTTGATGTGTCCGTCTTCGTGATAGAGCTGGCTTAATTTATATAAGGGGCATTCACACAGTACAACTAGGTGTATACAATTTGTTTCATGCAACACATTGCATCGTGTAAACAGGCAAGTCGGTCCAACTTTTGACGTATGCAACTTTTTGGACGTGAGTTGTACGAAATAGGACATGCTCTATTTTCATGCGACAAGTTAAAAATTCAATAATATACAACTCCGTTAATTTGCAAAGTCATAGGTTGGCCCAGTACCGCGCAACCGCAATTCTCGCACAGCCTTAACATTTCAAAACTGTAGGTCTGAAAATTAACAGGATTCCAGCGGTAATGTAGCGAATCACAAGCTTTTGGTCAGAGATCTCGCGAGATCCGAGTTGTATGCAACATGCCGCCGTGTTGTATACATCAGTTCGTACAACTTCTTGCATACAACTAATTGCATACAAGTTGTACCAACTGGTTGTACAGCGTGAATGTCCCTTTAGTTAACTTTCGTAAACTTGTTCTGAGTACATGGACAATTAAATCCTCATCAAGCAGGGAGTAATACATGCGCATTACCCTTCTGAAAATTTAAAAATAATGTATTAGACAGAAAAAAACAAAATACAAGAATATACTCATCATTTTAATATATCAGTTGACAATATTCATTCATATTTAAGTCAACTCAAAATAATCTACAGTTACTAAATTATATTGTGATTATATTGTTTTACAAAAATAGCTTGAATTAATTATGGCACAAAATATCATTATTGTTGTTGATATGCTGCACGTGCATTACCCGCGTGGCGTTCACGGCCGATTCCTTCTGTCCGTCCGGTATGTTTATGAATAACTTAAAATTGGAATTTTGAATAAAAAGACCACAGCGCAAAGGTAATTTGTGTTTGAATGATCAACACACGTTAACACTCGCATAATCATTTTATTTATTGACAATGTTTTTTTAATGAAAAACAGGGAATAGGATTTATTGATAACATGCATGAAAATGATTAAATGCATTGCAACATGTCTCATCAAGCACATATTTACGCAGCATTTGACAATATGAACATATGAAACATTACGGTACCGGTTTCTGAAAAGAAATCATCTGAAAATGTCATTGGCTTTACAAAACTAATAAGGATCATGTACTATCACCCTTTAAGCTAGTTGATTTTAAATGTGAAGTAAATATGAACTACATATGAGGGTATGGTGGAATTATTTATGTTATTATGCACATATTTATGTACAAGAACTATGCATTTGCTCTTAGAAAATAACAAAGATGTAATTTCTGGAGGATATAAATTCATTCATTTCTTCATTCATTCATTCATTCATTCATTCATTCATTTATTCACAATACAATGACAGATACATGTATATGTCATTTCAACCTCGCCCAGTCTGCAAGACATATTATGATACACCAAACATATTGTACCATGTTGGGCTGTTGCTGGATCTGTGTGCACATCCTGTTCATATTGTTCCTGCTTCTTCTGCTTCAGCTGAACAGCACCCAGCACTCACTTCGTGACAGTTCTGTTAACAACACATGTCTTCCTGTGTATGATGTCGTCTCGTGCACAAAGAAGGTCATATGTTGATAATTGGAAAATAAAACACATTATTTCGACAAACATGATGAGACCATCTGGGTACAGTCAAACATATCAAGTCAGTCCTGTGAAACATACTTCCCATGATGGTGGCTCTGGCATGATGTTGCCCAATTGCAGGCTCGACCTTATCCACCAGTACAAAGTTCTGGTGAACTCTCCTTCGAGACAGCTTAATATACACCTTACCTTCGGTCCGCGAACCAATCTGCTTCTGTAAGTACTTGAGGGAATACTCTGTAACTACTTGAGACTATCTTCTGTAACCCCCAGTTCAACCAGTTTCATTTGGACTCCTCCGAGGTAGTTGCGATCAGGATAACTGTCATCAGTACTTTGGAACATGAAAAATAATAAGCACCTATTAACATCAGTCCGATCTGTAGCTTCCTTTCCTTGCCTTCAAAAAGTTATTAAATATTTAAAGGAGACAAGATCACGAGTTCCTGCTGTGATGCTGTCGGAGTATAAAAGGTCTCCAGATCCACATTATTTCGTCTGAGTAAGGTATCCACGTTAAACTGCGGCGGGGTATCTCAGTGGGCTAGCATTAGTCCGGACACAAACACACACACACACGCACGCACGCACGCACGCACACACGCACGCATGCATTCATGTATCCCATTTAACCTCACCTGACACGTTTTCGGAAGATTTTAAAGACTAGGATTTGTGTGACTTTGGTTATATTGTGAGTCAGCCTAACGCGGTGTACGATGTACAACTGCTTGTCCTGGCCCAGAAAACATTACTTACAGGCCGCCGTCAAAGAGCAGGTATCTTGTTGATAATATTCATTCAGTCATTCACTATGAAGTTTAAATTGCCAGTGTTTGAACAGTAGTGTGGATGAGTGTATGGATGAGATAGAAACATGCACAGCAGAACAATAAAGTACAGAGAACTGACAACTGCCATATGGTTCGATACTCTATCTTAAATGCAAGTGCACACGAGGTTTGAACTGAAGTATATACTAATTTCGAACGCATAAACCAAGTTTTACAAAAGTCTTGAATCTGATACACTCTATAACAGTTACAACCCACAGGACTCGAAACATCTCGAGATGACAGTGACATGTACATTCAACAAAAAAATGTGTTTACTTAGGATTTACGACTTTCATCTTCTTGTGATGGATGCAGTATTTCAGCAAATAGAGTCCAAGAGGGTCGTGGTAAATCTGGAAGGTCAGTTTCCTCTTCCAGGCGACCTTCAGCAAAGCCAGCACCTTCTGCCCCTCGGAAGTGTTGGGCAGGTAGGCAGTGAATGTTTCACCATGATACTCGGTTCCAGGTTTTGGGTGTCCCTCCTGTTACACAAAAATGGCGTTCATACTGTTATCTAGATTAGATGCAGTTTGTTTCCTGTATAAATTTGGTCTACTGGTAGAGCGTCCATCTGGGTTCTATCCCCGGCCGCGTCATACCAAAAGACGTTAAAAGATTATACTTGTTGTTACCCTGCCTAGCGCTCGGCATTAAGGGGCTTAAACAATGACTGGACCGTTCGGAGTCAGTATACTGTGTCTGAGTGGGGTATTCATGTTAAACTGCGGCATAGTATCTTAGTGGACTAGCGCTATAAAATCGGCATCAGTCCGGACTAGTACAAGCAGCCACACATACGCGCGCACACACACACACACACACACGCACACACACGCACGCACGCACACACACACACACACACACACACACACACACACACACACACACACACACACACACACGCATGTCGCTATATACAATAATCTTGGACGAGACATTAAACCCCATTTAAACTCACTTATATGAATTTTAAAAAATATTTTAAAAACCCAATGCATACTTTTATCTTTTCCACTAGCGTTCCGAATGCATAAAAACCCCGATAAACAATGTTTCAAATTGATTTTTATTTATTGCATTTGTTTGTTTTGATACGTCATTTGCATGATATTATAATAAAATAAATACTCGTTCAACTTTTGTCTTGTGATGATGCTGATTACGTGAGTGAAAATATAGGAGACTGTCAGCAAACAATGGTGCGGGTGAATTATATATATGCTTCAAGACATAAGTTTGACCTTTAAAACTTTGTTTGGAAATCTCCATGACCTATGTGCGAACTGTATCGAGCAATCCTGAAGTGTTAAAACGTTACGAACATAACACCATAAAAGTGCCAACATAAGAGATCCGCCGATATTTGGAATATACCCCTCCCAGCCGCTACATGAAACACTATTTCCAAAGTACAAAACAGATAATTTTCATGATCGACATTATCGTCATCAATTAAATTGTCCGTCGCCTGAATGAACATTTCTAAGTTCACTTGTAACCTTCTTGAACACTAAAAGTGTGTTTATTATCATGTTTAAACAAGATGACTCACAGTTTGAATTCCGTCCTGAAATACGTATTTTATCTCAATGGTGTCATGTAACCTGTTGCCTGGCAGCCCGTCAGGGATGACTGTTGTAATCATTTCTCCAGGCGGCATGTTTCCGGTTTTGCACACGGGACACATCCGTTGTTCTTTGACGAAAAGACCGGCTTCGCAGATAGTGTGCCCACACTGAAGGGTCGTAGGTTCCTTCCGTGTCGGACATGTCTTGCAAGTTTCACTCTCCAAAGCTTCCGCTTTCTGTTTAAAATATTGCAGCAGTTCCTTCTTCCCAATGGACTCTGAGGCTGCATCACACACTTTGTTCATAAGGGACATCAAACCATGTTTGTCTGAAATCAATGAAATATGGTGAAGTTATTGAGTATGAGTGAGTATGTTGTGTTTAACGCCGCTTTATTACGGTTATATCGCGTCGTGTCAGCTTAATGTGGGAGGAAAACCCGAAGTGATGCAGGTCTCAGACGTTTATCACTTCGGTGAAACCCACGAGTACGGGTATGGTGCTGACAAACCTAGAAACATAATCAGGGCGAACCGGGATTCGAACACACAATCATAGGTTTCTGGCGTGCCCAAGGGACGCAACTCTGCACAGCGAATCGCGGCGCCTTAGACGACTGGGCCACCCTTGCCCCCTATTGAGTATGTAAACCTGTACGATATATAGAAAATACATTTGACATTATAAAACACTTTTGAAATATACCAAACTATATTTAATATAGATATTATTTTCTATTTGCTTAAGTGCATTGATGGCCATGCCTACGTATAAATGGCTACAGGTATATCATAAAAGCGATCACACCCTTTCCATGATCATGCGAATCTCCGCAAATTGTACCATTGAACGATTCCGTCTATATCATAAGCATACGTCTATACGTTCTTTTTATTAGGAATCACTATCAAATGGTGAAATAATCATTTTTCATACCTCTTCTTTATCTTTGATATTCCCATGTAAGATTCTGTCTATATCATAAGCATACGTCTATACGTTCTTTTTATTGGGAATCACTATCGAATGGTGAAATAATCATTTTTCATACGACTTCTTTATCTTTGATATTCCCTTGTACGATTCCGACTATATCATAAGCAAACGCCCATACGTTCTTTTTATTAGGAATCACTATCAAATGGTGAAATAATCCTTTTTTATACCTCTTCTTTATCTTTGATATTCCCATGTAAGATTCTGTCTATATCATAAACATACGTCTATACGTTTTTTTGTATTGATAATCACTATTCAATAGTTAAATAATCATAACTATGACCTCTCTTATATCTTTGATGTTCTAGTAAACAAAAATGGTAGTGATTGCTATTATCAGTCTTAAGTTTGTTTAGGCGGGAGATTCGGTCGTCTGGGAATTTTCAAAAAGTTCAGTCTGGACATTTTTCTATAAATCTTAAATTGTGAAACTGTGATCCATAAACTGTAGAGCTCTGCCAGGATATGCCCGTCATTGGTTTGAATAACAGATCACATACGATTTAGGTCATTAGTTTGACCGGACATATATTGGTATATGTAAAGGCTATGCCCGTCCCCCCCCCCCCCCCCCCCCTCATTAAGCTGACACACCCTGATATGACTGAAATACCGTTCAAAGCGGCATTGAACTCAACGTAATAGCTGTATGGAAGTTTGAGAACAATATAGAAGATCAGTCTGTAAGCCATTTTAATATATAGTTTACACTTGTTATTTTCATGATTATGTACTTGAGTACTCATTACCACTTTTGGGGCGGTCGGGTAGCTTAGTGGTTAAAGCGTTCGCTCGTCACGCCAAAGACCCGGGTTCGATTCCAGACATGCGTACAATGTGTGAAGCCCATTTCTGGTGTCCCCCGACGTGATGTGGAATATTGCTAAAAGCGGCGTAAAACCATAATCACTTACTCACTCACTATTACCACTATGATCACGAAAAACCTTATTAAAGTTGTCTCCTGCTTCAAAATGTACTCCTGTTAAATGATAATCACATAATATTACCGCTATGGTGAGTGGAATCTGTAGATGTTGTAACACCTCCAACTTCTGAAAGTAATGTCTGAATAAGGGATCCATTCAAATGAATAAAGGTGACACCAGCTTCGTCGGATTCTGGTTGGCACTGATCCTGACCAAGTGAAACTTCAAGGGCCTTTTTGATGGATGGGTACATCTGGAGTAAAGCCACAACGTCAGCTCTTTCTTTTGCCTGTGTGAAGTATGACATCTTCGACTCTATCATCGATAAGGACGAGTTTGCTGCTTCAATATTCTTTTCAGCCATGGACATCATGCTCTTACTTCTTTTATCGATTACTTCATATATTTGTCCCTCTCTCTTCTTTATGACACATTCCAAACTGGCAAGGAATTGAGACGCACAGGATTTTGCAGTTTCTGTTGATTGTTTGAATGTTCGTTTACGATTTTCCTCAGTCATTATCATATTTCTTAGTCGTCCTGCATGCCCCTGTACAATCTGTATAGCTGTTTCAAGTTCCTGAGTTCGCATTTTTGCTACATCCTCCAGTTTCTCGAAAGTGTGGCCTTTATGATCTAGATTTGAACAAGAAAGGCAACACACTGTGTCATCAGTGATACAGAAGAACTCCAATAGATGCATCTTGTGCTGAGGACAGAAATGACTCTTTACAACTGGTCTCGGCAGATGTTGTACTGAGTTGTGTAGAGATGTGATGATGTGATCACGTGTAAGCCTATGACGTCTATGTACAGACGTGCATTCTTTGCACAGGTTTAGAGAGCAGTCCTGACAGGTCGACTCCGCCTTATTCCCATCTGAACAATCTATGCAAAGTGCATATTCTTCTTCCGCCGTTTCAAGACACTCAACAAGCTTATATCTGACACAATCTAAGGGCACTGATTTTGCATTTCCGGATACCTTTTGCACCTGACGACATAGAGGACAGGTGACCTGACTTTTGCCCTCCTTGGCCAGGAGCTGTTCGAGGCACTGGGCACAGACAGCATGGAGACAGGAGTGAAGCAGGAGAGGACGTCGTTCTGTTTGGTTAAAATGTTCCAAACAAACGGGGCATTCCAGAAACGTTTCTTTCAGATATGTAATGTCAATTTTTTCTTTCGGCTCAGACATACTGGAAACACTGTAAAATATAACACCAATAAACATCAATAAATGGTGGATACAGTATTCCAGATAACGAAGTTAATGCTCACTATATATTGTACAGGGTCTTTAACACAATCGTTAAATCCGTCTTAAACACCGTCTTTTGCCTGTGTGGTTTATCATTTCTTCATATAACAGTCAAAAGGTTTCTTGTGAATCTACGATATAGTCTGTGAAGTGTTTGCTTTGTACTGCCTTTACCTACATTTCGTACAAATCAATTTGGGTCAAAAGCATGCTTCTGTTCAAATAATGGCATGTATCTTTCCAAACATGCCAAAAAATCCCCCCTATATATTCCTCTTAGGTCATTCAGTTTGTGTTGCTGTAAGTTACAGAACATGCCAGAGTAAATTTTAAAATGATGCAGTGTCCAGAAAATGTAAGTTCATGTTTTTTCGTAATATCGTTGTTTGTCAGGATTACCACTTACCTAAATCTGTCAACGTATTCCTATGTTACACTCAAACACAGACACGCCTTGTGCATACATCCACTTTGTACGATGTACATGCTGAAGGAGGAACGTATTTAACCGCTAAGCGTAGGCAGCCCTGACCGGCCAACATTTCCTGTTTGAATTAAGGATAACATGTCAACACACGCTTCAAGAGATAACTTATCGTCGATCCCCTGGCTGGGTTTCACAAAACGAGGAAAACGTTAACGATCTGTGTTACTTTGGGCCTGCGCCTCTACCATTAAGCTGATACATAAAAATAATTTTATTTTAATAACTCATATACTTTATAAAGCAACATTTAACCTAAATGGCACCATGACTTTGAAAAATTGGCAAATGCTTGATTCCAATTGTATGTGTTTTTTAAAATCACAATAAACATTTCTGTTTGAAGAGATCATTTGACAAGTGCCTCACCGCGAGGCATTATTCATAGAAGAGTTTTCTTTCTCAATTGTTTTTTTAATTTTTAAATAAGGATATTTCAGTTGTACATGTATGTTACAAAATGCAGAGTTGTAACAACAAAGATGGTTACTCTTATTCAATAAAAAGACAAGAATCAAAACCCTTTGATTGTACGAGCATGTTATGAGCACGTGTTTATGAATCACTATGAAATAGTGATGATACGAAAGGTGAGCGTATTCTGCCACCGGTGGCACAGGTGTAACCTTTTTGAGCAAGGGTCGTTTGACGTTCTGTGAAATGTTATTTCCGCAGACTGGAGATCCTTAATTATTGCTCGACATGAAGGAAAAGTTGACTACTTTAAAGTTGAAGTCATCCCTCTTGTCATACAGTCATGTGGGTTTTTGTCACTCTGATTCTTCATGCATAGATCTAAATGTGAAACAAATGAAGCGGTTTCAGTGGTCTCTTGTATTTCTTCTTCAGGTGGGTACATCAGTAGAAAGGGATTGGCTTTTTGGCCGTCATTGAACGATATCAGATTATTGTATACTGGGAGCTTAAGTTATATTTCTTGGCCAAATTACCTTTGCCAATCCGAGCAGAAATTCTTATTCATATGCATAACAAAAGCTCGTATGGCATGGAAGTCAACTGAGAGAACATATTTAGAGTTTAATAGACAAATCAGGGAATAAATAAAAGCGACCAAACCGGTACCCATTCCATATTTATAAGAAACCTTAGCCAAGAGCACAGTCGATTGTAAGAATCCGATTATATGATGAGCATGTGTAATGAATCACTGTCAGTTCCGATCAGGATACAATGACCTCATGTTCTATTAAAGTAAATCTTATGGAACGACATCTGTGCATGTTGTACCGTGAGGAGTGTAGAAGATTACCTTTATGCTAATGTGTACATGTAACAGGAATTGTGAACTAGGCCTGTCAATTCCGTCAATAAACGTATTACAAATTGTATCACAATGAGCCTTGTGACATCACCACATTAGAACAAAGCCTTGCAGCACTCTTTGCTAAATGGCTATCGTCGGTGTTTTCTGAATGCGAAAAAATTCCGCTGTGATACAAAAATACATACTACACGTTTAGTTCCAAATTCATTGTAGACCTGAAGACAACATAGCTTTACATGAATAACACGGTTGACCTAACGGCCCATCAGGGTGAAACAACTGAGCACAAGATTGAATTGCATGTCGTGTGTATTATTGTCGGAACATATCACACATCTCTTTGTTTAAAGGGCGGTCGGGTAGCTTAGTGGTTAAAGCGTTCGCTCGTCACGCCGAAGACCCTTTATTTGTAATAAAGTTGTTGTAATACGGCTGTTATCTTGCTTCGTGGTGTATTACAACACCTTTATTACAAATAAAGGTAATTTGTTAGCCGTGATATTGCTGGAATATTGCTAAATGCGGCGTAAAACCACACTCACTCACTCTCTTTGTTAAACAGCAACATAATGCTTTGTGAACCCCTGACACATTTGACGGACCTGTGACTCAGCGACATGTTTCACGGACTTCCGCATCATGCCCTTCATATTATGTTCGCCCAATAGGAAACACGAACACGGAAAGGAATGTGTGACACAACGAAACATAAAACACCGAATATTGCATATTGTGTTACAATTGTTTTAAGTGATATGGATGTGTGCTCGATCGAGTGGATACCTGTAGGATCTATGATACAGTTGAATCCCAGGTGTGTGGAATGTTATAACCCACTGATATGTCAAGTCGCACTTCAGGCCAGTCACCGTACGGCTGTAATCTTGCTTCGTGTCGTATTACAACAGCGATTGATTGAGAGTGTTGGGTTGAGTATTTAAGTTCTATCACGGCGTTTCAGTTTAATGTGGTAGGAAATAATACATATATTCTATGCATGGCGTGTGAGCTCCATACAACACTGCACATGGAAATATCATTTCGATAAACACATGGGCAGTGGAGTATGGTGCTCACAAGTCATGCATATATTATATAATTTCCTACCACATTAAACTGAAATATATATATAATTTCCTACCACATTAAACTGAAATATATATATAATTTCCTACCACATTAAACTGAAATATATATATAATTTCCTACCACATTAAACTGAAATACTGTTCCAAGCGATGCTCAACCCAACATTCTACATTTTAGGCCTGATATAGGATTCTAACCAACGATCATCTAACTAGGCATCACAGCATCACTTTGCACATCGAATTGCGGAAACTGCGTAAACCGTGCCCCGTAAAATATCAACATCCTAATTCATACTTGCCCAGGGTTGGGTAGTGTGAGGAGAGGGAGAGTGAGGTGATGTGAAGGGGGGTTCAACGTCACGTTCAAGATAAGTGCACTTATAACGTACCGTGTGTGTGTGTGTGTGTGTGCGAGTGCGTGTGAACTCAGTTCAGTCCGCAACAGTGATGCAGTGTAACAAGTAACATTTTTTAACGTCTTCCGGTAATCTAACAACCGACCTTCCTCTCTCCGGGGCCACGTTCTTTCCACTAGACTACGGATGTGGTCCAAAGGTGTCGTAGCTGTAGTAATTGATGTATGTCACATGATGGTATTTCATAGCTTCCATTTAGATGTGTATTACAGAAATGCGATTTTTACTAAACTTCTGACAAAAGGCATTTATTGAAAGGTTGTCTTCTTCAGCAGTTCTAATGATGTGATTTATGCTGATCAGTGCAAGGCTCAATACATTAAGATCAAGTGTCAGTGTAGTTTACGTAGTGTAGACTACGGAAACCATAAATGATCCTTACATGGGCATATATGTACGAAGACCATTAATGTCTTTCCTTTAATTGATTGCAAAGTGCCACCACAATTCTTATCATCGAAGGAATGAATTGTATCATTTTAATACCATATGCATTAAAGAACAAAGCTCAATCACACTTAGTTAACTGATAAAATGGAGTGACAAATATCAAACTCATTGTAAATATAGGCATATACGTAGCAGTTTTATTCAGAATACAAGTCATCCGTTAATGACAAATCAGTGCCAATGTAAGACATACAAAACGGTTCTGAGCCTAAAAATACAACTACCTTGAATCTACGCAATATTCTGCTTTCAGAAGTAAATATAATATTACTGTACATCAGTATTGCCCTTCTTAATATTCACAAGTTAAAATCTCCATGGTCAACTGTAACCAAATATAAATATGCATGTCGCAACAATACTGTTAAGAGTGAATAGTTTTGACAAATAATTTCATAGAAAATCTTGTCACTGGTCAGTTAAAAGTCAACCAATTTTCAAAATAAACAATGCATGAGATGAGTGACAGAAACAGAAATTGATTCAAGGTGCTACATCATTTCATGAAAATGAAAAATAAAACAAAATTACCTACTTCTTGTTAGATATCATAAAGATATGCGCCTCAACACAAGGTTGTTACCCGTGCAAGGTTTTGTGAAGAGATACTCGACAAAACTTAGTGTATTGTTATTTCTAAAGACAAAAGGTAAACAGGACAGATGTTCCAATTATTTGTCACTGAATGAATACAAATCATGTAATTTAGAATAGGAGCGTCTATGTAAGTGAGTGAGTTAGTTGAGTCTAACGGCCGTATTTCAATGATATCATGGCGTGTCAACTTGATGTGGAAGAAGAGCACGAAGTGATGCAGGTCTTGAATGATAATCACTTTGGTGAAACCAGCGACCACGGGTATGGTGCTGACTTACATACAAACATATTCAGAGCGAGAACATAGCTTCTCACACTAAACAAGCATTGTCTTGTGTATTAGGTAATTAAATCATCAAATAGGTTATCCCAAAGGCATGGACACCTTCTGCAAATATAAGACCACTGATAGTTGATATTTCGTATCTAAACAACATAAAGTGTTAGAGAAATTAAGCTAAAGTAGTTTGATTACAATTAAATAACGTAAACAGCAAAACGTGTGTTGATTGCGCTGACTCAAGCATCTTAAGCATGTTAAGTCCATATCATTTCTACGAGTAGTTAACTTTGTTGCTGTTAATGTAGCAAATGAAAGAAAATAGCAAGTACATATCCACACAAAAGGTAACAAAACTCAATAACAACGTATATAAAAAAAATATCAGTAAGATAAACTAATGCTACATATATGTATTTCACAATGTACACAATTCAAGCGTCTCTTCTAAACTACAGTTGCTCCCGGTAAGAAACCAAATGATAAGATTTGGTGCATCATAAATACAAATTTGATGATAACTTAAATCGTGTAAAGAATAATATTTCCCACTCTGCATGTTTAAATATTGTTGAAACTAGTGACTATAATCAACTGCAGTAATCTGCATGTATCTGATGTGCGGGGAACTCTCTGTTGGTCACAGTGGTTAACCATTGGGAAACATTAGAGGAAGCAAGCTTCCAATCCTTGAGTTGAAACATACATTGATACAAGTACAATGAAAAGACCCGAAGGTTTCTTTTGATAGAGTATATTTCATGTGTCGACTGAAATATCATGTTTCTCTCGTCGACAATATCTCCGTTCCCCTCGTCACGAGATGAGAGAAACAAGACATTTCACGAGACTCATGGAATATTCTATTTATTATATACTTTTTGAGTAGTTGTTAAAATTAAATTATTTTATTACAAATGTATAATCTTGAAACGTAGATTCTCTCTACCCACGATAGACGGACGGTTCTCCAACCCTTGTATTTGCGACTAAAACAATAGTTTCGTGTTTGCAAAATCTTAATTTTTTTTAACAAAGTAACCACAATTATTTAGATCTAGAGTCACGAAAATTCTCTATCACACATATAGAGATAATTATATACAAAATCAACTCTAACTAAAAACTATTCTGCAGTGAAATATCGAGTGTTATGTTCACTGCAATGAAAATATAATTTTTCTCAACTTCGTAAAACTCCGTCTTTCGCGCTGAAGTATATGATAGAGTATATTTCTCGAAAGGAAACAACTATGAAAATAAGCTTAATAGATCAGTTCACGCCCAGTTAATACCATACAATCATTGCAAAATAGAAATTTCTGTTTGCCACTTGATTACACCGCTCTACAATCATCTGAATAAAGAAGCAAAAATAATGAATTGTGACTTTTATCAGGCTAATAATTGTGATGGAGCATGCGCGCACGCACGCACACTCACTGGTCTAGAATCCCGTCAAGACTTGGACAACAACATGCGACATAACTGTTCCATGAGGCTTGCGCGTCTTTGTTAAGGTGAGCCTTATTCAGAGAGTGTCTGCACGCCTGTTGTCAAGGTTGTTCTCTCTGGTCTGGTTATTGCAGGTCCGCTTCTGTCACTCCGAGTGACTTCAGTGATTCTTGGACTCTTCTCAGGTAGTCTGGATCAGGGTAAAAATTGCTGAAACAATGCCAGTACATCATGTATCAGTTAAACTTAAAAACATTATAAGACATGTGTTTGTGTCAGTGAGGGAACTACATAATTACTTTCATTTTTCAACTAAGTAATCCACGTCCAAAGAGAACACATCCTTTGTATTGATACTCCACATCCACCGTTCTGACATATATATCACTGTGCTGTTGTCTTAAACTTGTAAAATTAGAACTTTGCTTTGTAATACAGTGCAGTAATGAATAAACCTTTAAGCTCATCGGGCAGATATATGTACCTTGAATGTTGGACTGACGTCCCGCCCATTACACATGGAAAAACCTATGTTCATAAAAACGTTTTAATTTAAAATTCTGTTTCTTCAAAACATACTACAATATCTCGCTATTTTACTAAAGAAGTTGTAGCCAACACCTGTTTTCCTCCGAGTCGCGTGAAGCTGCCTGGTAAGCCCAAAGCCTGTTAAAAGAATCACACTTTATCAAGAGACACAGGTGTTTTATTTTTTAAGCATTTTCTAAAATCACATAAATTACCAGAATGCAGAAACAACAACTGGGAATGTATTTAATGTTAAAATTATTTTTCATTATCTCGACGTCCACGTATATGCATGTACTGACTATAATTCATTTACTGTTGATTACCATTTTAGACTTTATTTCTTTGTGAAACTTTGTATGCCGTACTGGTAGCTTTTGCTATTCGGATGGGTTCTTTAATAATTGTTTTACATTTTTTTCTATTTCTAAGGCAATATCATGTTGAACGTATGTTCAAAGAGGGTTTCATTTTCCGGGGCGTAACTCATTAACCAATCACTATCTCTTGAAGATAATTTGTAAGCGCATCAGATACTGTATACCCCTGTTGGATTTACAGGTGCAAATAGGTCCACAGCAACCAGTTATTGTTTTGAGAGGCCAATAAATAGATCGGGGGGTGTCAGACTTGTAGACTTGGTTGATTGTGTGACATCGAGCCCTGATAGAGCGGGCTGTTGCTCATGATGCAGTCTTACTAAAACTAACAAGAAGAGCATCAGACGTTAATTCTGGAATTATTTAATTCTTTGGCTATTTTGTTATGGAAAATGAATGGAATTTTAAAATAATACTCATAACATTGATATCAAAAAAGTACTGTTATTTTCAATCATCTTAATTTATATTTACAATTGAATTACTAACTGGAATCATGAGGCATATGACATACTTTTGCGATTTTATGCACATATTTAAAAGGGCGAGTGATGCCTTTGTTTTCTTATCTGTTGTCGGAGACATCTGCACTTTATACACATTAAGGCAATTACACCGGGGTATGGTGACACACAATCAACCAAGTCTTCGAGCCTGACCACCCGATCCATTTAGTGGCCTCCAACGTGGAATACCACGAGTTTTGGAAGTGGATATAAGAAAATAAAACATACAAGTAGCGTACTTTAATAAATACATCTCAGGTGTTACATGACCATGTCATTCGGGGACTTCTGGTATGGGCATATATTTGATTTAATTCTTAGTTATTTCACGAATCACGACATGATTTGACTGCAGCTATAATACACAGATATACATGTTCGTCCAGGAACACCTGACAAATAAAGCGTGCACACTTTTTTTCTTATTAAAGTCATTTTTGTTCTTGTGAAATGAAGGGTGAGTTAATTATGGATTGAAATCCCTGTTTATGATTAAGGCTGTTTTACTCCTGGCCTTTAGGACTGGCATTCACGATTCTAACTAACTGATTAAATCACATTTAACTGTCCCTGATCATAATCAAAAACTTAATCTTCTATACTTGTGCATATAAACAAATCTGTATATGGTGTGTTACATTAGAGAGATGAATGGTTAACGTAAACCTTTGGTAGATGTTTGGTGAAAATTGCTTCTTCGTTTTGTGAGGAATCCGAAAGATCAAAGTGGGACTCCGAATGATCAAAGTGGGATTCCAAAGGCCCGCCTCGATCGTGAACGTGAGCTTCCTCTCCCAGGCCACCTCCAGCAGAGCCAGCACCTTCTGACCTTCTGGACTGTTGGGCAGGTAGGCGGTGAATTCTCCTCCATTATACCTGACTCCTGGTCTGGGATGCCCCTTCTGTCACACAAGATCTCACTGAATGTATTCCCTGTGTGTATTATAATGACAAGCGAGAGCAAATAGATAACCAGCTATCAGTATACATCCCATATCCTGCATATCCACCTCGTGGATGGATGGTGCCTGGAAGTATAATCACTTCTTATCGCTTATTGAAAACACATCTTTTTATATATGTTAGATTATTTGATTATTTGGCAAGCATTACCATTACCATTACCATTCTTACATGACATAGTACTGATCATCATCTCTCAAGGAACGTGGAATGAATTAGATACATTGATATTTGATTCATATGTGATAACATTATGCTTACTTGTGCAAACAAAGGGAATGTGTTTCTTATTTAAAACAATTTGAAGCAATCTCATTAAAATCAGACCTTAGTTCTCGCTACCGCTAAACAAAGATCTGAGAAAATCCCATTAGGGGTCACGTCAGACCGACCCTTGACCGACCAATGGAGTGACCAATCAGAAGGCAGCTTTCTTGTGATTTACGGCACTTATTTCGAATTGGCGACTATGCTTCGAAACATATTTTGACAAATTCTCGATTACAAATTTGAAACCTGAACAAAAGAACATTCTCGAATGGCTAATAGATGGTCTAGATTGTATGGAATCAGTCGTTAAACCCGTTACTATCGTTCGGAATACTCCATGTTAAAGTTTTCGAGGTTACATGATTAGAAATCCCATTCCGACTGTCACTTTCATGATCTGGTAAGCGACGCTCTGATTGGTCGGATGAAAGGTCGTTCTGACGTGACCCCTAATGGGATGTCTTCAGATCTTTGTTTAGCGGCAGCGAGAACTAAGATCTGATTTTAATGAGATTGAATTTGAAGAGTCTTCAAGGCTAAACAGTAACTATATATATGAAGGCAATAGTGAAAGTTTAAAAAACTAAAGATGATTCATTGATTGACGCTTTGAACGGTATTTCGATCATATCACGGCGTATCTTCTTGATAATGGAGGAAAACCCCTCGTGATACAGGTCCTAGGTGTTTACCTATTTGGTGAACACCAAGAGCAGTCAGTGTGATGTCGACATATCTAGGACGACACCATCATAATTAGGGTCAACATGTGATTCAAATCTCCGATCATAGGTTCCTGGGGCTCAGTTAAACTCTGAACAAAACATTGCGGCGCTTTAAAACAGACTGTCATGCGATAAAACAGCGGTACTGCTGTTAAACAGCTTGAGTTGGCGTGCAACAGGGCGAGTTTGCGATGAGATAGACCAATAGCATGATGCGACAGTGCGACAGAACGTTTACAGTTCTAAAGCATCGCTATGACACATTATCTAAATATGGTGATATCAAGTAATAACATTACATCTTGGTATTTACATTACAGGCTTTGTTCAATACTACAACACAAACATACGATTCTAAGACACTAAAATTTAACCTTTACACATATACCTAGTACATCTCAAAGGTAAAATTAAAGAATGTAAAGTTAAGTGCGCTGTTTGCTTTTTCAAATGTCTTGGAAGGGTATGATAGTAATACATGTAGGTAGGCATTAATATTATCTGTATTTCTTTCTTCTTACCGGGCGTGCCGTTTGGGTAACCTAGTGGTTAAAGCGTTCGCTCGTCACGCCGAAGGCCCGGGTTCGAGGCACTAATTGGGTACAATTTCTGGAAGACCGTTTCTGGTGTCCCCCGCCGAGATACTGCTGGAATATTGCTAAAAGCGGCGTAAAACTATACTCACTCGCTAACTTATCGACCATCACCAAGGAGGTGTGTGTCTGCGCGCACGTGCGTGCGTGCATGCGTGCGCGTGTGTGTGTGTCGAGGGCCAGGCGGGATAACACCATGTACCACCGTTTAACGTTTTGGTATGACATGGTCGGGAATCGAACCACCAACGATCTATCCACTAGACCAAGGAGGCGGTCACCAAATAGAAGAAAACACTCCTCTACAGAGTTTGAAATTACACTGTGCTACATCTTATGCAGTAACATCATTTATTTCGAATAACGTACTTTACTACTGCATTGTCATTCTGTCGCTTTCTACCATTCTCTCACTATCACACTATGGCTCTATCACATTGTCATTAAATGGCGTTTTCGCAATACAGCGTTGTATACTCTCTTATTCTAAGCGATGACGTTTTGACCTCGTTTATGGGGCCTACAGTACAGTACAAAATGTAAGAGAAAACAGTGCCGTACACACTCAACTTTATGTTCATAATACATTTCTTAAATATGAATTGTCACCAATAGTATCAGAAACTGAAATCTCAGTCATATTGAATAAACTAATGATAAAAGGCGTTCAATACCCTGTTACCAACAGGTTCCTATCCCGCCTGTCTTCTCACACGTATGCCACTGCAATAGGGTTAACTGATTGATGAAGGTTATTGTCACAGCCTTATTTTTGACCTATTAAAATGAAATATAACAAATTTGTTTATTTGTTTGTCACAATGCATAGTAACCGATGAATGAGGATAAATACTGAACATAAATGAAAGTCACAAGTGTCCGAATCATAAAATGAATAGTCACTTACACAATGCCACGCATCGCTTGTACGGGCGGTGTACCATTTCTATGAATGTGTAACGCCCTATGAAGGCATTCACATACACATGTATACAGTGGAGAAATATTTATTCCTAAGTATTTTTATTTCATAACCCTATCAAACATACTTAAGTTGAAATAGAAATAATCACAAGTGTTTTTCTGTTTTATATATGAAAACGTTAGAATATATGTTCAAATATTTTTGTCCTGAGCCAGGATGGGTTTACTAATACAATATGAGTACGGTTACAAGGTTACTATATAAATCACCCACTTGTGTTCATATCCTGTCCGAACGAAACTATTTCGCCGTACCTTATTATGTGATATAACGATAATGAAATACTGGGAACGCCCTGTCGCATCGCAATATCACTTAGTCCTTCGTTACATCCAAGCTCTGGGCACTATTAACAACGTCAATCGAGATGAACTCACAATAAACCAATGCCCCTTCTCGACTGTTCATAAAAACACTCAATGAATATGAAGTCATTGTCGTAATGAACATATAACTCAAATGATTGCAGGTAACAACTTGTAACATTTTGTTTGTTTTCGGGTTCATAAGGAATGTCACTTAACGAGAGTGAGACAATACCGAACTTACAGACTGAATTCCATTCTCAAAACTGTATGTTATCTGTATGGTGTGGTGTTGCTCATAGCCAGGTAGACGGTCAGGGATAGCATGTGTCTCCATCACCCCGGGAGGCATGTTTCCAGTTATTACTTTGTAGCAGGTTTTACACACAGGACAATGGTCTTGCACACTGAGTACCTGGTCAATGCAGCTCTTACAGAAACAGTGTCCACACTGTATCTTCTTTGCTTCTACGATCTGATTCAGGCAGATGGTGCACCATTCTCGTTCGGTGGTGAAGGTTTTCTCTTGAAAATGTTTCATCAGTTCATTCTTGCTTTTGAATTTTAAAGCAGCATCAAATACTTCATCCAAACACTGTAGAAGTTGATTCTTTCCTGAAAAGAGGGAAATAAAGTATTGTATGAAGTTTATATCTTTACAAGGTGAGGTTAGCTAGAATTGGGTTTTACATCGCATTCAAGATAAGCATATCATGCACTAAACTAGCAACGTGCATGAACGTGTGTATGTCGCTGCTTGTACTAGTCAGGAATCAGGTCAGTTTTATAGTGTTTGGCCGTTGATCATCATGAGATACCATGCCTCAGTTTAACATAGATATACCCCACACAGATACTTTACTAGCTCCGAGAAGACCTGTCCTTATTTTATCTCCTTCTTGCCGACCGCCAGGATAGACAACCATCTTTTGAAGTTTTTCAGGACTATGCAACCTGGGGATCGAACCCCGACCCCCGCTCTCCTGATGGACGGTAATACCATTGCAAAACATTATTATATTATGATCATCGAAAAACAACAACCGTGTTAATCATATTGTATTTGGCTACACTAATTTCGAATACATGCATGAGCTATAGACCCACGAAATATATTCACCTTTGAGACCGTCGATAGTATATCATAGTATATCATCCACTACAAACAATGTGTTGCTAGTTCGTGACAATATTCGGTGAAATAGGAGAAAGTGTTTGTTCGTGCACTAGCGGCAGGTTTGCTATTACAACCTTGACAACGTGTAACAATGATAAACACACAAGGAAACCAAACTGCCATTAACTAATACGAGGGTATGGATAATCTCACGACAGTCGGTGTGTCTACCTTTCTGGGTGTCAGTAGACTCTCTCACGCATCCAATTTCTGACACTAATGTTTCCACAATGTGTCCATTTGTGGGACTAAATGTCACAACTTCCGGTGCCGTTGGTCGACCTTGTCTTTGTCCAACAGCTGATGCTTCCAGACTTCTCTTGATTGCAGGATACATCTGCAGCATTTCCACGACGTCAGCCTTGGTTCTTGCTTGTGTGAAGTACGTTTCAGTTGAGTCCATGACAGCAAGAGTCTGGTCTATCGCTGCTACTTTCTTCTTAGACAGAGACAGCATTGTGCTACTTCTTTGGTCTATGTCTTGGTCCAAATGTGCTTTTCTTTTATTGATAATACTTGTCAAACTTGTACAGTATGTGCTCACATCGGATTTGGCCTTTCTCTGAGCCTGCATGATTGCATGTTGACGTTTTTCTTCACACAGTCGCCTCTGACGCAGTTGTTGGGCATTTGCTTGGACTGCCCGCATCGATGTTTCCAATTCCCCTTGTATTTTTTTAGCAGCTTTTTCGAGTTTCTGGAAGTCATGGCCTTTATGTTCCAGAACTGTGCAAGAAATACAACAGAGGATTTCATCAGTAGCACAATAGAACTCCAACTGGTGTTTTGGGTGATGAGTGCAGAAATGACCCTTGCCAAACGTGTTCAGGGGCTGTTCTAGTACATCACTCAAGGATATGATTGGATGGTCGTTTGTAAGTCGATGACGTCTGTGTACGTATGTGCAATCCTTACAGAGATATACTGAACACTCCTGACACTTTGACTCCGCTGTACTTCCTTCGGGGCAGTCTGTGCACGGAACTTTTCTTTCATTCTTGATCTGCACAAAATCCACAAGTTTCGCTCTGACCGGATCCACGGGCAATATGTCAGCCTTCCCTGGGACCTTGTGGACCTGGCGACATAGAGGACATGTGATCTGACCTTTCCCCTCCTTCGTGAGCAGCTGTTGAAGACACTGTGTACAGAAGGCATGGAAGCAGGAGTGGAGGAGACGGGGACGTCGGTCTGTCTGGTTGAAATGTTCAACACACACAGGACACTCCAGGAATGTGTCTTTGAGGGCACTCATGTCCACCTTCGCCTGCGGTTCAGACATTCTGGCGAAAGTGGAAAGACCATTATAAAGGATAGATACATGTAACTTAATATCTAGAAATGGACCTTTCCTTTATGTCGAGCAATATTCCAGCAGCTCCAGTCTTTGGTGTCTACATTTAAGGACAGTTTCGGATACAACCGCGCTCTTTCTTAAATATTTCAAAGAGCGTCAAACGACACTTGCTCAAGTTGTTTAATACCATTAGGGACTGACCATTTGATATTCGGTGTGTATGTGAGGTGTGGGTTAGGGTTGGGGTTCGTGGGGGGTCTGTGTGTGTGGGTGTGGTGTGGTGTGTGGGGTGGGTGTGGGTGTCTGTGTTTGTGGGTGTGGGTGAGGTGTGGGCTGGGGGTGGATGTGTGTGTGTGTGTGTGTGTGTGTGTGCGTGTTTGTGTGGTGTGTGGGTGTGGGGTGTGTGTGTGGGGGGGGGATGTGGCTGTTGGGCTGTGGGATGTGAGTAGGGGTGTTGGGGTGGGTGTGTTGATGTGTATGTGTGTGGGGGGGGGGGGGGGGGGGCGTGCTAGTTCTATTTTTTAAAAATAGTTTACTGTGACATATTTATTCGGCATTCGTCATATAGCTGGAATAGTGCTGTTTATTGCGCTAAACCAACAATTATAAATACGACATAAGATGATGCAAGCCACAATATGTATGAGTGATAATTAAAAGAAAAGATTCGAACTATTCAGAAGAAATCATGCTTGAACAACACAACATGCAAAGTAATAACATGTAATGCTTGACAATTGTCTGTCATGAAACTAGAACAGCAAGACGTTCCTGGTTTTACTTTCGGTTTACACATACTGGACTTTGGGTCCTGGGGATGATAAGTACCTGGTACAGTCTGTGCTATTATTATGTGTGGTTTGCAAAAAAGAACTATGGGTTATGTATCGGGTTGATTTCAGAGAATGTACGTATAACATTTTGAATTTCCATCTCTATTGATACCAACCTCAGTAAACCGTTATAACAATCAAACCGACGTGTAGAGTTTCACTGTGGAAAGGATCGTTATCACTGTTATCTTGCAGAAGGGGAGGTAATCCTAACGAGAACACAATAACATCAGTGGAGATCCGCAACTACTGATGGTTGTCTTGTGTAAAAAGGGTGGTAATTGAAGCGTTCGGTATAGGTGTTATCTTCAAATAGAAGAAAATAAGTGAAACCACACGCCTTAGACTTGACATCGTGTTGAAAACAGCTGGGGAATACAACAGGGAAACTATTCGACATACTATCGCAATATTATTTAAAACTGCATCACTCAATATTTCCACGTTAGTATCGCATAGTAGTAATATGTGTATTAAACTACATATTGTTTTCATACTTTACATGAACTTTGCCTAGTATAGCATTTAACGAAATATGACAGGAATGTTTTATTATTCAAACGTGTAGATCTAGGTTTGGAATGGTCCCCATGTATAACGTTGGGAAATAACTGATTGGTTTACTCTAGCAACAAACTTATATCAGAACTTATTTATGGTTTTGCTCTATTGTATTGGTTGGTTGGTTTGTTTGTTGTTTTACGCCGCACTCAGCAATATTCCAGCAAAATGACGGCGGTCCGTAAATAATCGAGCCTGAACCAGACAATCCAGGGATGGATATCATGAGCATCGATCAACGCAACTGGGATCGATGACATGCTTCAACCAAGTCAGCGAGCCTGACCACCCGATCCCGTTAGTCGCCTAGCTCTTCCGACAAGCATATAGTTGCCTTTTACGACAAGCATGGGTTGCTGGAGACCTATTCTATCCCGGATCTTCACGGGACTCTATTGTATTGAAACACATTGTGTCATTATATACGGACATGACCAAATCTGTTTAGTCTAATACATGTCACCAAACACGTCTTCCTCAGTGATGCCGGGGCGGTCGGATAGCCTAGCGGTTAAAGCGTTCGTTCGTCACGCCGAAGACCTGGGTTCGATTCCCGACATGGGTACAGTGTGTGAAGCCAATTTCTGGTGTCCCCCGCCGTGATATTGCTGGAACATTGCTAAAAGCGGCGTAAAACCATACTCACTCACTCACTCCTCAGTGTTGCCAAACACCCAGCCCACTCAGATATGGAACGGACAATGAGCGAGATTTTATGACACTTCATGTTTTTTCTTTGCCCCAACGGGCTTTCTTTCCAATAAAAAATATATATAATTCTTTACAGAAATATTAATCGTCAGACTTGACTAAGTCTATGTTACGTTTCATCATACATTAATTCGTTCTTTGGATTTCAAGTCAATAATTTATGTTATTGGGAGATCTATTTTATTAACACCAATAACATCAATTATTTATTTAAAATAGGGAATGAATGTATTGATATCTCAGTTTCGATTTTATTATACTACATAATCAATACTGATGCCATACAATTTGAATGTATTTATTGCCATTCATAAATGTCTCATGAAGCCTGGATGCTTCGAGAGCTATTTTCTAAAAATAGCCTGACGGCATTCCCAGAACGGAAGTGTCGACCTGGAGGCACACGTTTCACATGATGTAACTTCCGATATTTCAGCCAATCACGTTGAAGCTAATAATCTCGCGATGATTGTAAACAGAAGATGACTGTATGTTGTGTTGATGTGTTCTAATTGATGTAAGCAACAACCTATAGATGGGAAGAAGGAGGGTACGAAGATGGTTTTCACGCATAGTTGGAGTTATTGCGTCGCTGACCGCCCTTTGCATAGCAAGAAGTAATGTAGAGGCGACAGATGATCGGCCGAAGTCTTGCCCAAATCCTGGGCAGGAGTCGGCACGAGACAAGTAAGCTTACGCATTTCCAGTTTGTTTCATGACAAGATAGTTATCGTTAACCACTCATTTCAGGCTTATGTGACGACTGGTGTGAGATGGCTGCATGGTAGTCGGAAGTATTTCACTTGTGGTTTCATTCAAGGGAGATAATGCCGTAGCAATCAATACATTGTGAACGCCACACACCCAGTTTTGTACCAAGTGCTTGTTGTATGGCGTTGTCATACCAGATATGCTAATTTAGTTATAAGCAGTGTGATATTTACAGTGTGGGATAAATAGTTACATCAGTTTGGTTTCGACATAAGTTCTTCTGGTGTTATGACACGTGAAAGTATGTCATGTTGTGATGACCCTTGAACATGGCGATCGGATTGGAAATTCTGATTGGACGATCGGGGCACACCCCCGTCCTTGACATTGGTTGTCTATTCACTGGTGAACAAGAAGCTTGTAGTGTATTTAGATGAATCTGATGTGTACAATTATCAGCGGAAATATGAACGTTATCTAGGTCACTGACAATATTAACATGATTAAAAAAGTTACCGTGCCTTTCACCTGTTACATGTGAAGACAGCACAGTTAATGTCAGAGTGTATAAATAGTGCTATCATCCCTATATTTAAAGGTAGCTACAGCAAATATATATATATATAGTAGCCTACACAATGTTGGGTTTAAGCATGACTGTCAAGGGGTCCTTGTCATAGCTCTAATGTTAAAACATAAAGATTTAGTAAATCCCCAGCTTCAAATAATCTAGGAGCAATTTTTAGACCCCAAGATACACCCACCCACCCTTATTTCGACCTCTGCTGGACATTGATTTTTCAGCAGGTGTTTTATCATTCATCTAATGTTTATCCTACCTGTGTATGAATACTGGTCCCAGCAACCTATGCTTGTCCTAAATTGCAGCTGAATAGATCGGTGGTCAAACTCAGTGTATTGGTCGAGTGAATATAAAAGAATTGTGTGGATCAATGTTCATAATGTCAACCACTAATCATGCTAAATGGTATGGTCCTGACTTGATTATTTCCATACCATCATATCAAGCATATAGCAGGAATATTATTTCTGAGGGCAGCGTTAAACAACAAAGTTGACACAATCAAACACTCCATGCTTATCCCATAATTTCAATAGGGTAACAGTTCGTGGGTCAAACTTGAAGCATGATGATGATGATCCGATGTTATTTTTGCTTTCTGTTTTGAAATTCTTTTTGTATGGAACGGGTGAATGCACTCTTGACACAGACATAGTGTCACATGGTGTGGATACAGCAAAAGTTAATGCTTGAAATTGAATTAGTTCATAATTTTATGCCCTTTTCCTGTTACCATGGTTACATAAAGTGGATGTTTGTCACCAAATCATTTTCACAGTGCTGATTAAAGCATACAATTCGTTCTATTAATTGCATATTACATTCATGTACACCATACACTATCCCTGAAAATAATATAAATAAACTTTCAGAATGTGTTATGGCACTGCAGGATAACGTCATGTCTTGTATTGTGTGCAATTCCCCTCAAACCAGGAACTGACCATTCTCTGTATCTCCAGGGCTTGCATATCGGTAAACCTTCACTAACCCCTGGTTCCATCCAGGGAGGTGCTACAATTTGCCGTGCAGAGTTGCTTCTCTTGGACATGTTAGACTCCACAGAAACCTATTGTTGTGGGTTCGAATCCCGGTTTGCCCAAATTATGTTTCTAGTTTTGTCAGCACCATACTCATACTTGTGGGTCTCACCAAAGTGGTAAACATCTCAGACTTGCATCACTTTGTCATGCCTTCCAGCTCAAACAGACACACAGGGATATTACTTGAATACTGTTAGAAAAGTCACATTGGCATTATTCTTGTGAACGGATGGATAAACTTTTCTTTTTCTTATTTTTCGATCTTCCTGAGGCATGGGAATTAACTGGCTTTAAAAGTCCCAGTTTCCTCTCTTCTAAAAAGGCAGGAATGCCTGGGCTTAATCAGACTTCAAAAGTCAGTTAATTGGCCTCGGGTGGATGTAGAAACACTTCCCATTTATTTCTTAGGGCTGGGTCGACACACCAACTGTGAGATCTGATAGTATCACGATCTGATATATATCGCAATTCTTGCAGGTGCTCTCATCTGTTGTGCGTGGGCCATCTTGTTCTTACTCTTAGACAGGATGGCCAAATACCTAGCACACTGACAATTTACAGTTGGCAGTGTCAAGTATGGCAAAACAAATGAAAATATTGATCATGTTGATGTTTTCACTATTAACTTGCACTACTGATTAGTGTTTAGTGGAACAGTTATTAACGCAAAGATTTAAGATCAGAACCGATATTTTGTACTTTGTGTGCGACTGTGATCGAGAAGTAAAAAATCGCACTCCACCGATGCATTGGTGTTTCGTCCCATCTCTATTATTTATGCAGAAACACTTCCCATTATCTTATCCAGAAATGCTTTCCATCTACATGATCTATGCCACATGTTTACCTGTAAAGTGTCTGTGCTTATTTCTGTCCGTGTAGCTATGGTAACTATGGTAACAGTAGCGTGTGATTCTGTTGTACAGATACCTGATGGTGGTGAGCACCCTGGATGGACGGGTGTCGGCCTTGGACGTCGGGGACAAGGGACAGCTGATGTGGTCAGTCCAGGCTGACTCCCGGCCACTGCTGTCATCAAGTATCAGCAAAATGGAGGTGGGCTGAAAAAATTTGTTGTTGAACTAAACTGCTAAATCTATATTCACAATTAATAAAGAATCTGTCAATAATTCCAACTTGTAAGAAACAAACTACTTGTGTAATACTAGTAGTGTGAACACAAACTGGTTCAGGGCCCGCGAAGATCCGGGGTAGAATAGGTCTTCAGCAACCCATGCTTGTCGTAAAAGGCGACTATGCTTGTCGTAAGAGACGACTAACGGGATCGGGTGGGCAGGCTCGCTGACTTGGTTGATGCATGTCACTGATCCCAATTGCCCAAATCCATGCTGATGTTGTCAATCACTTAAAAGTCTGGTCCAGACTCGATCACTTACAGACTGCCGTCATATAGCTGGAATATTGCTGAGTGCAGCGTTAAACAACAAACAAACTGGTTGATGGCTGCAGCCTTTTTTTAGCAGGGTCACTGGAACAGCACAATTTAACTATTGCAATACATATCTTATCATTACCATGATTACTCAAGTATTGTGATACGTCATGATATGTTTTAATAACCTGATCGCTATCGTTGGGACTTGCTTGTACAATCATGATTAGTGATTGGAAATCTATCAACTGATCAATCATCGAAATTAATCGGTTAGCTTCATTTTACTGATTTTCATTGTTAGGTTCAGTAAAACTTGATCACACGTAACTATAACATACACAAATACTTACTTCAGCAATATTTTTTTTTAAAAAGACACTGGCCACACTCTTTCTCACATGTTTCTCCAAGTACATATACTATGTAGTGAATAAACCTTCTCAGGAAGCAAACCTGTCTCAGGGTTGAGGGGTGTGGGGAAATCATATTTGCTCGACTGCCTAGTCTTTTGGACCTTCAGATCAATCTTTGATTAATTCGATTAATCATAACACCACCACGTGACTCCGCTGATTTCTGATCAACATAGAACAAGATATTCACTATTTATAAATACAGAATTAATTTCATTTGGTATGGAATTTGAACAGGACCATGATGATAGTAAAACATTACAAAACTCGGCACGTTATACATGTTATATCCAATTATGAACAGTTGTTGGTCTTTTGACGCCTTCATGAGTATCTACATTTGCCTGAAGCTCAGCATCACTCTCCCTACAAAAAAGATATTTGTCTTGTAATTTCAGGTGATGCGAGAAGGTGTGCGGACACGACTTATTCCATCACTAGATGGCGGCCTGTACCAGTACGATGGGGACAGTATTGAGGCTGTTCCTATGACGGCAGAGACACTGCTGTCCTCATCCTTCCGATTGTCTGACAACACAATGATGATCGGTGGGAAGGACATCCGAACATATGGAATAGATCCCACTACCGGACAGGTAAGTCATCTGTCATTGTGATATGTACATCATGTTATGGGTCATTGTTAGTTCTTCTGGACTAAAGGCCCCGGCTAGAATGGGTCTTCAACAACCCATGCTTGCTGTAAAGAGCAACTATGCTTGTCGTAAGAGGAGTGAGTATTGTTAAACTCCGCTTTGAGCAATATTCCAGCAATATCATGGCAGGGGACACATGAAATGGGCTTCACTCATTGTACCCATGTGGGAATTGAACTAGAGTCTTTGGCGTGACAAGCGAACACTTCAACCACGAGGCTTCCATGCTGCCCCTGTCATAAGAGGAGAATAACATGATCGCGTGGTCAGGCTCGCTGTCTTGGTTGATGCATGTTATCGTATCCCAATTGGTTAAATCCATGTTCATGATGACAAACACAGGATTGTCTGATCCAGACTCGATTATTTACAGACTGCCATCGTATAGCTGGGTTATTGCCAAGTGCTGCGTGAAACAACAAACAAACAAACAGGACTTTGTCATACATGTTTCTCCATCACCAGTGAATACAAGTGGCTGACATGTGATGTAGTGGTGTGGTGTGGTGTGGTTTGTCTGTGTGTAACTCATGCTCAAATAAGCCCTTCTCGATGCACAAACTTTGTGTGAATCGTAATCACAGTGAATCAATGTCGAGAGAAGAGACCTAAAGAGAGAAACATTGCTGTTTGTGTGATGTAATCTGGATGCTCATTGGTGTGAGTAATTGTTGGTTTCCCTCTCTGTAATTAGGTCATCGCTTGATTCATGTTAAAAAAAATGGTGATTACACCTTATCCTGGCCGTATGTTTTCATGGATGTCAGGGGAATATAGTGTATTCAATTCTGTGACGTATTGAGAGTGGGGGTCAGGTAAATCTAGCTATCATTATGCATTTCCTCATAACATTCATAAGGGAACAATTCATGTATGTGCTATCATCACAGCTTTCCAGCGTTAGAAATTGGCACTAGTCCTGTAGTCCTTACCAAACTGCCCAATAGTAAAGGTATCCTACATTGTCCTAAGGACTAGTAGAAATTGGCCCATTTTAAGGGTTTTGCTATATGTTATCATTATACATGATTATAAGGACTAGTGGACATAAACTGTTAGTTTCTAACCCTGCTTTCATATTTCTCTTGGTAATATGTAATATATCTATTGAAATAATGCAGGATAAATATACAAATGTAAAAAATATTTAGTTGTTTTTTTTATTTAAAAAATCATGTTTCTTTTAAACTGGTCTAAGTGGACTTGTTACACGTAGATAATATAGATTTTTAGTGCTATTTTCATGATTTTCAGGATATTTGTAATGTTAAAATTTAAGTTTGTGTTTACTGTTCTGATCATGTTGCTATTGATATTGATTTATTTCTGAACATTTTGATTTGTTCAACCCACAAACATACAAACTCATACTGATATAGAGATGGCATCTCTCTGTTCTGATTGGGAAAGTTGTCACTTATGGTACAATTATAGCCTAGTACAGTCCTCTCTCAAAAAAGAAGTCCTGTTTGATTTTGGTGGAAACGTCCTAGATGTTTGTGCTGTTTGTGTTGTAGATCCGCTACCTCTGTACAATGGCAGGATGTCACGATCTTAGCCAGGGCGAGAGCCGAGCTGATGATGATCTGATTGTCATCACACGCAACACTCAGACCGTGCGTGCCGTTGATGCAAGGATTGGGGCGGAGAAGTAAGAGCAATCATTTCTAACACCTCTAAGTGATATTTCGAGGTCGTATCAATAAATACAGGGTTGACTTGTTTTATTTTTTACTTTTTATTTTTTCAATGTTACCCATCATCTTCCCGAGGCAAGAGAGTTAACTGACTTTAAAAGTCCAGTTTCCACCCTTGCCCAACTAATCTGGAATTCCTGGGCTCGATCATAGAGCGTCAGTGGTTATTACGAGTTATGTCCCTTCTAAACCTCTCCTATGGACCAAGCAGATTCCACCTCTCGTATCACTTGCATTTGATTCAAACAAAATGTCAGTGCCCAGTCAAGACGATCTGATCGATAATCAGGATATATATTGTGACAAAATGGGTCTTACATCGCGAAGTGCATCAAATCACATGAGCACCTTGATTAAAATCTTGAAAGGATTTGGAAAATATCTGTTGACAATGAGTTGGCGGTGGACATGCTTTGCAAATCCTGCAATCGACCGAAATCAGCACGACAGATTACGAACCGGATTTCATTTTCGTTGCGTTATTTTGATTAAACTATGCATAGACTCGTTAGCGAAGCCAAACTGTAACTCCATAATCATGATAATACCAGCCTAGTTCGGCAAGGGTGGAAACTCGTTAACTCTTTTGCCTCGGGAAGATGTGTACCTGTGCGAGGTACTAGTGCCTTTACCAGAAGATTGCACTAAAGAGGTGGAAAGCCATTAGCAAACTCTGTCTGCCTTCAATGTCATTAAGCTCTGAATCATCTTCGTGAGGCAAGGGAGTTAACAGACTCCAAGTCCAGGAGTTATATCTTGGCTGGACAAACCACTTGTGAATTGGACACTACTTGTGAATCATGTAATTTTGTTGATAACATATTAAGGATGGATGAAGCCACTTTGTAATGTTGTGTATAACATATTTGCTCATGAATCACCATGAAATGAGTGAGTGAGTGAGTTGGGTTTAACACCGCTTTTAACAGTATTCCAGTCATATCACGGCGTGTCAGCTTAATGTGGGAGGAAAGCTCGAAGTGATGCAGGTCTCAGACGTTTACCACTTCGGTGAAACCCACGAGCACGGGTATGGTGCTGACAAACCTAGAAAAATAATCGGGGCGAACCAGGATTCGAACCCACAATCATAGGTTTCTGGCGTGTCCAAGGGACGCAACTCTGCACAGCGAATCTAGGCGCCTTAGACGACTGGGCCGCCCGTGCCCCCCACCATGAAATGAGGCAAATAGAAGCCAAGATTTTATCTCAGAGTGCATTAATAGGCGTCTCAGGGGTGAGGAGTTCTAAAGATTTTGGAGCCCCGCCAGGTGGTTACGCCTTTGCCATGTACTTGTAGGCCAGTTTGGAGAAGGGCCAGTAACTTGTGAACGGAGCAAGCCCTCCTGGCTACAGACAAATTTGTTGTTTAATCTACCCCTGGATATTCATAGAAACTTTGTGTCGGGCAATGAATGAATTCAGCCTGTGTGTTGTACACCTTGTATTTAACACTGTTTAAAGAAGGAACTCATTAAAACAAACATTTGACTGCGTTTACCATGAAAACATTTTTCTTAGTATCATTCAGTCCAATAATTTACTTTCAAACTGACACCAAGCAATAACATGATCCTAATAATTGGTCACCAGGTTTGAATTGGTATAACTTGATGACTTCTTCATGACATTTATATTTCTTTGCCGTTAGGTGGAACTTCAGTGTAGGTCGCCATGAGATAGAGATCATTGATGGCCAGAAGCCCAGTCGCCCAGAAGAGATAGATGACGATGATGACGATGGTGTCACCATTGCAGCGTGTAATCCAGGTGAGAACCTTCTCTTGAGAGTTCAAAGTTGTGTCATTCTCACTGTAGCACTTATCCCCGTGAAATACTCGCTGATTGGAAATAATACTGACAACATTTCATAACCAATCATGCTGATATGACATTTTTAATGAATATATTTCAATGTGTATTTATCTCTCAACAAAGCCACTGATTTATGATTTTATTGATGCTTGTCCCCGTGAATACGACCACAAGCTGAAAGATGCAATTGTCCAGACCACCACTTTTAGGCAACGTGAAATTGACAGGTGATGATGGTGAACGAGTCTCTTCAGAACAGATATGTTTAACATGAATGTTTACATTTTAATGATTGAATTCATAAAGTGCATAAGAACTATGCAGCCATCACGGATCTGAACCAACAGTCCATTTTTGTGTTTGTTTGTTTGTTGTTTAACGACGCACACAGCAATATTCCAGCTGTGTGATGGTGGTCAATGAATAATGGAGTCTGGCCCAGATAATCCAGTGGTCAACATCATTAGCATTGATCCAGGCAATTGGGATACGATGTCATGCATGAACCAAGTCAGCGAGTCTGACCACCCAAGCACAATGCTCTTGTGAACTGGACCGCCTCCGTAGTCTAGTGGTAGAGCGTCCGCCCGGAGAGCGGAAGGATCGGGGTGTGATCCCCGGCCGCGTCATACCAAAAGACGTTAAAAGATGGGACTTGTTGTTACCCTGTCTGGTGCTCGGCATTATTGGGGTAAAACAAGGACTGGTTGGCTCGGAGTCAGTATACTGTGTCTGAGCAATGCTGAGTGGGCTATTCATGTTAAACTGTTACATGGTATCTCAGTGAGCTAGCACTATAAATCGGCATCAGTCAACACACACACACATGCATGCACGTTGTCATATAAGTGCAATAATCTTGGATGTGATGTTAAACACAATTTCACCTCACCTCTTGTGAACTGACAGGGTCCGTTTGTGGTGTTATTACAGGTGAGGGCTTGTCGCCAGAGGAAATGTCGGACTTGGAGGGAAACCTGAAGATCATTGTGCCGGAGGGGATGATAGTGGCCCTCAACCCTGAGGACTCTGTCAGTGTCATGTGGCAACACAAGGTAAGGCCGAAACAATATTCCGAAACTCTGTGATACGTGGCCTTCGATATGATAGATGATAGGTATGAACCAGTATTGTGATACATGAAAATACAAGATACTTAGTTGTAACTTACTTAGTAAGATTAACCAAATCTAAATAGGGATAAGGTGTGGTTATTGTAACACACACCTTATTGTTACGCACACTTCACTTTGGCACACACCTTATTGTGACACAAACCTTATTGTGACACACACCTTATAGTGACACACACCTTATAGTGACACACACCTTATAGTGACACACACCTTATTGCAACACACACCTTATAGTAACACACACTTATTGTAACACACACCTCATTGTTACACACATCTCATTGTGGCACACACCTTATTGTGACACAAACCTTATTGTGACACACACCTTAATGTGACACACACCTCATTGTGACACACACTTCACTTTGGAACACACCACTTTGGACACTCTCCTTATTGCTACACACTTTATTGTAACACACTCCTTATTGTGACACACTCTTTATTGTGACTCACACCTCATTGTTACACACACCTATTGTTACACACACCCTATTGTTACACACACACCTATTGTTACACACACCATATTGGAACACACCTTATTGTTACACACACCTTATAGTAACACACACTTATTGTTACACACACCTATTTTTACACAAATCTATTGTTACACAAACCTTATTGTTACACACACCTCACTGTGACACACACCTTATTGTGACACTCTCCTTATTGCTACGTACTCTTTATTGTGATGCACACCTTATTGTTACACACTCTTTATTGTGACACACACCTTATTGTGACACACACCTATTGTAACACACACCTTATTATAACACACACTTCACTTTGGCACACACCTCATTGTTACACACACCTCATTGTTACACACTACTTATTCTTACACCACTGTTTCTGCCAGTTCTCCAGCCCAGTGGCACACACCGTATTGTAACACACACCTCATTGTTACACACTACTTATTCTTACACCACTGTTTCCGCCAGTTCTCCAGCCCAGTGGCAGACACCGTATTGTAACACACTACTTATTCTTACACCACTGTTTCTGCCAGTTCTCCAGCCCAGTGGCAGACACCGTATTGTAACAC
Organism: Haliotis rufescens; assembly: GCF_023055435.1. Lineage (NCBI taxonomy): Eukaryota > Metazoa > Mollusca > Gastropoda > Lepetellida > Haliotidae > Haliotis > Haliotis rufescens. The sequence continues at coordinate 5,460,192 of NW_025963802.1, forward strand.
ACTACTTATTCTTACACCACTGTTTCTGCCAGTTCTCCAGCCCAGTGGCAGACACCGTATTGTAACACACTACTTATTCTTACACCACTGTTTCTGCCAGTTCTCCAGCCGAGTGGCAGACACCGTATTGTAACACACTACTTATTCTTACACCACTGTTTCTGCCAGTTCTCCAGCCCAGTGGCAGACACCGTATTGTAACACACTACTTATTCTTACACCACTGTTTCTGCCAGTTCTCCAGCCCAGTGGCAGACACCGTATTGTAACACACTACTTATTCTTACACCACTGTTTCCGCCAGTTCTCCAGCCCAGTGGCAGACACCGTATTGTAACACACCACTTATTCTTACACCACTGTTTCTGCCAGTTCTCCAGCCGAGTGGCAGACACCGTATTGTAACACACTACTTATTCTTACACCACTGTTTCTGCCAGTTCTCCAGCCCAGTGGCACACACCGTATTGTAACACACTACTTATTCTTACACCACTGTTTCTGCCAGTTCTCCAGCCCAGTGGCAGACACTGTATTGTAACACACTACTTATTCTTACACCACTGTTTCTGCCAGTTCTCCAGCCCAGTGGCAGACACCGTATTGTAACACACACCTTATTCTTACACCACTGTTTCTGCCAGTTCTCCAGCCCAGTGGCAGACACCGTATTGTAACACACTACTTATTCTTACACCACTGTTTCTGCCAGTTCTCCAGCCGAGTGGCAGACACCGTATTGTAACACACCACTTATTCTTACACCACTGTTCTGCCAGTTCTCCAGCCCAGTGGCAGACACCGTATTGTAACACACCACTTATTCTTACACCACTGTTCTGCCAGTTCTCCAGCCCAGTGGCAGACACCGTATTGTAACACACTACTTATTCTTACACCACTGTTTCTGCCAGTTCTCCAGCCCAGTGGCACACACCGTATTGTAACACACTACTTATTCTTACACCACTGTTTCTGCCAGTTCTCCAGCCCAGTGGCAGACACCGTATTGTAACACACTACTTATTCTTACACCACTGTTTCTGCCAGTTCTCCAGCCCAGTGGCAGACACCGTATTGTAACACACTACTTATTCTTACACCACTGTTTCTGCCAGTTCTCCAGCCCAGTGGCAGACACCGTATTGTAACACACCACTTATTCTTACACCACTGTTTCTGCCAGTTCTCCAGCCCAGTGGCAGACACCGTATTGTAACACACTACTTATTCTTACACCACTGTTTCTGCCAGTTCTCCAGCCCAGTGGCAGACACCGTATTGTAACACACTACTTATTCTTACACCACTGTTTCCGCCAGTTCTCCAGCCCAGTAGCACACACCGTATTGTAACACACTACTTATTCTTACACCACTGTTTCTGCCAGTTCTCCAGCCCAGTGGCAGACACCGTATTGTAACACACTACTTATTCTTACACCACTGTTTCCGCCAGTTCTCCAGCCCAGTGGCAGACACCGTATTGTAACACACACCTTATTCTTACACCACTGTTTCCGCCAGTTCTCCAGCCCAGTGGCACACACCGTATTGTAACACACACCTCATTGTTACACACTACTTATTCTTACACCACTGTTTCCGCCAGTTCTCCAGCCCAGTGGCAGACACCGTATTGTAACACACTACTTATTCTTACACCACTGTTTCTGCCAGTTCTCCAGCCCAGTGGCAGACACCGTATTGTAACACACTACTTATTCTTACACCACTGTTTCTGCCAGTTCTCCAGCCCAGTGGCACACACCGTATTGTAACACACTACTTATTCTTACACCACTGTTTCTGCCAGTTCTCCAGCCCAGTGGCAGACACCGTATTGTAACACACTACTTATTCTTACACCACTGTTTCTGCCAGTTCTCCAGCCCAGTGGCAGACACCGTATTGTAACACACTACTTATTCTTACACCACTGTTTCTGCCAGTTCTCCAGCCCAGTGGCAGACACCGTATTGTAACACACCACTTATTCTTACACCACTGTTTCTGCCAGTTCTCCAGCCCAGTGGCAGACACCGTATTGTAACACACTACTTATTCTTACACCACTGTTTCTGCCAGTTCTCCAGCCCAGTGGCAGACACCGTATTGTAACACACTACTTATTCTTACACCACTGTTTCCGCCAGTTCTCCAGCCCAGTGGCACACACCGTATTGTAACACACTACTTATTCTTACACCACTGTTTCTGCCAGTTCTCCAGCCCAGTGGCAGACACCGTATTGTAACACACTACTTATTCTTACACCACTGTTTCCGCCAGTTCTCCAGCCCAGTGGCAGACACCGTATTGTAACACACACCTTATTCTTACACCACTGTTTCCGCCAGTTCTCCAGCCCAGTGGCACACACCGTATTGTAACACACACCTCATTGTTACACACTACTTATTCTTACACCACTGTTTCCGCCAGTTCTCCAGCCCAGTGGCAGACACCGTATTGTAACACACTACTTATTCTTACACCACTGTTTCTGCCAGTTCTCCAGCCCAGTGGCAGACACCGTATTGTAACACACTACTTATTCTTACACCACTGTTTCTGCCAGTTCTCCAGCCCAGTGGCACACACCGTATTGTAACACACTACTTATTCTTACACCACTGTTTCCGCCAGTTCTCCAGCCCAGTGGCAGACACAGTATTGTAACACACTTCTTATTCTTACACCACTGTTTCTGCCAGTTCTCCAGCCCAGTGGCAGACACCGTATTGTAACACACTTCTTATTCTTACACCACTGTTTCTGCCAGTTCTCCAGCCCAGTGGCAGACACCGTATTGTAACACACTACTTATTCTTACACCACTGTTTCTGCCAGTTCTCCAGCCGAGTGGCAGACACCGTATTGTAACACACTACTTATTCTTACACCACTGTTTCTGCCAGTTCTCCAGCCCAGTGGCACACACCGTATTGTAACACACACCTTATTCTTACACCACTGTTTCTGCCAGTTCTCCAGCCCAGTGGCAGACACCGTATTGTAACACACTACTTATTCTTACACCACTGTTCTGCCAGTTCTCCAGCCCAGTGGCAGACACCGTATTGTAACACACTACTTATTCTTACACCACTGTTTCTGCCAGTTCTCCAGCCCAGTGGCACACACCGTATTGTAACACACTACTTATTCTTACACCACTGTTTCTGCCAGTTCTCCAGCCCAGTGGCACACACCGTATTGTAACACACTACTTATTCTTACACCACTGTTTCTGCCAGTTCTCCAGCCCAGTGGCAAACACCGTATTGTAACACACACCTTATTCTTACACCACTGTTTCCGCCAGTTCTCCAGCCCAGTGGCACACACCGTATTGTAACACACTACTTATTCTTACACCACTGTTTCCGCCAGTTCTTCAGCCCAGTGGCAGACACCGTATTGTAACACACACCTTATTCTTACACCACTGTTTCCGCCAGTTCTCCAGCCCAGTGGCACACACCGTATTGTAACACACACCTCATTGTTACACACTACTTATTCTTACACCACTGTTTCCGCCAGTTCTCCAGCCCAGTGGCAGACACCGTATTGTAACACACTACTTATTCTTACACCACTGTTTCTGCCAGTTCTCCAGCCCAGTGGCAGACACCGTATTGTAACACACTACTTATTCTTACACCACTGTTTCTGCCAGTTCTCCAGCCCAGTGGCACACACCGTATTGTAACACACTACTTATTCTTACACCACTGTTTCTGCCAGTTCTCCAGCCCAGTGGCAGACACTGTATTGTAACACACTACTTATTCTTACACCACTGTTTCTGCCAGTTCTCCAGCCCAGTGGCAGACACCGTATTGTAACACACTACTTATTCTTACACCACTGTTTCTGCCAGTTCTCCAGCCCAGTGGCAGACACCGTATTGTAACACACCACTTATTCTTACACCACTGTTTCTGCCAGTTCTCCAGCCCAGTGGCAGACACCGTATTGTAACACACTACTTATTCTTACACCACTGTTTCTGCCAGTTCTCCAGCCCAGTGGCAGACACCGTATTGTAACACACTACTTATTCTTACACCACTGTTTCCGCCAGTTCTCCAGCCCAGTGGCACACACCGTATTGTAACACACTACTTATTCTTACACCACTGTTTCTGCCAGTTCTCCAGCCCAGTGGCAGACACTGTATTGTAACACACTACTTATTCTTACACCACTGTTTCCGCCAGTTCTCCAGCCCAGTGGCAGACACCGTATTGTAACACACACCTTATTCTTACACCACTGTTTCCGCCAGTTCTCCAGCCCAGTGGCACACACCATATTGTAACACACACCTCATTGTTACACACTACTTATTCTTACACCACTGTTTCCGCCAGTTCTCCAGCCCAGTGGCAGACACCGTATTGTAACACACTACTTATTCTTACACCACTGTTTCTGCCAGTTCTCCAGCCCAGTGGCAGACACCGTATTGTAACACACTACTTATTCTTACACCACTGTTTCTGCCAGTTCTCCAGCCCAGTGGCAGACACCGTATTGTAACACACTACTTATTCTTACACCACTGTTTCTGCCAGTTCTCCAGCCCAGTGGCAGACACAGTATTGTAACACACTTCTTATTCTTACACCACTGTTTCTGCCAGTTCTCCAGCCCAGTGGCAGACACCGTATTGTAACACACTTCTTATTCTTACACCACTGTTTCTGCCAGTTCTCCAGCCCAGTGGCAGACACCGTATTGTAACACACTACTTATTCTTACACCACTGTTTCTGCCAGTTCTCCAGCCCAGTGGCAGACACCGTATTGTAACACACTACTTATTCTTACACCACTGTTTCTGCCAGTTCTCCAGCCCAGTGGCACACACCGTATTGTAACACACACCTTATTCTTACACCACTGTTTCTGCCAGTTCTCCAGCCCAGTGGCAGACACCGTATTGTAACACACTACTTATTCTTACACCACTGTTCTGCCAGTTCTCCAGCCCAGTGGCAGACACCGTATTGTAACACACTACTTATTCTTACACCACTGTTTCTGCCAGTTCTCCAGCCCAGTGGCACACACCGTATTGTAACACACTACTTATTCTTACACCACTGTTTCTGCCAGTTCTCCAGCCCAGTGGCACACACCGTATTGTAACACACTACTTATTCTTACACCACTGTTTCTGCCAGTTCTCCAGCCCAGTGGCAAACACCGTATTGTAACACACACCTTATTCTTACACCACTGTTTCCGCCAGTTCTCCAGCCCAGTGGCACACACCGTATTGTAACACACTACTTATTCTTACACCACTGTTTCCGCCAGTTCTCCAGCCCAGTGGCACACACCGTATTGTAACACACACCTTATTCTTACACCACTGTTTCCGCCAGTTCTCCAGCCCAGTGGCACACACCGTATTGTAACACACACCTCATTGTTACACACTACTTATTCTTACACCACTGTTTCCGCCAGTTCTCCAGCCCAGTGGCAGACACCGTATTGTAACACACTACTTATTCTTACACCACTGTTTCTGCCAGTTCTCCAGCCCAGTGGCAGACACCGTATTGTAACACACTACTTATTCTTACACCACTGTTTCTGCCAGTTCTCCAGCCCAGTGGCACACACCGTATTGTAACACACTACTTATTCTTACACCACTGTTTCTGCCAGTTCTCCAGCCCAGTGGCAGACACTGTATTGTAACACACTACTTATTCTTACACCACTGTTTCTGCCAGTTCTCCAGCCCAGTGGCAGACACCGTATTGTAACACACTACTTATTCTTACACCACTGTTTCTGCCAGTTCTCCAGCCCAGTGGCACACACCGTATTGTAACACACCACTTATTCTTACACCACTGTTTCTGCCAGTTCTCCAGCCCAGTGGCAGACACCGTATTGTAACACACTACTTATTCTTACACCACTGTTTCTGCCAGTTCTCCAGCCCAGTGGCAGACACCGTATTGTAACACACTACTTATTCTTACACCACTGTTTCCGCCAGTTCTCCAGCCCAGTGGCACACACCGTATTGTAACACACTACTTATTCTTACACCACTGTTTCTGCCAGTTCTCCAGCCCAGTGGCAGACACTGTATTGTAACACACTACTTATTCTTACACCACTGTTTCCGCCAGTTCTCCAGCCCAGTGGCAGACACCGTATTGTAACACACACCTTATTCTTACACCACTGTTTCCGCCAGTTCTCCAGCCCAGTGGCACACACCGTATTGTAACACACACCTCATTGTTACACACTACTTATTCTTACACCACTGTTTCCGCCAGTTCTCCAGCCCAGTGGCAGACACCTTATTGTAACACACTACTTATTCTTACACCACTGTTTCTGCCAGTTCTCCAGCCCAGTGGCAGACACCGTATTGTAACACACTACTTATTCTTACACCACTGTTTCTGCCAGTTCTCCAGCCCAGTGGCAGACACCGTATTGTAACACACTACTTATTCTTACACCACTGTTTCTGCCAGTTCTCCAGCCCAGTGGCAGACACAGTATTGTAACACACTTCTTATTCTTACACCACTGTTTCTGCCAGTTCTCCAGCCCAGTGGCAGACACCGTATTGTAACACACTTCTTATTCTTACACCACTGTTTCTGCCAGTTCTCCAGCCCAGTGGCAGACACCGTATTGTAACACACTACTTATTCTTACACCACTGTTTCTGCCAGTTCTCCAGCCGAGTGGCAGACACCGTATTGTAACACACTACTTATTCTTACACCACTGTTTCTGCCAGTTCTCCAGCCCAGTGGCACACACCGTATTGTAACACACACCTTATTCTTACACCACTGTTTCTGCCAGTTCTCCAGCCCAGTGGCAGACACCGTATTGTAACACACTACTTATTCTTACACCACTGTTCTGCCAGTTCTCCAGCCCAGTGGCAGACACCGTATTGTAACACACTACTTATTCTTACACCACTGTTTCTGCCAGTTCTCCAGCCCAGTGGCACACACCGTATTGTAACACACTACTTATTCTTACACCACTGTTTCTGCCAGTTCTCCAGCCCAGTGGCACACACCGTATTGTAACACACTACTTATTCTTACACCACTGTTTCTGCCAGTTCTCCAGCCCAGTGGCAAACACCGTATTGTAACACACACCTTATTCTTACACCACTGTTTCCGCCAGTTCTCCAGCCCAGTGGCACACACCGTATTGTAACACACACCTCATTGTTACACACTACTTATTCTTACACCACTGTTTCCGCCAGTTCTCCAGCCCAGTGGCAGACACCGTATTGTAACACACTACTTATTCTTACACCACTGTTTCTGCCAGTTCTCCAGCCCAGTGGCAGACACCGTATTGTAACACACTACTTATTCTTACACCACTGTTTCTGCCAGTTCTCCAGCCCAGTGGCAGACACCGTATTGTAACACACTACTTATTCTTACACCACTGTTTCTGCCAGTTCTCCAGCCCAGTGGCAGACACCGTATTGTAACACACTTCTTATTATTACACCACTGTTTCTGCCAGTTCTCCAGCCCAGTGGCAGACACCGTATTGTAACACACTACTTATTCTTACACCACTGTTTCTGCCAGTTCTCCAGCCCAGTGGCAGACACCGTATTGTAACACACTACTTATTCTTACACCACTGTTTCTGCCAGTTCTCCAGCCCAGTGGCACACACCGTAATGTAACACACACCTTATTCTTACACCACTGTTTCTGCCAGTTCTCCAGCCCAGTAGCAGACACCGTATTGTAACACACTACTTATTCTTACACCACTGTTCTGCCAGTTCTCCAGCCCAGTGGCAGACACCGTATTGTAACACACTACTTATTCTTACACCACTGTTTCTGCCAGTTCTCCAGCCGAGTGGCAGACACCGTATTGTAACACACCACTTATTCTTACACCACTGTTCTGCCAGTTCTCCAGCCCAGTGGCAGACACCGTATTGTAACACACCACTTATTCTTACACCACTGTTCTGCCAGTTCTCCAGCCCAGTGGCAGACACCGTATTGTAACACACTACTTATTCTTACACCACTGTTTCTGCCAGTTCTCCAGCCCAGTGGCACACACCGTATTGTAACACACTACTTATTCTTACACCACTGTTTCTGCCAGTTCTCCAGCCCAGTGGCACACACCGTATTGTAACACACTACTTATTCTTACACCACTGTTTCTGCCAGTTCTCCAGCCCAGTGGCAGACACCGTATTGTAACACACACCTTATTCTTACACCACTGTTTCCGCCAGTTCTCCAGCCCAGTGGCAGACACCGTATTGTAACACACTACTTATTCTTACACCACTGTTTCTGCCAGTTCTCCAGCCCAGTGGCAGACACCGTATTGTAACACACTACTTATTCTTACACCACTGTTTCTGCCAGTTCTCCAGCCCAGTGGCAGACACCGTATTGTAACACACTACTTATTCTTACACCACTGTTTCCGCCAGTTCTCCAGCCCAGTGGCAGACACCGTATTGTAACACACTACTTATTCTTACACCACTGTTTCCGCCAGTTCTCCAGCCCAGTGGCAGACACCGTATTGTAACACACTACTTATTCTTACACCACTGTTTCCGCCAGTTCTCCAGCCCAGTGGCAGACACCGTATTGTAACACACTACTTATTCTTACACCACTGTTTCTGCCAGTTCTCCAGCCCAGTGGCAGACACCGTATTGTAACACACTACTTATTCTTACACCACTGTTTCTGCCAGTTCTCCAGCCCAGTGGCAGACACCGTATTGTAACACACTACTTATTCTTACACCACTGTTTCCGCCAGTTCTCCAGCCCAGTGGCACACACCGTATTGTAACACACTACTTATTCTTACACCACTGTTTCTGCCAGTTCTCCAGCCCAGTGGCAGACACCGTATTGTAACACACTACTTATTCTTACACCACTGTTTCCGTCAGTTCTCCAGCCCAGTGGCACACACCGTATTGTAACACACTACTTATTCTTACACCACTGTTTCCGCCAGTTCTCCAGCCCGGTGGCCAATGCATGGCTGATGCACCAGGGCCAGCTGAAGCAGATGAGTCTGTTTGACACGCGCCATGTTCCAGCCATCTCCAGCTTCCAGCCCGACGACATTGACAGCCCACCAGGGGACCCACTGCTTTATGTTGGTGAGTTCAACACAGCCATCTGATGAGGAGTAGTTACTTAAAATCAAAGAGCCTCTCTTGACTAGTGGGTGAAACTTGAACATGACAGGACAACAACTACAACTGCCCTGTGTTGTAGGTGTCCTTTGTGTAAATCAAGATTATGTAAGTTATATCTATACTTCATAAGTAAGCATCACTATTAAGTTTTGGGTGATAAGTTATGATTCGGCCTACTCAGAGAACACTAACCTTTCTGTTAGCTGGTTTCTGTAATGGAGTACTATCGAGGGCATCTATTGCACTATTGCAACAGTACTGAGGTGATACATTGGAAATGTTATGGTTCTCATGTACAAGGGATTTAAACCAGTACATGCTACTCAGAATGTCAAAGATCTTCCACTGTCTGTCTGTGCTATAGGTGTGCATCAGAACCAGGTTTACATGCTACTCAGAATGTCAAAGATCTTCCACTGTCTGTCTGTCTGTGTTATAGGTGTGCATCAGAACCAAGTTTACATGCTACTCAGAATGTCAAAGATCTTCCACTGTCTGTCTGTCTGTGTTATAGGTGTGCATCAGAACCAGGTTTACATGCTACTCAGAATGTCAAAGATCTTCCACTGTCTGTCTGTCTGTGTTATAGGTGTGCATCAGAACCAGATTTACATGCTACTCAGAATGTCAAAGATCTTCCACTGTCTGTCTGTCTGTCTGTGTTATAGGTGTGCATCAGAACCAGGTTTACATGCTACTCAGGATGTCAAAGATCTTCCACTGTCTGTTTGTTCTATAGGCATGCATCAGAACCAGCTTTACGTCCAGCCATCTGATCAGATGCAGGAGACCGTCTCTGCCGCTGCTGCCAACAGCCTCCAGACTGTGCCACTGCGAATCACCTGGAGGCCCTATCTCAGTACAGGTAACAGGATATTGAAATAGGAATCTTAATCAGGTTCTCCATCAGTCATCAGTCTGAATGGGTACACACTGATCATTGGTCATATTTTGGGTTCAAAACCATTCTAGCAAAAAGTGTAAAATAGAGGACAATTATGAGGTTTTTTTTAATCAATATGTACATTACAACTTGAAAATAACTGACCATTTTAAACAATGTTTGACCCTGTTTTAGTTAACCGTATACCAAACTGTTATGCACTATTTTGCACCTAAAGCTTAAGTCTTAAATGAAGGTACACTTTATAAGACTTTCCTGACATGTTAGATGCTTGCTTACATAGTCAACACAATGGCTGTTCTTTCAATAGATCTTTAGAAACCCTACTACAGCACAGTAATCTTTATATATGCTTAAAATGTCCAAACTGTTTTTGTTGTCAGCGACATCTCGGACACCTATAATGAACCCCAGTCAGGACCTACCTCAGATAGCTGAAGGAGTGGACGATGCACAGGCTGCAACCTCGCTCGTGTCATGGCATGAAAACTACCCTTTTGGTAATGCAAATCCTACCATGAATTTGAAAAATACTCGATTCTGATTGATCAGAGGTTTCAAATCACAATAACCACTTCTGATTAAAAACGGTATATTTGACGACCACATCACACTGAAAGCTAATATTATGTATTTATTCAGATTTTTCTGGTTTCACATTATGGTTGATAAACATAAAAAATGTTTACAGATATAATATACCATGCTGTGAGGTAGTTCGATATCTAAGGAAAAACACTGGCAGAGAAAAACTCCATACGCTAAACCGTCCAGTCCATAGTTCATTCTGACTAATAGTGTAATATTACTTCACCTTCTCCTACTACAGGGGCGGTCGGGTAGCCTAGTGGTTAAAGCGTTCGTTCGATTCCTGATATGGGTACAATGTGTGAAGGCCCCCGTCATGATATTGCTGGAATATTGCTAAAAGCGGTGTAAAACCATACTCACTCACTGACTCCTACTACTAGTCCTTTTGTACTAGCCCATGACTAGCAGCCTTGTTGAACCCAGATTGATGTGTCACAACCACCCACATCTGCCTGCCGTGGTCTAATGGTAGAGTGTCCGCATGGACAGCGGAAGGTCCGGGGTTCGATCCCTACCCGTGTCATACCAAAAGACGTTAAAAGATGGTACTTGTTGTTACCCTGTCTGGCACTCGGCATTAAGGGGCTAAAACAAGGACTAGTCGGCTCGGAGTCAGTATACTGTGTCTGAGTGGGGTATCCATGTTAAACTGCGGCATGGTAAATCCGCTTCAGTCCGGACTAGTACAAGCAGCCACACACACACACATACAAGCACGTCGCTATATAAGTGCAATAATCATGGACGCGACGTCAAACCCCATTTCACCTCACCTCACCACATCTGCCTGATGTTAAAGCTTACCTGACATATTCTGTATTGCCTCATGCAGACAATGGCTACTACCTGTTTCCTGACTTCTCCCCGACTACACTTGCAATTGAGGAAGGACCCAATGGAAGCAGGCGTGATGGGGCAGGCAACGTGATGGGCATGAATCTACCACTCTGGACCTGGTGGTGAGTTAGGAATTCATTCATGTCCTTATGAAGTCAAAATGTTGCTGTAGGTTGTAATTTTAGAATCTTGGTTTTCCAAAAAGCAAATGAACTTTAATTTGAAATCACCAATCACCCGTTCATAGTTCAGTGATAAAACTTAAAGTTGGTTTATATGTCCAAGCATCGTGAGCTTTGAATAAATTACTGATATATTCCTATGATACAAGTAGAAAGGCATACCTCTTTTGTGTAAATCTGCCTGAACAAATAATATATAAAAAAGGTATCCACTGGATTATCAAGGTAGGCAACTCTTCTCAGATCAACAAATTATCTCCCTTAGACTATTCTTCAGGGCTCAGAAAATGGATCTTTCAGTTCTTGATTGCTGTTGATTTTTAGCCTTTTGTTCTATGATAGTATCCATGTAGTAGACAGCTGACAGTCTATGTTGTCTACTCACAGGAAGGAGATGGTGGCTATCACCCTGATGACTGTAGTGGTTCACCTGCTACTGAGCAGATACACCCACAGGGACCAGCCTGACAACACCAGCAGACAGGTGAGTCTACAGTAGCTCTCTTTTGTTAACTTGTCACAGGAATTGTTTTATTCAATGAGATAGTTTCAAGAAAAGTTTCTAACAACCATAGAGATATCAGTAGAAAATGCCTTTTAGAAAGTAGTCAAAAGTAATAGAGATATTGTATGTGTATTTGGGGGAGGGGTGAGGTGCAGGGATGCACACCGTAAATTTTGAAACATACCGGTACTAAACAAACTTCATTTGGAAGCTTTGAAGGTGATGGGGTATACTAAAAGTAAATATATTACAAGACTAACTTATTTGGTGATATATTATCAACATGATTTCTGAACGAAAATTGCAAAAAATCGCCCACCTCCTTTTAAAAATAAGCTGTATGAGCACAAATATTACCTGGAGATTGCAGAATATTAAGTGTTGTCTTTTTCTTATGTTTATTTATTATTTTTTTTCATGAAAACGTAGTGAGATTGTTTCTCTGGAAAGTTACTGTTCTATAGTTACCGTTACTATGAAGGATTTGTTGTGTTCAGGTGTCGACTGACAGTACCAGCAGCAAGGGGTCCGAGACCTCACAGATCCTGCCAGAACCACAGAAACAGGCTGAATATTCTTCCAGGTAACCTGTCAGTTTACATATCACATATTATAGAAGAAAGTTTGTGACTGACAGCCATGGTTTAGATTGGAGAAGGTGTCCAATACTTCATTTAACAGTTTATTTAACATACACAAAACATTTCAGATTTGTAAATGCTCAGAAAGTTGTGGAAGAGTAACTAAGCTCGGACCATTTTGCAGCATGAAGTTTTCATTAAAGTAATTCAAAACCCACTTTGCCTGCTAACTACAAATATATGATGTAACCAGTTTGTTTAATAATTCCTCTTATTGATCTGAGACAATGCCTAAGTTTCATGCCTGGCACTTGTTAAAATGTTCTGGACCTAAGTTGAAAATGGGCACCATTAGGCTTAAAATTAAAAGAATTGGTTCTCAGGCAGTGGTTTTTGAAAATATATTTGCGGCGGGTGGTGTCTTTTTCTTTCTTTTTTTTTGGTTTATCAAACTAGTGTGTAACCAAATAAACAGTTGTGAACAATCAACCCCGGACAGGGATTCCATACATTAATGTATTCCTTGATGAGTAAAATACTTGAATGCAATATTTGACTCCCGTTGGACTTGGAATATTTAAGGATTTTTAAAAAAAAATTCAAAATGGAAATAAAAACAAAACATGTGGCGAACTTTATGATGATGTGGGTGGTGCCTGGGAACCAAGACTATTAATATTTTAGCCTTTCACTGAGTGTCGTCCGTCATAAACTGTGGATGGATAGTATTTTTGGTTCTTTAACCATTTATGACATCAGTCATAAAATTTTCATGGAGAAACAATATTGGATAGTCCTACTGATAGCATCAGAAAAATATTTATGTTCAGATATTTTTTACTGTGAGAGCTGAGATGCAAGTTGGCACCAGCCTGTTATCCCAAGTCAGTTTGTCTAGTAGAATTTCTGGCTTTTCAGGGGACGTCCTTATACATTTTCACTACTCAGGCACTGTTTGAGGTTAATTTGCATCCACAGGTAGGCTTGACATAAATAATCGTAAGTCCACTTGTCTGAGATGCGAAAAATTCCGGAAAAGATCAAGGGACATTTGTGTTCTCTACAACTTTTACCTTTAGCAGATTGTTTTTGTGGACTAGCAAAAGTAAGATTTAATTTCTAACCCTGTTCCTATGAATAATAACAAGGGTCTGTTGTTTTGTAGGTTCAGCCAAGACTTCGACTGCCTGCACTGTTTAGGAAAGGGAGGGTTTGGGATTGTGTTTGAAGCCAAGAATAAAGTGGATGACTGCAAGTATGCTGTGAAGAGAATCTGTATCCCAAACAGGTAATCACACTCTCCCCCTTTTCTAGAGGCTAGGATGTCCACTAGCCTTTATTAATATATCAAAGTCTAGTTCTCACCCTTGCCATTTCAACCCAACTTTTGTGTAAACAGACTCACTCTGGAGAGGACTATCACACATATTCATAGTCCCATCAGCATGCAGGTTCCGAAAACATGGTTTCTGCATCAAATTTGCGCTGAAATTATTCAAAAACATTAAGCTCAGACAAATATTTTCGAAGTCCTTCAAAGTCTTCAATCAACTTGCCCATGTGCGGAACCGCAGGAGCACCGGAACCACGTGATTAACAAGTCTGATTCATCACTCTCACTCAGCTGGCTGGGAATTCGTTCTTGTGCTCTTACTATCTGAACCATCTTTATTCAATTTGCCCTCCCCTATTAAGTTTTTAGGTCGGAATATCTTCTTTAAACATTCCATCACCTTATTCAACAATTATTTTTTCAATTTTGAAAGACTTTTTGTCTATTTTGGCTCTTTGAATTATCTTTTGTTTTCATAATGAAAACGTGTGCATGGTGCATGTTAAATCATGTTCGGAAATAGAGCCCTGCCTGTTTCAAGGGGTTAATATTCTTTAAAAAATTGGCTACCTTTCAGGGAAGGTCAGAAGGAGCGGGTGATCCGAGAGGTGAAGGCCTTGGCCAAGCTTGATCACGTGGGTATTGTCAGGTTCTACCACGCATGGCTGGAGACGCCTCCGTCAGGCTGGCAGGAGGAGAGGGACAAACAGTTTGAGGACAGGTAGGTCGTGAATATGAGGAATGGTACTTAATACAATCACTTTGATTGGCCATTTAGAGGTTTTAAATCACAACAACCACCTCTGGTTGAAACAATGAATTTGACGACTGGGTCACTGTGGAATATTGATAGAAAAGTACTTCCATCTCAGTCATTGTCGGGAGGTGCTTTGGAATAGTATGTACAATCGTCAGTTACAAAATGTGGTTACAGATACTGACTTAGAGAGTGTAATTCAAGCTTAGGGTCATCAGAGATGTGTTATCATTTTTCAGTGTGTGCTGTGATGTCATAATAGTAACTAAAGGTCTACTACATTTTCTTTAGGGTAACCACTTAATGTTGGCTTACGAGGTAGCTGTGTGTTTTTTAATGGATGTGATCAAAGAGATCCTTAAGCAGCAGTGCAATTTAACATTATGATAAAAGTTATTTTATCTGTTTTTCAGTGAGTGCCTGACTCCGATGCCATGCAACACTGGCACCGACCTATCCTCCATCTCGAGATTCCCGCCCAACCAGGCCATGGAGCCTAGTCTCTCAGACTTCAATCCTTTCATTAACAAACTGGGAATCCTACCAGAGGAAAACTCTTCCTCTCTCAGCCGTCTCAACCATCTTCGTGAAGGAACCAGTCAAGAATTTTCAGCTCATTCCAATATGGATTGTTCAACAGACGAAAGCGGGTCTTTCAGTTACATTGGTGGAGAGCCTGACAAGCGTTGTGCAGAAGATGAAGATTCATTCAGCATTGAATTCATGAATTCTCAGTCAGGTGGAAAAGAATCTAAGTCATCTGGCATTCCCTTCCAGTCATATCTCCACTCTTCAAGTGAAAGCATTCAGCCATCTCACCAAGGTGATGCTGACTCATTCAGCATAGTGTTTGAAGATTCAGGTTGCAAGGACAAAAGCAGTAATGATGTTTCACATGAAAGAGATAATTCAGGGGAAACGGACTCCAATGTTGTGTTCAAAGATCATTCCATTCGGATTGAGAAATCTGAAAACTCTGGTTTACCAAGCCAAAACTCTGATAGACACACTTCGGAAACCCCGGAGGACAGTCATAGTGTGGGGAAGAAGCTAGCCACTCCGAAGGTGTATGTGTACATTCAGATGCAGCTGTGTCGGAGAGAGACGCTGAAGGAGTGGATGTGTGCCAACACACTGAACCGTGATAGGACTGCTATTCTGGATATATTTGACCAGATAGTGTCTGCTGTGGAGTATGTACATGAATGTGGACTTATGCATAGAGATCTCAAGGTAAGTGTCATCAGACACAAATAGCAATATAGGTTAGTGGTGTATATCGATATTGAAAAATTATATCATTGCTCTTCAATTAATGAAATATTTGACGGTATCCGATGGCAATGAACTAAAAGTGGGGTAGGGTATAAGTAGTCAAACTCCATTTCTAAATTGTACCAGAACGGGGGATGGATATCTGCTGATGACGTTTGTTATTTTGTTTATTGTAAACCTTGATCATAGCATGATATACCGTATTCGACATAATAAGTGCCCAGGGCTCAATCAAAATTAGAAATAGGAGGCTCTTATTAAAATATTATTTGTTGAGAGAAAAAAAGAGTTGAAAGATAAATTTTGTGGTTTCTGCTGACAGCCCATAATTAAGGGTGCATATTACACACCAGTGCGTATTATACACGAATAAATAAGTCTTGTGTACATTGATCAATCGGAAGGGGCGCTAATTGGGATTACTCACTAGCCAATATATTAGCAAATATTGCCTTATTAGAGCGGGGCGCTTATTACGTCGAATATGGTACCCTATATATGACTAGTTTGTTTTCAGCATGCTGCAATAATAGGTGTGATATTCTCAATCATGAGAAAAGATTTTCATAATGTGTTTTTGGCTAGTATGAACATAGATGTGTGTACATATATAATGCATGTATGAATATATGGCATACACTCAATTTGATTAAATAGATGGGACTTTGGTTAATTCTAAGCATTCTCAAATTGCTGTCAGTGAAATTCCAACAGCCCCTCATCTTTAACAATAACATTATTATCAAAGATGTAATATTATGAAACATTCAAACATCTAGGACCTGCATCACTTTGGACTTTCCTCCCACATTTGTCGGACATGCCGTGATATAAGCACAAGGGAAAGAATGGTCAAAGTAGCACCCAGCTGATAGCCAAGTCACTGCTTCACATGCTTGGTGTACCAAGATCAGGGTTAGAATTTGCCTTCAGCAACCAATGCTTGTCAATGTCATAAGCATGGTAAGAGGCGACTAACAGGATCAGGTGATCAGATTGCTGACTTGGTTGAAGCATGTCATTGTATCCCAACTGTGTAGAACAATGGTCATGATGTCAATCACTGGATTGTCTGGTCCATATTTGATTATTTACAGACCGCCATCATATACATGATATAGCAGGAATGTTGCTGAGTGTGGCTCTAAGAAACAAACAAACAAACATGCTTTATAACAATACTCATGATTCTAACACCTGAAGCATGTGAAGAAGTGTTGTAGATGAGGTGAGATGAAATTGGGGTTAACATCATGTTCAAGATTATTGCAGGGGTGTGTGTGTGTGTGTGCCTGCTTGTACTACTCTGGACTAATGCTGATTAAATGCTAGCCCACTGAGATACCATACCACAGTTTATCATGAATGCGCCACTCAGACACAGTATACTGCCTCTGAGTTGACTAGTCCCTTAATGCCGAAAGCCAGGCAGAGTAACAACAAGTACCATCTTTTAACTTTTATGACGTGGCCAGGGATCGAACCCCCAACCTTCCACTCTCAGGGCAGATGCTCTACCACTAGAAGGGGCGGTCGGGTAGCCTAGCGGTTAAAGCGTTCGCTCTTCACGCCGAAGACCCGGGTTCGATTCCCGACATGGGTACAGTGTGTGAAGCCCATTTCTGGTGTCCCCCGCCGTGATATTGCTGGAATATTGCTAAAAGCGGCGTAAAACCATACTCACTCACTACCACTAGAAAATGTGTTGTAATTACCACGATTACCATGATTACCAGAGCTGGGACGGGTAACTCAGGTTCTCAGTTCTGGTGGGTACTGAGTACCCACAGGACTACCAGGACCTGTTGTTAATCATGTGATATATTGTTTAATGACAAAACTTATCTAGAACTCCACGAATACACTACAGGTCACGATTGTTTGCTTATCTTTCAGACCATTAACGCATTCCTTCTGTATTTTTGAATAAAGTTAGAGCTTCAGTCAACTTCAGTAATGCATGACATTATCGTTTTATAGTGTACCTAAATATTTTTTGCCAGGGCTACAGTCAAACAATTCCTTATCGAACAGTTTGTACCAATCTCATGAGACCTTCCGCGGGTACTCGAGTAGGGTCGGTTATTACAGGGTTGGGTACCCGGGTAGTTACTTTGGACTCATCCCAGCCCTAGTAATTATACTTATTGCCATGATTACTAGTACAGTTTGACAGTGAAATCAAAGGATCATTTCTTTTATTTCAGCCCTCTAATATTTTCTTCTCTGTGGATGGGACAATCAAGATTGGAGATTTTGGCCTTGTGACAGAACTTGTAGAAGCACATGACATAGTTGGTGAAGCTGGCGATGCCTATGCTAAACACACAGCTGAGGTCGGCACACAGCTTTACATGAGCCCAGAACAGGTAGAAATTTTTTAAACAAGTTAAAGAATTTGTTTATTAATCTGTTACTATCCAAAATTTCATTTTATCATTATATTCAACTGTTCACCAAGTTACTGGTATGGATATCTTCTTTATTACTTGTAACAAAGTTTCAGGGCTTCTGCTTGCCCGTTCATCTGTCTTCATGATTATTATGATATTATTGATATCGTTATGTATACTCACCGCCTAAAGAAACATGAACCATGGAAACATACAGAGAAGTATGTACGTTAAGAAGAGATGTTTCCAACAGTCCAATGGGCACCAATGAATGACAATACTAAGAATCAGTCAAGTGTTACCACAGAGTGTCTTTATATTTATCACGATATGCTGCACATGAGTTACAAAGTGAACACGGTAATCCTGCACAAGACAAATGGTGCATCTCGAGTCATGGATCTATGATGTCACATTTGATACATTCAAGAGCATTGGTTCACACAACATACCAGTATGTTCATTTGTGCATGGAACCAATCTAATATCTCTTGAAAATGAGTGTCCATTTTTAATCCAACATGTATGGTATTCATGTTGGCAGTGGGTATGTGTTATGAGTAGTAAGCATGATAAGCTAATGGTTCACTATCATTATGGTGTTTGCATATCACCCTGAACAGCTGGTTTCCCCACATGGGTTCAATGTTTGAAGCCCATTTCGGGTATCTTTCTGTGGTATTTCTAGAATATTACTAAAAATGGCTTAAACCCAAGTAACTCACTCACTCACTCTTGGACCAAAGTTATCACCACACAATGCAAAGATTTAGAAGAAGGCATCCTGTTCTGTTAGTACAAAGTAGCATGGTTGTGTGTTATACAGATTGCTCGGCGTCAGTATGACCACAAGGTGGACATCTTCTCCCTGGGGATGATCTTGTTTGAGCTGCTGTATCCCTTCTCCACTCAGATGGAGAGGATCAGGACACTTGTGGACATCAAGAAACAAATTTTCCCAGACAGGTTCATACGAGAAATGCCAAAAGAGGTGGGTGGTTCAGTCTTTCTACCATCTCTCCCTCCTTCGTATCCTTCATGTCCTTTGTCCATTAACTCCTGGGAGTACTGCACATACTGCATACTTTTTCAGATTTTAATTAGCACAGCACAGAGGATCAAACTTGCATTGCCAGTTTGAAGCTAAGCTAGGCTAATGAGTTTATCAACCCAACACTTTACCACGGGACTATAGGGGCTATCGGGGCGGTCGGGTAGCCTAGTGGTTAAAGCGTTCGCTCGTCATGCCGAAGACCCGGGTTCGATTCCCGACATGGGTACAATGTGTGAAGCCCATTTCTTGTGTCCCCCGCCGTGATATTGCTGGAATATTGCTAAAAGCGGCGTAAAACCATACTCACTCACTCACTCACTATAGGGGCTATCACAAAGAACTAGTGCTTGTTTATCAAGTGATCAGCACCCGATTGTTTCATAAGCTGCACCCAGTAAACTGCAGTGCTGCCAATATATCTTACATTGAACATGTTAAAACCTTGCTAATCCAGATGATTATACCATTACGGAACTGTCTGGATTTACAAGTTTCCAGATTAATAAGTCATGTGTACATAGTAATGTCCCTTTGATTATGTTGAAACATTCCACTCAATAACCAGCTTGAAAGAAGGGTTGATTTTATCATGTAAAATAATTTTTGTATGCCTATACATGTATTTTGTTGAACAAAATATCATACACATTGGGACAACAAAATATTTCAGAAATTACAGAACAATATTACACTGCTATGAAATGATAATTGTTATCCTTTGGTCAACCTTTGGTACATACAAAACTTTATTTATTATATACAACTTTATTTTTCCGGCAGTTCAACATTACTTTCACTATTCCTTACTTCATGAAGGATGGATGTTTATCCCTTGATATCTCTCTTTCAGCATGATGTGGTGAAATGGCTGGTATCACAGAAGCCCTCTGAACGTCCATCTGCTTGCGCTATATTGGAGCATGATCTGTTGAAGGACTTTGCCCCACGTAGACAGGCCAGCAGGTTCCGCACTCGCACCATCAGCAGTGGAAGCAATAACTCCACCGGCAGTTAATGAATGCCTCACAGCTTGTCTAACCAAACTATGTACACTTATATAAAAAATCATTTGATAGTAGGAGGGACCATGAGATCAGGAACTTAACAGCAGGACTTGTCTACATTAAAATTATTTAGGGACCATCATGAGACACAGTAGTCTAAACATTGATGGCAGGACTATCAAAGAGCGCTTAAAACAAGATAACCTACAGAATACATCATGGGGGGTCATCATGAGAAAAGAGTTTTAGGACAGCAGATGGGGATGAACCAGGCAGGGATTTGAGAACCTGTACATGTAAATGTTCAGAATTAAGTGTGCTCCTGGCATACTTAAGGTTTGCTGCTTTATTTGAAGCTAGACCTTTTAACATTGGGGACATGATAAGGACCCCTTGACTTTCATCCTTAATTTTAAACACTATATAAGCATGGCGTTTAGTGTTGTTAGGCTATCACCAGTGATTAACTGTCTCAAACATTCCAAATACACAGTAAACTAGGAAAACATACCTGTGAACAATCTTGACGTAAGTATGAACTTGAACTGTGTAAAAAAGATTCAAGAAATACCTTTCCAAGATAGTGTGCATTCACAGTGTAACAGTTCTTGTTTTGATACGCTGGTAAGGTCTGTACTTGCAATAACTGTTTCATCCCTGCTGTCAGATATTTAATATATATGTATGCTATATGGAGAGGGTGAGTGGTGTTTTGTACCGCTTTTTGCAATATTCCAGCAATATCACGGAGGCGGGGAAACCAGAAATGGGCCTCACACATTGTACCCATGTGGGGAATCAAACTCGGGTCTTTGGCGTGACAAGTGAAAGCTTTAACCACTTGGCTGATCCACCGCTCCTGGAGCGTGGGAATGCTAGGATAAGGTGACATTAAAGACCAACATGTTTTAATTTGTTTGCAGTTATGCCACTGACATTTCTACTTACCATGCTTAAGAGTTAAACATCGAGCCAAACTCACGTCAAGCCAAAATATTTTGATGATATCTTTATGAATACATGTATTAGGACATTATATCAGTGCACAGGAGTTGATGATGTCTTCTGCTTTTGGATTATTCAGGGTTCTTAAGAGATTCCAAGTATTGCCGTCTACTTTTAGATTAGCAAATATGAAACAGAGTAATGTCAGATGAACTCGTTATTGATCAGTAAATAAAAATATATACCCCTTATACGTCTGTACTTACATAAAGGGGGTATTTACAGACCAATAACAAGTTCATGTGGCATATTGTCACAGAAAGGTTGAAATATTTGATTGTTGAAATATTTGATGTACACAAATTTACATGTTTCATATGATTGACACATGTACACTTAGGCAACTTCATTTCAGCTAAGTAATCATGCTGATTAATTTTATTCCCTTATAACATGTTGAAAACCCTAAGTTTGGAATTTTGGGTCAGTGAAGGTTTTTAGGGGTTGGTGAAAGAATTGTGTTACCGGTAATCATATTTGTGGGTTAGATTCAATTAGTTTCAGTGCATGTGAGATCATGGCAGAAACAGGTGGGGCACTGTCGCATGTGGTAATTGCAGTATTTCACCTTAGACTCAGTTCCAGCAACACCACAAACTTAAGTGCATATATGTAGCAAGCTTTCTGTGTAAATACTTTATGTATGGTGTTCTCTGTATTCAGTTTTGCTTCTTAACCATGAACAGAATCTATGTGGCAGTCTTTTATAAAGTCTGCATATAAATCCAGTCCATGACTCTCACTTTTTCAGCAGACCTGGTAACTCTTTCTGATAACGTACCCTTTTTCTATTCATAGATATGCATTGGTTGAAC
The DNA here is from genome assembly GCF_023055435.1 of Haliotis rufescens. Lineage (NCBI taxonomy): Eukaryota > Metazoa > Mollusca > Gastropoda > Lepetellida > Haliotidae > Haliotis > Haliotis rufescens. The sequence continues at coordinate 5,482,666 of NW_025963802.1, forward strand.
TCAGGAATGACTATGTTTCAAAACATTCTGACATGGTAGAGAGTGATGTATTTTGGTGCTGTGAGTAGATGACAGATTTCTAAATGCTTCCTATTGAAATTGGTGATAACCAAACAAAAGCATAAATAAGTATGTTTGTACTCATGAAATCACTGTGTGGTGATTTATCTACATAAAAGCAAGGTTTGTAAAGTCTGTGGCAAATGCTTCAAATTACAAGTCTGAAAAACTTCTTTTTTTTAGACTTTATTTTCAAAATATATACTTTCTTTAGTTTATCTTTTCAGACAAAATGGAATTTGACTAGAATCAGATTTTGGACCAGTAGCGAACGTCACAGGCGGCCAAATATGTCTATATTCAACAGAACTCACTCACAATAAGATCTGATTCATTTGTGAACAAATACAATATTACTGATAAATCATATACGGAATGATTTGATATTCTGCAGTTGGTGTATGAAGCTTTAACAACATGTGTGTTTCTGTCTTTTCGTTTGCTTACTCAATTTCAAATGATTAGTTACTTGAGGGTTTATCTTGGAACAAAGAAATGGACCAAATTTATGATTTTTTATTTTGTTGTTTCTAGACAAGGAATGTTATTGGTTGTACATATGTGTTTGTATATATAGATATATGTCTCTGTATATAATGAATACAGTTTGCCAAGAATAGTCATTATCAGGATTAATTTATTTGTATCATCATGGAACATTCATTAACAAATGTGACGTAAATCTCAGTTGTGCATCTACACTCCTTTTATGATAAACATTGCCAGTTCAGTGGCATTGCATCTCAATGTACATTTGCTTTGGCCATAGTCAGCACCATATCCATTTGCATGATTTGCATAAATCACCTTAGTGGTAAATGTCTATGACCTGTGTCACTTTGGATTTTCCATTCACATTATGATAAAACAGTTCTATAACTGAAATACTGTTCAAACCAGGTTTGTAAAGTGTCACCCACTCTTTCACTGATAGGGGTTGTTATGCAAACATGCAGATAGATTAATCCTTCTCTCACAGTCCCTGACTGTTCCAGGCTTACAGATTCTGTGCCAAGTCTCTCAGAATCTGTTCCAAGTCAACTTGTCTATATAAAACTGGGAATGAGATCATTCAACACCCATACACCATGTACATCAACTGATAATCAACAGAAGGAAGAGAATTTGTGGATTTCAACTTCTTTATTATGAGGAACACAAGGTTGTGTTCCTCATTATAAAGAAGTTGACATCCATAATCTCTTCCTTCTGAGTATCACTTATAAATGACTTTCAAAGACAAAATCAACAGGTTTTAAGCTTACATTTCAGCAACTATTTATTTTATAATGCTTCCATTTACTTTCTGCTTCTGTTAATTGTTTAATAACTGTGATCACTTTGTACCTTAATTATGCAATGTGTATGACAAGGCACATTTTAATATAATGCTGCTGTAAGATATTCTTGTGTCTCAAGCTGTTTGCATCTGTAATAAACATCTCAAAGTAACAGGAGATTAAGAGAACATCTCTTAACCTGGGTAGCAGACTTTTGAGTTTACATGCATAAAGGTACATGAAAATGGCTTCCTGCCTGCATAAACTTTTTAACACAGATTACTTGAGAATTTTTTTTCCAGCCTTTTAATGGCTTTAACTACCAAATAATGTCACGTGATATCAGAGATATATAGGGACTGTATAAATTGTTGTGCTTGCTATCGTTCGTTTGCTACAAAAATCTGTACCAATGAAATGCAAAATACATATAAATTCCACAGCAACAATTCGTCTTAAATGGCATAAATGTTATTTATAACAGCACATATTTCAGAATAGAAGTTTTGAGACTATCCCTGATGCCCCTAAGCTGTTATGTTTATTGTGCAGACCCCCTTGTAACAACAAGTACCGGGGGTATTAAACCACCAACAATTACAGTTACAACTTTTTCTACCCATCATGACAATGTCTGAAATTATGGTGATGAATTGGTATGGACAAATATATATAACTTAACTTTCACGCCATTTAAGATGAATTGTTGCTTTCAGATATATATTTATTTTGCATTTCATCGGTACGACTTTGCAGCACTCGGACTATAGGAATTTGTAAGGAATGTTGTGTTAATGACACAATTTGTAATCTGCCAATATTTGTCCCAAGCATAATTGTGATAATTCTCATATCAGCATCTCATCAAACATTGTTAAATGTAAATACTGTTAACCTCTTATTTAGTTCTTACTGTTTGTTATTGATAAATCATGCATCAGAGATGTAAATATTAAAGGAATATTCATATCACCATATGGGAGTCATCCAAAACAAAATGTTGAAATAAACTTAAAAAACATTTGTGCGCTCTTTGTTTTATAATGCTTTATGCGGATGGAGTGAGTGAAAGAATAAGATTTTGCACCCTTTCGAGCAATTTCGCGGCAGGGGATGTCAGATTCACATGTTGTACCCATTTGTGACATCAAACCAGTACCTTCTGAATACTGGTAGCATGTGATGCATATGCTTCCACTGACACCTTCCCACTGTCTAAACTTGCGTCACAAGGGACCGGCAAAAACTGTTCGACTGACAACTCCGTGTTTATCAATTTGAAAAACAGACATCAAAGACAACACAATTTTATGGGTAATCCTCTTGAAATGGCAATCATTTAGTCAGAAAACAATGACGGTATATATAGAGGAGACTTTGTCTAATACTCAGTGCCGGAATCGGAACAGACAAATGCCAGGGTACCAAAAGTTTAAATAATGATGTTTTACCAAAGTTTTACTGGACTTGAAATAAATGCTGGTTCATAAATGTGTCAAAAGAATTCAGATTCTGGTTCAGAAAGAGCCCAATGTATTTCTTCCCACCAATTTTCATCAATGCACAATCGTTTAACATATGTTTAGCCAGTGAATACATGCATATACAAATATGCAACATCTTGGCTCAATGCAAATTACACCCCCCCCCCAAAAAAAAAGCAGCCACAACTGCTATATAGCTAACCTGGCACAAGTATTCAAATATTGATTGGCATGACTAAGGTCTGTTCAAGTTGTGTTTGCAGTGACAAAAGTAAAACTGATCTGCCCACTACTCATCAATATAACCAGTGAAAGAAGAATAAATATGTTGTTTGTTTGTTTGTGGTTTAACGCCGCACTCGGCAATATTCCAGCTATATGACGGCGGTCTGTAAAATAATCGAGTCTGGACCAGACAATCCAGTGATTAATATCATGAGCATCGATCCACGCAATTGGGATCGATGACATGTATCAACCAAGTCAGCGAGCCTGTGCACCGGATCCCGTTAGTCGCCTTTTACGACATGCATAGTCGCCTTTTACGGCAAGCATGGGTTGCTGAAGACCTATTCCAGCCCGGAATCTCCACGGGTCAATGTATTTGACCTTATTTAAATGATTGATTTGGTTTGGCAAATTGCACTTTTGGAGGCAATTTACTGATATATTATATTCAAGTGTTTTGCAATTAATTATTACAGGTCAACATTTATATGACATTCACAATGCACACACATAATATAAATATTTAATCACGTTCCTGGACCTAATTTACCAATTTCATCATGATTTAAGTTACTGCATTATGTCAATGAAATGCCAGGTTGACTCCAATGACAAGGCTGGTGAGGCCTGGTGCATGAGACAACAAGGAGCATCTTAAAAGAGTCATCAACACCACTACAGTCTGTCGTGTTGGATGATGACATGTGGTAAGAAATTAGAGTTACGTCCCTTAGTGCGTCGTCTGCTCATGATTTAAGTTACTGCATTATATCAATGAAATGCCAGGTTGACTCCAATGACAAGGCTGGTACATGAGACAACAAGGAGCAGGGGCGGTCGGGTAGCCTAGTGGTTAAAGCGTTCGCTCGTCACGCCGAAGACCCGGGTTCGAATCCCGACATGGGTACAATGTGTGTAGCCCAATAATTAAGACATAATTAATAACAGAACAGTTTTTGGGTTGAGTTAACGTGATACATGTTAACTCTACCCAAAAACTGTTCTGTTATTAATTAGATCTAGATCTATGTCTTAATTAAAAAATTGATTTCTCTCCATCTGTCTCCAGTACAAAATGTCTCCAAACAGTGGAATCAATTTCTGAGAGAACGAATCTTAGTCTCGTAGAAATATCATATATAATTAGACTTGTTCTAAGATAGGGAGAACAAGAATTACATATTTCTACTGAAATAATGGAACTAATGAATAAAAGTGAAGGTGTAGTGACGATAAATGTCTGTAAAATTAATTTCGGTCGTGTAGATCAATATCTGGTGTGTCCACTATGTTGGGTGATGCATGCACGACACCTTGATGGCATAATGTTGATTGTTTCGCGCATGGTTACCCTTGGTATTGCCCCCTTATTCCGCCAGAAAACCTACCTAAAGCTGGGGCACGTCTCTGGCCTACTCTCTCCGCTTCAGAACATCCCACAGATGATCTATTGGCGACATGGCGGGCCGGTCCGATGTCCGTATGCCTTCTCATTGGAGATAAATGGTGACAACCTGGGCACGATGTGGTCTTCTAGCATTGTCATCTTGCAGTTCAAAATGTCTGCCGATAATTATAGCAAATTTCAACACCTACCGTTAAAAACCGTCTGTATGCAGCCCGCCTGGAAAGCAAGACGTCCTGTGAATGCGGCCTCACAGAACAAACAATCCATTGGCATCTTAGTGTAGACAAAGAGTATGGATAATATATTTCAAATTGTGATTAAATTTGACAGGGGTTATGTATATGAAGTTAAATTGCATTCTCCCAATAAGCTATAATAATTCAAGGAATGACTGCCAATGCCTATACGTTAACAAATGCATTCGCTGGGGTAAATATTATGTCCCTGACTGTATGACCTCTTGAACTATGTGTACACATTAGGCCACACGACAGGGACACCTCAATCCTTAACTTCACGAGGGATGGATAACTGTTGTGCGTTGTGCGCCGGCTACAGAAGTTGCTACCTCAGGTTGAATTGTAGGTGAATCATATCAGAATTATGTAGTGATGACGGATAAAACTTGCCAAAGGGCCGAAAATCAGTATCACAAGAAGGTGAGTGTATACCGATGTTGAGGTTTCAAGTTTTATAAGACAAGGGGTTGTTTGATAACATGTCTGTATGAAACCTGCGTTACCTTGACATATATGATCGTTTGGGTATATTATTCTCTGTTCGTAGAACACAGGCGATGCTCAGATAAACATTGTGCAACAAACAGTGTAACTGAAGATGCAGTTATGGAGTGTTAGAAATTGGCACTAGTCCTGTTGTCCTTGCCACACTGCCCAATAGTTAAGGTATCATAAGGACTCATAGAAATTGGCCCTTTTTATTATCATTATTCTATATGTTATCATTATAAAGACAAGTGGACTAAAACTGTTTGTTTATAACGCAGACTTAGGGTTGACACATTTAAGTACAAGCGACGTGTGGACACCCACACAACTAAGTACAGAAAGGAACGTTTTTGAATGAACGTTAACAAATTCAAAATCGATAGGAGACTGAACTGGTTTTTTTAAAATAGACGTAAATATTATGAAAACAAGATTTTCCCACCAATCTCCATATATGTACACCTAAACTAAGTAATGCATTTTGTATCTGTTTTTAGTGTTCACATATTGTAATGTCCTAATCATTTCGTTTATAGATTCTCTCTACAGGCAGTATGCTGGGTTGATATTATTAAGAAGCCACTTGTCTGGTACATCGTTCATCATGCTGTAAAGTAGCCATATGGAACATGGATAAAATAGTTCAAAGGACACCAATGCCGTTGATGGTAACCCTCTTAGACTTTTAAGATACCATAAAAATGACTAAACATTTATATTCGGGAACGTTCGCAACCGTTTTTTTTAACTTTGACAAGTACATGAGTACGGTGTAACTCATTAACAAGAACTATTAAATACACTGTAGCAAAAAGCTACATATCATACCACATAAATACTTGTAATGTGAACAGAAAGTAAAACGGAATATACACAGACTATAACATTTATATATATATATAGGCCCCCTGGTAGTGGTAGAACATACACAATGCATGGGAATATAAAAGAGGATGGTCGACTTGCAACACGACAGGTCATCATTCATTGAAACACCTGTTTGGATAACGCTTTTATTTTGAGTTGATAAACAGTCCCAGATCATTTTCTATAAAATTACTAGATACGCTAGCCATTAAAGAGCAATGTCAAGACGTGACAATATGACAAATACACATTTTACATGGTTGTTTATTGTAGGCCAAGGTTTTCTTAAATGATAATCAGATAGTGTCAGTGTTGAATCAAAAAATGTTTTGAACATGATAAACAAATCATGAAGGAAAGGATCCAGGGTCAACAATGTCATTTCCAGAACTGCCTTTTATACAAGAAAACGGGAAAACGTTGCTTGTTCCATCTTCACTCCATGTCTCTATGTGCCTGACATCTACTTCTGGTCTGCCTGGAGATGCATGTTAACTGTCATAGAGCACCTGTTGCAATCCTCCTTTACACGGCTCAACTTCTCCACCATATGGGGGCTGAACTGGGTGGCCAGGTCAACGTGGAGGATGTGAGACTTCACTGTCATGATAAAAATGATTACATGGCGACTAACCACAACATCTTGCAAATATGCTGACCTTATATCACTGTGTGTTTGGCAAATTACGTTACTCATTATTCTGAGCCTTTGAAAATATTATTGAAAACAAGACTGTTCACAAATGCTCATATGTACACGCAAACTAAGTAATTTATTACATATATTTTTTAGTTATCACATTTAATAATTTCGTTTATATATAGATCTACAGGCAGTATGCTGAGTTGTAATTATTATTAAGAAATCACTGGTCTGTTGTTTGTTCGAATTATGTTAAATACCCTGATAAAGAAATGATATTATGTACTCAAGCTTGATAACAGTGTTAGAATCAACATCGCAACGTCGCTATATGCAATAAACCATAAGTTGTCATCCATAAAGTTACAATTTTTCTTAAGACATTTGTAAAGCGGTATGCAAAACAGTTCCCACAAATTACAAATGCTATACTAGTTGCGATACTGAACCTCTGGTTTTGAACAAATCTTCCTTGAGCTGCTCCAATTCCTTGTTCATCTTATCAATCTCACCAAGGGCACTCTGGTGGCAGTGTGTGGCTTCCAGGGCTGAGTTTTCCGTGGGCACGTCGTTCATCATGCTGTTAGGTAGACAATGTGGAAAATTGATAAAACAATTATCAACGCCAATGCCTTCGATGGCAGACGTCACCCAAATATTTCAAGATACCATTTAACAGGGTTCTTAAAATTCAAGGTCTTTTCGGGGCTTTCAACTCTCATTTTCAAGGTTTGTTTAGTCGGGTCATTAGCCTTAGTCTGACAATACTTTTATTTTTAATCCAGCATACTAGATATCAGTCGTAAGACCTAAAACGCAGAATGAACATCAGAATTTTTCAAACGAGATTCTTTTTCACAACCAATAAGCAAAATACATTAAGTCTGTCATGAATTCTTCAATGTCCTTCGCATGGTTTCAAATCTATCAAAGCGATAAATCACACTTAACATCCTTGACGTACAGACCTATTATTAATGATGTCATTTTGTACAAATTCAATTTACTTATTCAGTTATTTTGGTGATTTTCAAAGCTTTTCAAGGTTGACACTTACAATCAAAGCTTTTCAAGAGGTACCTTAAGATTCAAAGCCATTTCAAGCCTGTACGAACCTTCTGAACAGTCGATAAGTGGTTTTTACGTGACAGGAGAATGAGAACGGTGCAACCCATTCAAAATATTATTGAATACGAAAAGGCTATATATCATGCTTCATAAATACATAATGTAAGCATAAAGTAAAAGGGGACTGACTGTAAAAAATGTAATGGTTATAGAATGTAATTCAAGCTATCACAGACCAGGCTTAGGCCTATATAAAACTTTACATAAACCCCTGTAGCGGCTGCAAGTTGTCCTAGACACTGCATGGAGATGTAAATGGGGATCGACTCGAAACATGACATGTCATCATTCACTGAAACAACTGTTTGGATAACGCTTTTATTTCAAAGGTTCGAGGGGCCTAAATGTGATGACGTATTCGCTTAATTACTGTCAGCACAATATTCATGTGGTGTGAAGCCAATGGATATCCTGACTTACCACAGTTTTATGTAAAGGCAAATAACCGAAAACAATCCGAAATAGTATTGAGACAACTTGCACAAACGCAACTTTCAAGCAGCATGAATAACGGGTGTTCTCGTTTGGCGATTACTTGCATCGTCTGCTTTTGGTGGCCATGTGATTGCAGCGCCGGATATCACGTGATAAAATAATAGCCACTTTTAACACTCTGTTTAATAATTACGCCACATAAGTTTCTGTAGGGTTAGTATGGTATTGCTCTACTGCTAATATATTTAACGCAGCATTAATAGACTTTTTATGAAGGTAAACAAATCCATTATAATTACTTGCTGCGGAGTAGTTAAGTGTGCTTCCGGTTATGTCAAATATTTGAAAAGTGCTGTGCTAGATTATATTGTGGTTATTTGTCTAAAGACATGCTCGTAGAATGATTGACCGTGGATGTCTTCCACATGCTATAGTCAACAAGTGGTACTGTGGCACTTTTATCATATGTCATGATGAAAATATAGTTTTCCTGGCGCTAAAACTTGAACACTGTTGAAGATGTCACACGTCCGTCCAAAGGAAAACATGGCGATGCAATCCACACGTCAGGTGAGAGATAACTTGAACTAAAACAATAAGCGTACGTCTAAATGTCTTAGACAAGATTAAACATCACCATCCCTTGCGTAGTAGGAGCAATAGCAGTGCTAATTTCACTTGACAAAAGTTTTTGAACCTCAAAATGACAGATACGAACCTAGTTAACATTTTGAACAGATGACAGTCCAATGGTCTAAGGGATAGATTATCCTGACGATATAAATGCCTGAGATATAATATATAGGTCCTGTAATTAATATAAGTGTCAACTGTAGTATTTAGGTGCCCACTTTGGCCGTTTCGTCAAAGCTTTGCTTATATGTAAGCGAGCACAAGCTAGCTGGGTGAAATTCGTTAGAGGCATTTTTGAGAATATGGGGTCAAAGAGTTTAACGATAAAAAGTAAAGATGTCATGTGTCTGCAGTGTTCTGCCAAGGCAGAGGGCTCGCATGATCATTGCTAACAAAAAAGAATTGACTCATAACTTATACTATTGGGGGGTCACTTGGCGCATACAAATTCTGTAATGTCTCACAAATATGACACAAAATTTCTTGAAAACTTATCAATTTGTCGTCAAGAACTTTATTCTAGGACGTTTCCACACCAGGATTGAAAAATAGGAGGAATGCATAGTGTCAGATAGCATAAGTATATCAATATATACAATTAGTTGTACAAGTTTCAAGTTTTCTATAATCTTTTTTGAGCCATGGAATGTTATTGAATGTTTCATTCAAAACACTTCCAGTTGAAGTTGAATTAATACTACTGAATACTACTGAAACTTTCTTTAACATTTTATTTTCAGACAATGGATCTGTCAGAAAAACGCGAAACCTTGCTTCACACACTCAAGTTGGCTTACAAGAAGATCAACTCACTCAATGCTGCTACGAGGAAGATCAATGCTGTCATGGCTATCTTGTTCATGAGGAGAGACAAAACTAAGAGCGACATGGACAGCATGACACGCCGACTTTCAGCCAAAATAGCCATGCTGCAAAGAACATTTGAAAAAGATCTTTCCACCATCGTGGACAGAAAGATTAAAGCAATGGAGGACCAGGTGCAAGTGCTGTTTGATGAGATCTGCACCCTGGGAGAAGTTTGTGTGGAGGCAGAGAAGGTGCTAAAGATTCAGAATGAGCACAAGTTAGCATCAGATGGAACTCATCTGACAGAAACTTTCGAGTCTTTGCTGGATAGCAAACATGATGGCGAGGATCAGGGTGACCTTGAAAATTTGATGTTCCTACAGTTTGTACAAGGAGACCTGGAGACAAAGTTCGATCAAGGGGTGTTCGGACATATTTTCACTTCAAACAAAGATAGTGGGATATCGCTTGCTTGTTCCAATATGTCTCTTGATTCGAATCCTGAAGTGAGTCCAATTCCGGAACTAGGCTCATTGTTGAACAGTGCACATGGTTCTGAATCTCAACCAGGACTTAAAGCCAGTGAGAAAGGCAGGACCAATCAAACTCTGCTTCATACAATCCATAATGTTCCATGTCCACCTGGGTTTGAGGCAGGACTTGCCAAAAAGAAGAGCGAAATGTTTCCTTGTGTTTCCACACCTGCTAATGTTGTTCATACTCCAAGTTCTCAAGCCAAAGAACCTGTTGCAGCTAGAAAAAATGAATCAAACCAGCTGACAGCAAAATTGTTGGAGGAGGCAATGGAAGTTGGAGCTAATGAAGAGACTGTGATGCAGATGGGTGCAATTAATCCTTGCAATGAAGAATCGTGCAACCGATCATCAGACAATTCCAAACTGTCACCAATTATTGAAAAGTGGGATGAAGATATGTATGAGATCACTGAGATGTCGTCTGCCATGTCTATTCGGCTCCAGAAAAACATTTATGACAGGAAGGTGTCTGAGAGGAACACAAAGAGTAGTTCTAAAGGTTCTGGAGACATGTGTCATTCAGCACCAAGGTCAGCTAACAAAAGAAGTAATTCAACTGAATCTTGGGATATGGCCCTTCCAGATGAAAACTCTTTCCATCAACAAACTCGAGCAGTATCATCTGAGAACCCTTCCCATGTGAGAAGACTTTTTGATAAAGAATTAGGGTCAAGTAAGCTAAATGAAAAGCAAAACAATGGTGAATCTTGGAAGGATTCAACTAAAGGGAGGATTGTAAACCTAAAAGGAAATTCGACAAAAGGTAGTGAGAAAGAATCGACCGATATTGAAAATAGGCCCCCCAAACCCTTTGATGTGGAGGCAGCATTGAGAAGGTTTCCGTGTGTGACTGCTAATGGGATGGATGACTGGTGGGATGCTCGGGGTGGCGACCATAGTCAGTACAGCTTTCCTGTGAAGAAAGAGAAGATTGATATGCAGCCTGTATCAAGTGAAAGGAGGCTTGAGAATGGACAGATGACCACAGGTCTTGGTGGAGCACCCGGTAAGAGTTTCAGAAGCAGCCCACTTGGAAAGATGCCACAGCAGCCTGGTTCTACCTCATTGAAACTGTCACCACTGGCAGAAGAACAGGGAAATGACACTGTCACAGAGCCTGAGAGAAATTGTGAAATCGTGAGTCATGAATCTAAAGGTGAACTGGATTTGAATGTGAAGACTTCAGCTATATCAAAGGAGGAGGATTGCCAAAAGGGAAAGAAAGAATATTCTTCCAAAAAGACATATCCTATCATTTCTGGTAGAATGAAGAATCTGCTGAAGACGTACATTGAATCTAACAAGGAAAGTCCTATGGGTGGAACGATTGGTGGGGAAGATGATAGTGCTGGTGATAGCCCTTCCTGTCCCAAATCAGATACCAGTAGAATTGTGGAGAGTTCCAAGTCAAGTAAGGTTGATGTATTAGACAAGCCAAAGGATGGTAACCATGGTGATATGGACAAGGTACTCTCACCATTAGGTCATACACTATCAAAGAGCAGACCTCTTGACATGTCTTTGTTTTCGAAACCTAAGCTACAGGAACATATGCTGAGTATAAAGGAAGAACCCCAAGAGGAGATCCAGATGGAGACTGATGTTGATTATCCAGGAAGTACCAGGGCTAAGGTTGAGGGGACATCTGTTGCTCTTACTACCACCAAGTCTGAAGACAAGGTGATGGCTACTCGTGCCCAGTCACCACTACAGAGGAAGGATGATGTTGCTGTGAAGAAGGATGTGGATCTTGAAGTTGCAGTGAAAAAAGAAGTTCATTCTCCTGGCAGTGGGACTGTAAGCAAGAAGGTAGCAGAGATATACACTGACTTGTCTAGGCTGGTGTTCTCAGGGAACTGCTGGACCGGTGAGTGCCTGAGATTATAGTGTTGTACAGTGCTTGGCATCACAGTAGCCTATGCAGTATTTTAATCGCTGGATGCCCTAAGTATATCATTCTTAAAATTAGGCTGTGACTTTCACTTTCAAGGGGCCATGGGTAACCCAGTCGTCTAAGACTTCACAATTCACTGTGCAGAGTTGCATCCCTTGGCATGACTGTGGTTTCGAATTCCTTGTTTGCCCCGATTATGTTTCTATGTTGTCGGCACCATAACCTAGATCATGAGTTTCACCAAAAAAGTAAACGTCTGAGACCTGCATCACTTCGGGCTTTCCTCCCATGTTTAGCTGACACACTGTGATGTAACACTAACAGGAATACTGTTAGAATTACTGTTAAGCCAAACTCAGTCACTGACTCATTTTCAATGTTTAATATTGTTTATTCTTGTATTGTATTCCAGAAGTCAATGCTACACTTGTGAGTAAGATTGGTCACCTGAAGAAAGGCCACGGCGAAGGCTTCTTCTTCCCCATCGGTGTTGGGTCCAACAGCCATGGTGACTTAATTGTGGCAGACAACGGTAACGATCTTGTGAAGGTTATGAAGAAGGATGTCCTTGACTTTACCATTGGCATGCAGGCGGACAAGGTAGGTTTCATGTCTTAATCTTTCCATGTAGGGGAGAATAAACTGTTTGAACAAGATACTACAGTTGTGAATTAGATATTAGCTCCACTGATCATCGTCCATCATAGGCAGTTCATCATGATGACATGATGTTTTGTCTGTCATTTGTGTTCTGGAAAACAGTTTTTTCAAGTCATGTTTATGTCTGTGGTGTAAAATGTGGTGGCATGTGGTCCTGTGCACAGTGCACCGGTCACAAATCAGGTGAAGTTGAGCAGTGTCAGTGATGAAGAATAGTTGGATGGGTGACTGCAAAGTGACTCAAAGAGTCTCCTGAGGGCTTCTGGGGCTTCAGTCCTGCCCCACACTGAAGCACATTAAGCAGGGAAGTGATTTTGTTCAAATAGTGCCTCTGTTCACCCAGCACTGAATGGGTACCTGTAGGATGAAATGGTCATGTGGCTGATAATCTTCTAGCATCTCACAGGCAGCTCAGGTTGTATACTCTCCAGGGAGCTGAGAATGAATCGAGTGCAGAATGATCGAATTTGTGCTGGAAAGTTATTTTTAGTCTAAAAAAAATAAAAGTCTTTGTTTTCAGGCACTGCCCACATTCATAAAGTTCATTGCATGTTTCGTTTTTGTTTCCATTTTCAATTTTTATGTGCATTGTGTTTAACATGTTTAAGTATTAGGATTTTTATATTTAAAAAAAAATGGAAATAAAAACAAAACGTGCGGCAGACTTTATGATGATTATGGGTGGTGCCTGAGAACCAAGACTATTATATTTTTTTTAGCCTTACATATTGACAGCATCATCAAACACTAAGATCAATATCTTGTGATATCATTTGCGTTTTTGTGTTAAAATAAAAAGATGGCCACGATTCTTTGACATGCCATGACATGTACAAGGCCATGGAGAAGCATGAGCCAAATTGCCTTCCTATAGTGAACTGGCCCGTGAAGATCCGGGGTAGAATAGGTCTTCAGCAACCCATGCTTGCCGTAAAAGGTGACTATGCTTGTCGTAAAAGGCGACTAACGGGATCGGGTGGTCAGGCTCGCTGACTTGGTTGAAGCATGTCATCGATCCATATTGCATAGATCGATGCTCATGTTGTCAATCACTGGATTGTCTGGTCCAGACTCGATTACTAACAGACCGTCGTCATATAGCTGGAATATTGCTGAGTGCGGCGTTAAACAACAAACAAACAAACAAATCCTATAGTGAACTGGCTTTCACCTTGCCTAGGGGTGGTGTGGTAGTCTTGTGGTTAAAGCATTTGCTCCACATGCCAAAGGCACAGGTTCAATTCCCCACAAGGGGACAATGTGTGAAGCCCATTTCTCATGTTCCCGCCATGCTATACACACTGATGGAAAGGAATATGGGAAGGTGTAACAAGAAGCATTGGCTTCACATGCTAAAAGTAGCTACCCCAAACATGACAGGAGTTTTTGAATTTGAGACAGTTTAGTTTACCCCAGCCCCAAGTACTTTATTTAAAGGCAGTGATGAATTGAATGTAGAAGTAAACATCACTGTGCTTGCTCTATTGTTCTGTGTTGCCTGAATCATTTAGATTAAGTTAAGGGTGGTTGGGTAGCCAAGTCACTTGTCACACCAACATGACCAAGGACCCAGTTTGATGCTTCACATGGGTACAACATGTGAATCCCACTTCTGATGTCCCCAGTCGGATATTGCTGGAATGTTGGCAGCGTAGATATCCAACTGGGTCGCTCACTCATTTTTTTCTGAACGACACACGCTATAGACAATGATTTGTACACTTTGATAGATTTGACAGAGCTGACTCTGACTGGTCTGGGGCTTCTGTCCTACTCTCGACCACACCATTGCATCATTTGTGCACTTATTGCTTTTAAAATAAAAAATGTTGATGGCCAATGGGTTTGAATCCCAGTTCACTCTGTATATGATTTGAGGTTTGTTTTCATTTGTTTATTGTTTAACGCCACACTGAGCAATATTCCAGCTATATGACGGCGGTCTGTAATTAATCAAGTCTATACCAGACAATCCAGTGATTGACATCATTAGCATCGATCCAAGCAATTTGGATATGATGACATGCATGAACCAAGTCAGCAAGCCTAACCACCAGATCCAGTTAGTCGCTTCTCACGACAAGCATAGTAGCCTCTTACGGCATGTTGTAAATCCAGTTCATTACTCTTCACCAGTGTGGGGGCACGGGTGGCCAAGTCGTCTAAGGCGCCGCGATTCACAGTGCAGAGTTGCGTCCCTTGGGCACGCCAGGAACCTATGATTGTGGGTTCAAATCCCAGTTCGCCCCGATTATAGTTCAAGGTTTGTCAGCACCATACCCGTGCTCGTGGGTTTCACCGAAGTGGTAAACGTCTGAGACCTGCATCACTTTGGGCTTTCTCCTCCCGCATTAAGCTGACATGCCGCGATATGACTGGAATACTGTTAAACCAAACTCACTCACTCGCATCTTCAATGTGAAAATATAACAATGTTTATGTTTGATAGAAATTTGTGATGTGACGTCCACATGTGACTTATGTAACCTTGTACATAGTTTTTCTCACAGAGTGGAGTTGCACTATCTCGTCCCTCAGCAGTAGTAGTGAACGAGAAAGATGAGTTGTTTGTGAAGGATGCCACTGGAATATTCAAGTTTGACGTCAAAGGAGTTCTCCTGGAGCAGATAGGTCAAAAGATTCTCAAAAGACCTTACGGTGAGAAGTAAGACGCAGCCCAACCTGAAGACCACTCTTACTTTGTAACAATTTTACTTTGGGTGATATCTATGAAGTGAGGTGAAATGGAGTTTAACATTCAAGATTATTTTACTTTTATGGGGTGTTGGGGTGTGTGTTTGTACTAGCTAGTCCGGACTGATGCCGATTTAATAGTGCTAGCCCAGTGAGATACCATGTCCCAGTTTAACATGAATACCCCACTCAGACACAATATGAGGACTCCAAGCCGACCAGTCCTTGTTTTATCCCCTCCATGTCAAGCATCAGGCAGGGTAGCAACAAGTACCATCTTTTAACATTTTTTGCGATGCTGCTGCCGGGGTTCGAACCCCCTACCTACGCTCTCTGGGCAGACGCTCGACCGATAGACCACGGAAGCGGTCTGATATCTATGATCACATGTACAACTTGTATCTATACATATGCTTATGATATAGTTGTAATCATACAACTGACTCTGCCTTTAGCAGAAATTTAACATGATGGTTATGGAATTAATGTTTTTTCTCTTTATTGTTCAGAAGTCTGGTATCAAAATACAAAGCTAACTCACAAATTAAAATTACCCTGAATTCGAAAAATTTAGATTCCAATTTGGGAATTTTGAAAACATTTGCTGTAAACCCGGGGCCAAGAAAAGGCCTCCTTTCCATGCTATGATACCTTTTTAAGAGATGCTCCCTGTTGCTAATTTGCCATCATTTGAATATTTTTATTGCTTCTTCACAGAAATGTTTGTAGTAAAAAATATGGAACATTACCAATGAGTACACAATAAGAAAGGAGATTATTCCACTTCGAATGTCGGTACTTCAAACAGTCACCATCCACATCCTGGTTAGAATCACAAATATGTTAGCATGGTAATCCTCCTACCAGTAAGTTGAGGAAATCTCAAGGCCCCATGGACACCTTTTGGGGTGCACACTTTATGGAATAGAGACATGGGGCTGTGTCTGATTGTGTTCTTGTGCCAACAGGACTTGCGCTGACCTACACCGGACACTTGGTGACCCTAGATGTGACGAGGTCCGACCACTTGCTGTATCTCTTCAAGCAGAACGGTGGAGTGTTCCGCTGCAGTGTCTTTGGTCCCCTCAGTAACAATATGGCAGGCTCCAAGTGCCGCTTTCTGGAGGTCTTCAGAGACAGGGTCCTTGTCAGTGATCTTGGTAGGTGTAAATACTGCTATTGCATGGTATCAGGATTACGTACATATCGGTAATATTGCTACTGTACGGCTATGATAAAAATTTCCTTGTGAGCAACATTGCGGGGTATTCCCGAGATTCTGTGTAACAAAGTATGTCCTTATAACGTATATGAACAGTACCATGATCATGATGTTAGGCCAGAATAGGTGTTCAGCAACCCATGCTTGCTGTAACAGGCGACTATGCTTGTTGTAAAAGGCGACTAACGGGATCGGGTGGTCAGGCTCGCGGACTTGGTTGATGCATGTCGTCGATCCCAATTGCGCGGATCGATGCTCATGATATTAATCACTGGATTGTCTGGTCCAGACTCAATTATTTACAGACCGCCGTCATATAGCTGGAATATTGCTGAGTGCGGCGTTAACCCCCTGTATGCCATTTGGACATTATAATAATAATTTATATGTCCCTACACAAAGCACAGTTGCTGTGCCAGAGGGACATATATGTCCTTCTGAAACATCATGTTAAAAGAATTGAAATAAAATATTTTTGGATTACCCCAAGCCCATAGCAATTGCAACATCACAAAAAATAAACTTGGCACAGCGATAGTACACAGGCTTTTGAGGTGGCAGCCAGAGGGTTAAAAAAATAAAAGAACTGGTTCTCAGGCAATTGCTTTTGAAAATATAGGGGCAGGTTGGGGGGGGGGGGGGAGGGGGGGCTCTTTTTGTTGGGGAGATCTAGTTAGTATGTAACTAAATTTTGTAGTATTGAAGCATTTCACTGCTGGGGTAGTCTGTTCAAGTTGTGGAATATATAAACAGTGATAAAGGTTTTTTTTAAATTAAATTTTGACAATGGAAATAAAAACGAAATGTGTGGCTGACTTTATGATGATGCGGGTGGTGCCTGAGAACCAAGACTATTATTTTTTTTAGCCTTACAGATTGTATGACTCGGAGGCTTGGATGTGTTATTTTATCGCAGTTTGCTCCATGTTAAGTTGTGTTCTGTATTAGGCCTGAGTGTGATGTACCTGGGCAACTTGTGTGGACAAGTATTCCACTGTTTCGGCCATTACGGAACCAATCCAGGATTCTTCCGTGAACCATCAGGTGTGACAGTAGACTCTGCCGGGAACTGGATAATAGCCGACAGCAAGAATGACAGGATACAGGTATGTGGTGGAGGGTTATGCATTGTGTCAACGCTGAGTATGGGGTGTTTGGAATTAAGATTGCCAGAGATCCAGTTCATGAGCCATGAAAATATATATATAATCATCCCAAATACTGTAGACCAGGCCTAATTTCTTCATATGAATTTTTTTGGTGTCATCACAATCATTTTCAAGTTAACTTCTAATTGTTGATTTATTTTTACGCACTAATAGATATGGGTAAGTAATGGTTCTCTACCACCTCCCTTCATCACTTATGCTTGTCATAAGAGGCGACTAACGGGACCGGGTGGTCAGGCTTGCTGACTTGGTTGAAGCATGCATGGATTGATGCTTATGATATCAATCACTGGATTGTCTGGTCCAGACTCGATTATTTACAAACTGTCCTCATATAGCTGGAATATTGCTAAGTGCAGCGTAAAACAACAAATCAAACCAAAACCCTTCATCACTGCTGACTCTGTTGCTTCAGGTTTTTTCTCCTGACGGGCAGTACTTGTTTCCCATCAAGCTGTCCGATCCAATCTACCGACCGTCCGACATCATGCTGACGCGGGACAGACACTTACTAGTTGTCAACTACCTCACTCACTCTGTCAAAGTCTACAGGATAGGTTGAATCTCTTCCCTTGCCATGTCCACCATGACTTACTTGTTAAAAAAAAAAGAAGAAAAAAAAAGACTTCCTTGTCTGACACATACTCTCCTTCGTCTGTTTCTCTGACCAATCAGATTGTCCCCTGCCTCTGATAAGTCATGAGAGTAGTATGTCATAAGTGTCTACCTACCCTGTAGTGTATTTATGCTATATCAGTGTTTAGCACATCCTTTTGTCTGACCTCTGTCCATGTTTTTCTATCGTGTCTGATCTGTCTTCCTTTTCCATCATACTTGTGTTTGCCTGTCATCAGTATCCATCCTCTGAAAGATGCCATGTCTCAGTGTACTTGGCATCTGACTGCCCACATTGTCAGTACTTCACAGGTGTCTACACACTACGTCCCTCCATCGCCCGTGAATACATACTGTAGCTTTGTGGTGCAGTAATGACACGTTTATTATCCCCGACCATAAACTGAAAGGGATATTATATGAATGGGAGCCATTCCCATCTGTCCATCCATTTCGTTTCGTTTCCGGAGCAGTACTCAACAACCATGAGAGATATCTTAACCGAACTTGGCACATAGATAGGTCTAGTGGCAAACTGGTGCCCTTTGATAGTTTGGGATTTTTTACAAATTTATTTTTCAAATTTCCAAAGCAACGACTTTGACTTGGCGGGGGATATAAGTATTTCATGCTTGTTTTTTCATATATTACCGAAATGAGGATGTATAACCCAAAGAAAACAATTAGCCCTTCTGGATGCCTGACATTGAAATACTGTCTGGAGCAGATAGTCCCAAGGCCATAACACGTTATCCATGTTGTCGAGAGAGAAACATTACCCTTGATGTCAGGACCTGTGAAGATCCAGGGTAGACTAGGCCTTCAGCAACCCATGGTTGCCGTAAAAGGTGACTATGCTTGTCGTAAAAGGCGACTAACGGGATTGGGTGGTCAGGCTCGCTGACTTGGTTCATACATGTCATCGATCCCGATTGGGTGGATCAATGTTCATGATATCAATCACTGGCTTGTCTGGTCAAGACTTGATTATTTTCAGACTGCTGTCATATAGCTGGAATATTGCTATGTGACCAGACCTTGATGTCAGCTAGGTGTTCATTGGTCAAAGCACTCGCTGACTTCCTGCTCGAACCTATCCTTTACATGATTCATTGTTCAAAAGTGGCAACTACACCACAAAGTGACACACATATTCACAGTTGTATTGGTGGATGAATGTAATGTATACAAAACTCTGAAGTACTGATAGTGACCTGACATTTTGTCTGGCCTCTCCTTACTTCCTTGGATTTCTGTCTTGTCTGGCATGCCCTTAATGCGTGCCTGTTTAACTGACCTTGCTGATGTGACTTTAAGAACATGCTGTGTTTCAGTTAATACGGTAAAGTATGCATACAACACATATATAAATATTACTTGGTCAATAGATTTTTTCTCAATAGGCAGATAGGTGCGATTTATTTTTGCATCCTAATATTATCTTTTGTTTTGTTTTTTGTGATGAATTCTTTTTATTTTCATAGTCAGTAGGAACCATATTTATTTTCATACCTGTATGTTTTTATATTAAGCAAAACTTTTTTTAAATATACTACTCAAAAAAGTTAAGGATCACCCGATTCTTTCATTTTACGCCAGTTAATTTGCCTTGTTCTGATAGATTAACCTTAGTAATTTGAAAGAATCGGGTGTCCCTTAACTTTTTTTTGAGTATTTCATTGGGAAATGGGACTTATTGCTCATGTAAGTTTGAATAACGAACAAAAAGTTATATGTCGAATATATATATATATATATCGAATATACATGTATGTATACTTGACTTCTGTATACAGGCAGGTTTGAGTATGTTACCTCACTGCAAGCCATGTTTTGTCTTTGGTTTGCTATCTTAAACTTTCTTTTTCTAGTGCTGGATGTAATGTTGATGT
The DNA here is from genome assembly GCF_023055435.1 of Haliotis rufescens. Lineage (NCBI taxonomy): Eukaryota > Metazoa > Mollusca > Gastropoda > Lepetellida > Haliotidae > Haliotis > Haliotis rufescens. The sequence goes on from NW_025963802.1 coordinate 5,503,049, forward strand.
AAGATTTCATTAATGTTGAGTATTTATTTCAGTTTGAATAAGTCAAGTCAAGCAAACATTTGTGTGTAAGTGACTTTTAGCATTGCCATGTTTATGTTACAGATACTTTAACGGAATTTTTTTGTGATTGTGCTGAATAATCTTCTCAACCATCTTCATTATGTTTTTGAATGTTAGTGCTTTTGCTTATTTGGAACTAATTGAATGTGCCCTAATCAAGACTATCTTGTTACATTGGTATTGGTTATCATTTTCAACCTAAACATCATCAGTGCTCTCTCATGCTATAGATCTCCGGTTCCAGTTAATATGCTGATAAGGAAGGTGCTGCGAAAGTATATGTAATTGGGCTGTAATCATGGTAATAGTGTGTAGCAATACAATACATGATACGTGAAAACATGACTCTTGCTATGCCAGCAGCCCAGTCCAAACCTCTGCCACAAAGTAAGACCACAGCAATACACTTCCTTGCAACATGATACGCATCCCAATAATGAGGATGCGATATATGTGAAAACTAACTTTTTAGATATTTCCCTTCATTTGTACTTGTATTGTTGGTTAGTATACATGACCTACTGATACAATATGTATATCATGGCACAGAGGATCATGATGCATCGAATGTTTGGGGGAATCATTATGCCCTGATCTTAGATAAGCATGAGTCACTGTTGCTCTCATTAGGCATATTACAGGTATGTGCCCACATTGCTGACATGCTGGAGCAACTGGAATGATGTTGGAGTTGAATACAGTAACTTCTCATTGACTCCTTGAGCTTTAAGATGGTCATCAAGTCATATTAGAAAGCTGGAAGATGTGAAGTGAAATGTGACATCACAACAGAATGCAGTCTTTAAGATGCCAGCAGTACGTGATTGTGCGTATATCGCCAGCAGTACGTGATTGTGCGTATCTCGCCAGCAGTATGTGATTGTGCGTATCTCGCCAGCAGTACGTGATTGTGCGTATCTCGCCAGCAGTACGTGATTGTGCGTATCTCGCCAGCAGTACGTGATTGTGCGTATCTCGCCAGCAGTACGTGATTGTGCGTATCTCGCCAGCAGTACGTGATTGTGCGTATCTCGCCAGCAGTACGTGATTGTGCGTACTCGCCAGCAGTATGTGATTGGTCGTATCTCGCCAGCAGTACGTGATTGTGCGTATCTCGCCAGCAGTACGTGATTGTGCGTATCTCGCCAGCAGTACGTGATTGTGCGTATCTCGCCAGCAGTACGTGATTGTGCGTATCTCGCCAGCAGTACGTGATTGTGCGTATCTCGCCAGCAGTACGTGATTGTGCGTACTCGCCAGCAGTATGTGATTGGTCGTATCTCGCCAGCAGTACGTGATTGTGCGTATCTCGCCAGCAGTACGTGATTGTGCGTATCTCGCCAGCAGTACGTGATTGTGCGTACTCGCCAGCAGTATGTGATTGGTCGTATCTCGCCAGCAGTACGTGATTGTGCGTATCTCGCCAGCAGTACGTGATTGTGCGTATCTCGCCAGCAGTACGTGATTGTACGTATCTTGCCAGCAGTACGTGATTGTGCGTATCTCGCCAGCAGTATGTGATTGGTCGTATCTCGCCAGCAGTACGTGATTGTGCGTAACTCACCAGCAGTATGTGATTGGTCGTATCTTGCTAGCAGTATGTGATTGGTCGTATCTTGCCAGCAGTACGTGATTGTGCGTATTGCCAGCAGTATGTGATTGGTCGTATCTTGCCAGCAGTATGTGATTGGTCGTATCTTGCCAGCAGTACCTGATTGTGTGTATCTCACAAAACTAACTGAGTAAACATTTGCTTGTATTTTTGTAACACAGGTCTACACCAAAGGTGTTTGTGAAATGGCTGCTTGAAGACTACCTTTAAATGTGTATGAGAATTGGAACTGAACATTCCATCTAAGTTCTGTTTTTATAAAATTCTCAAAATATGTTCTATATTTATTATTTATGCAATTTTTCTTTTTAGACTAGTCTGTGAACTCAACCTAGTCAATCCATGCTCCTCTCGTCATTTGTATGGTGATCATTTTTGTCTGTTATGATTCACTAAAAATGAGACCATGTTTCATAGACACACGGACAAGTTTATTGAACCCATGAACTTGGACACAGGTAGATTTTTATCCTTCATCTTCTCTTCCAAAATTTTTTCATAATGATAAACAAAATGTGAAAGTATGGCTAAACTATGATTTGTGAACACTGTTGAATCATCAAAAATGAATCTTAATTTCCTGTATATTTAGAATATGGGTTCCTTAAAAGATAATGTGTAATTTTTCATTTTCAATGCATGCATGATTTCCTCAGTATGCTAGTATATGTCAGAAAATCTTTAGAGCATTCATAATTATGATTGAGGGTTGCAAGTTAATTCTTTCTTCATAACATGCAACAAAAGTCTTGCCACAAAGTATACTGTTAAATTATGTTATGCAAAATAAATGTGTTTAATTTTCTTTAACTGCTGTCTCCAGCTAAACATGGAAACAAACTGTTTAGTTTAAATTAAATTCATTGCTCAGTAATGTTACATATTTCTTTTGTAGGATATGCATTTCCTGCAGTACAATCTGGTTCTTTATTCATTTATTGTGGGTAACACACAAGTTAAACAAAGGTTTCCATTTCAATTCATTTCATTGAAACTTCCCTACTTGTTTCTGTGCTTACCAAATTACCATTCCATGGGCTGCCTGTATTTTCCATAATAATTATTGCTCAAAACAAATATTGACAGTTATCAGTTGAACTGATGGTTATTTTGTTATGGTGAAATAAACCATTTGTTTGACACATTCTTGTGTGTTGAGTTGTGAGTGCCGAGACTAGTTCAGCTGACAGAAATTCCACCCATCGTTCATACCAAATCAAGAGCAATATTTAGGAGTTTCATGTTGCGAAAATCTGACGAAATAAGCTTCAGTTTGTTGTTTAATGCCACACTCGGCAATATTCCAGCTATATGACGGTGGTCTGTAAATTATCCAGTCTGGACCAGACAAATCCAGTGATGGACATCATGAGCATCGATCCATGCAATTGGGATACAATGACATGCATCAACCTAGTCAGCGAGCCTGATCACTTGATCACGTTAGTCACCTCTTACATAATTTTTTCCCATTATTTGGTGTTGCAGTAAGCAAAATCAAGTTGAGTCCAAACACGGACAATTGCACCAATGGTTCATACCACATCAACAAGCAATATTTGGAAGTTTCTGTTATATGTTGCAAAGATCGGACAAAGCGAGATAAATTTTCTCTCTCCAGTATTTAGTGTCTGTGAGCACAATCAAGTTGATACCAAACCGGTGGTTGATATCATGAGTGACATCAAGTGACGAGGTCACCTGATTAGCTGCCGCTTACAACAAGCAATAGAAGGTTGGGAACATTGCGTAATTTGTAAGAAAGTAAGAAAACAAATGTCTTTACACGTGTTCCAAGTTGACTTAAAAATATACAAGTTGGACAACAATATACAAGATCAACAAAAGCCCTGTAAGCAGGATAAAAAGTTTATCGTGTGTACAATATATTTACATATTTTACAATAGATAATAAAAGTGATAACAGCACTATTTTGGGAAGCATAATCATGTTAATACATATCATTGGTGCACACTAATAGTCATGACGATGGCACACCACAGCTGAACAATTAAGCAATAACAGCAGTTATTAAAGAAATTTGATTGGAAAGGACCTATCATTTTCAAACCAATATGGACAATTGGGGATCAAGGTAATAAATTATTTACCGATAACATACCAGTATAACTTGACAGCCTACAAGTAGAGCTTGGAGAAGACAACTGGTGGTGGATAGTGTGAGCTGGTGTCCACCACATCCAGATAGAACACACAATCACAACTCCCTCCACAGACCAGCTGATGCCAGTTCAGAAAAAAGTAGAGCGTCCGCCCAGAGAGGGGAAGGTCCAGGGTTCGATCACAGGCCGCGTCATACAAAAAGACGTTAAAAGATTGTACTCGTTGTTACCCTGTCTGGCACTTGGCATTAAGGGGCTAAAACAAGGACTGGTCGGCTCGGAGTCAGTATACTGTGTCTGAGTGGGGTATTCATGTTAAACTGCGGCATGGTATCTCAGTGAGCTAGCACTATAAATCGGCATCAGTCCGGACTAGTACAAGCAGCCACACACACACATACATACACGTGCATGCACGTCGCTATATAAGTGCAATAATCTTGGACGCGACGTTAAACCCAATTTCACCTCACCTCACCAGTTCAGAAAAGCATATGACCAGAATTGGTATTATGACACTCTTTTTTTGAACCAGGAGGATGTTTCCATCAAAGTTATAAAGGCACTTTCATCAATAATGCCAATGATCCCAAAATTGTTGACAGCTTTAACTTCCTTCCTACTTTGCTCTATGTCACATTAATTATTTCACCCCAATTATTTCCGTTGAGATATATAGATCCCCTTCAGTTGGCTGTCTTGCGTTTCCCCCGGCCTGCTGCACGGCCAAGCTTACTCTTCTTGGTAGGAGGCGCCGCTTCATCCTCATCAGCAGGGTTTGTGTTGTGTGGAGCGTGGTTCTCCTCGTCACTGCCTTCACTTTCTGAAGCCTGCTGGGATCAAGAACAAAGAATTACCGACCTGATCCACCTGAAAGCTACAAACTAAGATAATCTGGATTTATTTGGTTTGTCGTTTAATGTCACATTCTGCAATATTGCAGCTGTGTCAGCAGCCAGTAAACAATCAACTCTGGACTAGACAAGCCAGTGATTGATAGTGAGCAGAATCCCTCGCTGCTGGGCTAAAATGAGACATATCAACCAAGTCACTGAGCTTGGCTACCCGATATGTTAAGTCACCTAGTACGAGAAGCCTAGGTTGCTTCCAGAATACCCATGACGATTATATAGATTAGAAAAGATGCGACTGTAGAAGCAATTCTAATAAGTTACTAGTAACTGATCAAAACTCATGCATTCGAATACTTGTTACTGTTATAATAGTAAACATCTTCCACTTTATGAAGCAAAATATGTTTGTTGTTTAATGTGGCTCTCGGCAATATTCCAGCTATATGACAGTGGCCTGTATATAATCAAGCGTGGGCCAGACAATCCAGTGATTGTTATTGGAAACAACGATCCACACCATCAGGGTACGATGACATGCAATTGACCATGTCACTGAGTCTAACCAACCTGGTCCATTAGGTCAACTTACGACCAGTATATGCTGGGGACCAATTCTAACCCAGAATCCCCACGGGGGCAAGTAAAATATAAATGCTAAATCTCATAACTACTTATTCACAATTCTTTTAAAAGACAAATGAATTTTTATTTATTTTTTCGAGAGTGAATGTTGCTTATCACAGTGTCCACATTGCTATATATTGCTCAGGACCGCCTCTGTGGTCTAGTGGTAGAGCATCTGTCTGGAGAGCTGAAGGTCCGGGGTTCCATCCCCGGCCACGTCATACCAAAAGATGTTAAAAGATGGAACTTGTTGTTACCCTGTCTGGCGCTCGGCATAAATGGGCTAAAACAAGGGCAGGTCAGCTCGGAGTCACTATACTGTGTCTGAGTGGGGTATTCATGTTAAACTGCGACATGATATCTCAGTGTGCTAGAACTATAAATCAGTATGAGTCCAGACTAGCGCCTGCCCACGCACGCACACGCACACACGCACACACATGCATGCACGTCACTATATAAGTGCAATAATCTTACGTTAAACCCAATTTCACCTCACCTATAATGCTGATGCCACGTTAAATTTTAATTTGCTCACAGTACCTATCTACAGTTTTAGTACAATTATCATGATTACTGAATTTTGGTGTCCTCTGGTAAATGAAAATAAAACAATGTTTCTTCTGACTTGTCCTATTTTGGATTAGAATTTGTCCTCAGCAAACTAAGCTTGTTGTATGTGGTGACTTAATGGATCAGGTGGTCAGACTCGATGAATTGTGTGTCATTATACCGTGACGGCATGGACTGATGCTCACAATATGAATCAGGGGATTGTCTGGTCCAGACACAATTATCTACAGGCTGCCATCATTTAACTGGAACACTGCTGAGTGTGACGTTAAACTACAAACACAACAAACTATTCAGGTAGCTCCATGTTAACCCGAATCTTGAAACAATGTCATGTTCAATCTCCTGTCTCAGAGTTTTGTCTCACCTCCCCATTTTGGCCCCCCTCCTCTTGTTCCCCGCCAGCCTCTCCCTCCTGCTCCATCTCTTCCTCGTCCTCGTCAGACTCATCCTCCATCACTGCCTGTACCGCTGCGACGTTGATGCGGAAGTCGCGTGATGTGCTTACTTTCATGTAGTCCATCAAGTTCACCTTTAGAAATGCAAAAGGTTTTCAAATTGCCATTGGAAAATCTGGGGTCCATTTAACATTGATCAAAGCACATTAGGCCATGAACTAGTTTTAACAGCCTGTGCAAAATCTACTTTCAAATGATGTGTGTCCATTATTCTAATTGTTTCAGCTAAAAACACCGCTTGAATCTCTGGAAGGAACTAGATCACATTTGACGTCACATTTAAGAAATAATCTACAAGGTGAAGTTGTTAATCGTACAATAAAACACTGCAGGGAGAATAAACCATGAGGGGCGCTGCCCTGTGTGGTTTATACTCCCTGAAGTGTTTTCTTGTATGATAAACAACGACCACAAGTCGTTTATTTCTTATGTGTGATATCAATATTTTGTACAGCGTTGTTAATGATGTCAATAAATTGTACAAGCTTATAAACATTTACCCGTATTTAAATAATGATGACTCACTGGATACAATCCGACCTCAACAATGTAGGACAACACCATTTGATGTACAGGGGGGTTAAGTTTGGTATTGTCACAATTTTCATGTCAATTATCTGCACCGTTTCTCCTAATACTGATTGTCATATCTCTCCCACTTTTGGGTGCGATCTTTCAGCCATTGCGTTCATCTGCACTGTCCAGCTACATCTATGAGGAACACTTCCCCCTCAAAAATAGTGTCTTCCAAATTACAACATCAAGTTGTAAGCGCATGTTCGAATCTCCAGAAATGATGCCATGATTGAACAATTGTTTTATCATGACATAAACCACGCTTCGTTCTTCGTAGTTCTTTGCAATTTACTGCGTAGCTATCTTGTATTCTGAGTCAATAATAATCAGGATAATTGGGGTGTTTTCCAGCATACCATTCTTATGGGTTCCAGCAATTGAGAAATATCTTGAAGCTGCAACTTACCCCACACATGAAATGAGCACCCTGTGTTACTATTAAGAGCTTTAATCCCAACCAACTCACTCACTCCCATGCAGCCAGCCTCTCACCTTGGACTTCTTGCCCAGCTGTATAATGAACCTCTCAAACTGCTCAATAGCATAGATCAAGTTTGGAATTGTCTTGGTCTGTTTCATGGCCCGATTCTGAAACATGACACATGGACATACACACAGGACGATACTGACAGCAAATCATAAATAGACTAAACCCAGCATCATATCTTCATGTTTCCCTTCATGAACTTCTCCACAAACTTCTGATGCAGTTGTTCATTCAGTGACAAAATGGGAAAATACATAATCTTGTTCAAATTGGGATTTGCTCAAAAGTCCTTAATTTCTTAATTTGAGGGACATTTCAATAACTTGGCAATTTGTTATTCCAATTTGGAAATTTTTACTTGTAACTCCTTCAGACTTGGGGCCAAATGTCAGTCTTAGCAGGTCTAGAGATATCCCTGTAGTGGGACAAAGTATGTGTAGCTGGCTGATTATCAAAGAGGTATTAATGAGACCTGGAATCAAAGTTGACCATTTCCTTCAACAAAGTCACTCCAGCTTGCAGACTCTACTGGTAAGAAGCCATTTGTAAAATTTCGGATTCCACATGAAAATGTCTTTTGGATGTTATAGTTTATGGCATGTATGGCAATCTCATTAAAATCAGATCTCAGTTCTCGCTACAGCTAACCAAAGATCTGAGGACATCCCATTATGGGTCATGTCAGACCGACCTTGCGCAAACTTTGACTGGTCAATGAAATGACTAATCAGAAGGCAGCTTTCTCGTGCTTTATGGCACTAATTTCAAATTGGCGACTACGCTTCAAAACATATTTTGACAAATTCTCCATTACAAATTTGAAACCTGAACAAAAGAACATTCTGGAATGGCTAATAGATGGTCTAGATTGTATGGATTCAGTTGTTAAACCCGTAACTATCGTTCAGAGTTAAATTTTTCGAAGTTGCATGATTAGAAATCACATTCCGACTGTCACTTTCATAATCTGGTAAGCCATGCTCTGATTGGTCGGATGAAAGGTTGTTCTGACATGACCCCTAATGGGATGTCCTCAGATCTTTGTTTAGCGGTAGCGAGAACTGAGGTCTGATTTTAATGAGATTGGCATGTATGGTGACATCAAGAAAAGGTCTATCAAATCACAAGTATTTAAATATTGGCTAAGACTAGACAGGACTAGCTTCATACACACTGATACATGACAGCATATTCATATAACTTCTTGAACAAAGTAGAAATGTAGTTTCCATATTTATTTTTTTTCCTACCTACCAGCAATAAACATTCAAACAAGTCTGCAAACCAAGAAAGTATAGAAAAGTCTGCTGTCAGTATACATCATGTTCCCAGGGCCGAACTAGGCTGGAATTATGGAGTTATATTTTGGCTGGGCTGATTAGTCCAATGAAAACCAAGTAGTGAAATTGACATCCAGTTCATAAACTGCCATGCAGATTTCGGTCGATTGTAGGATTTGCAAAGTATGTGTACCGTCAATAATTTCCAAATCTTGTCATGTTTTTAATCAAGGTGCTCACATGATTTCATGCCCTTCTCGAAGTATTGATCAGGTTGTCTTCACTGGGCGACGCCATATTATTTGAAGCAAATGCAAGTGATATGAGAGGTGGAATCTGATTGGTCAACAGAAGGGACATAACTATTCCAGCATAGTTCGGCAAGGGTGGAAACTGGACTTGTACAGTCTGTTAACTCCCTTGCCTCAGGAAGATGGAAAACATGGGCGTGGTCTGTTCCTCACCTTCCCTGCCTGGACGGCCGCCCCAGTCTTCTTCTTGTCCTTCTTCACCTTGTCGACAGCCTGCTGCATGTGCTCGTGCTCACACGTCTACAACAACCACAGTCAATCTGACCACTCTGTACACAGGCTCATGCATCTTCAGTGTAATTCAGGGAATGTTAATACGTTGAAAAAATCGTAAAGAATGAAATATTTTTAAGAATACGGCATGGGATTCAAGTCATCTAGCACAGACAAAATAAAAGTCTTCAAGATGCGTGATGCTGCCGGCATATTGCTGACAACAAAATGAAATGAATCACTCACTAATGTGTGTCCAGGTAAGGAATTGGATTTCAAAGGCAGTTTTATAGTGCTAGATGACCGAGATGCCATGCCGCAGTCTATCATGGATACCCCACTCAGACACAGTACGCTTACTCCTTGTTTTATCCCCTTTATGCTGAACCCAGACAGGGTAAGAATAGGCACCTCTAATGTTTTGTAGTATGACACAGACAGAAATCAAAGCACCAGCCAATCTCATTAAAATCAGATCTTAGTTTTCGCTACCGCTAAACAAAGATCTGAGGACATCCTATGACGGGGCACGTCAGAACGACCTTTTCGCGAATTTTGACCGACCAATGAAATGACTGACAAGAAATCAACATTAGCCAATCAGAAGGCAGCTTTCTCGAGCTTTACGACACTAGTTTCAATCTGGCGACTAGGCTTTCAAAACATATTTTGACATGTTCTCGATTAAAAAAATTAAAACTGATAAGAAGAACATTCTGGAATGGCTTATAGATGGCCTGGATTGTATGGATATAATCATAAAACCCGTAACTGTCGTTCGGAATACCCAGTGTTAAATATTTTGTGGTTGCATATGATTAAAAAACACATTCCGACTGTCACTTTCATGATCTGGTAAGCGACGGTCTGATTGGTTGGATAAAGGTCATTCTGACGTGACCCTTAATGGGATGTCCTCAGATCTTTGTTTAGATCTGATTTTAATGAGATTGAGCCTTCATCTTTCTGGTCGGACACTCTATCCAATAGACCACAGAGATGGTTCGTAGGTATGCTAAGACTCACCTGTATGTAGGTTATGAAGGGGTAGACATTCTGTGTCAGCTCTCGCCCAACCAGCTTCACTAGTTTCTCAAACCGAGCAGTCAAATGGCCAATCTTGTTGGCATACAGGGACAGATACTGCAATGTTAAGCAGTCGATTATAGTAATATTTTAAGCCCAGGTTGGTGTGATGGCTTAAACAGGCTTGAAGAAAAACAGGCGGAAAAAGAAAACACTATCAAAAGCTGGTTTATGAGTTACCATGGATACCACAGAAAAGATGATTGTTTTCTTTCTTTTCATACAGTCACGTGTTGTGAATGAAGAAATGTAATGACTTGCTGTAAAACATTGACAAAGTGACCACTAACACGTTATAACTTGTAGTCATGTAGTCATGAAATACTGACAAAAATATGCCAAACTCATATATCATGTAAAATGAGATGTATGGATGAACAACTTCTTTATTACAATTAGGAGAGACGTTTTGGTGTAGGTTCTAACACTGTTATCAAGCAAGTGATGTACAGAGTCTGACTGACTGATATAGGAGATTTAACGTGCGCTTTCCGACTGTAGCGTATTTCGCACACGGGATGTACAGAGTATGTTTGACAAGTATATATACAGGATAGGAGGCAGTGTTTATACAGTTGAGTAGGTTTAAGATGCAGTTACACTGCTGGAGTGGAGAAGCCCGTTATGTACACGGAAGGGTAAAACATATTGGCCGGTGAAGGCTGTAATATAAACAAAAGGGTGAAGCCAGTATTATAAACAACAAAAGGATTATGACTGATTGGGGTCTTTGATGAATACTTAGTGCTCCAACTTCTAAATGCCTCTCAAAGAAGTCATATATCATGTGTAGTAATTCAAGATCTGCTAAAACTTTTATAGAGTGATCATTAAGATCAACCCATTTCAGCTCATTAAAGCATCACTCACATATTTGACGTAGTTTGTGATAGTAGTGTAGTATCGGGTCAGAGTTTTCAAAATGGCCTCCACACATGCCCCGTACGGCACTGCTGTCTGCACAAGTTCATGGTAGCCAGTGACAAGATGCCCGAGTCGAATACACGTTGTCTTCTCATGGTTCTCCCGCTGGGTCAAAGCCTGGGACATGTTGTCTGGAACACAGCACCAAATGTTTCTACATTCTTTCTCAGAAATCATAAAACTTCACAATTCTTGTCCCTTTAACTACATGATGCGACATATGATTTGTAATAGTGCTTTTCAGTACAGGTGGCTGATAAAACAACATATTTCTAAATTTACTCTCTTTTTTTAATTAACATGGCAGGAGCTTGTGTTGGCAGTCAGAGCCCATCATCTTGTACACCCACAATACAAGTTTTCTGTGCATGACCTAATAGAAACTAAAAGGTCAAAGTTCACCTTAGCTGGATCAGGTCAAAGAGATGTTCCTTTCTAAATGTCTAGTTAATTGCCACTGATTGTAAATGTTTGTTAGAATCTGTTATTTCCACATTTACCTCATCCCAGGTCAGAATAACTAATGGAAGTGTTATTATTTAGCTCCAAAAGTCAAAATGATATATTTCTGTGTGACTAGTCAAATGCAAATTGAGTAATAATAGTCTATGTGTGTCAATTGAATTGACAATTTATGACATAATGAATGAAGTAATATTAAAAACAACAATCCAATTAAAAATCAAATAAAAATGCACATTGCACAAGAACTTTGTGATATTCATCTGAATCTATCTTTCCTGCCAGAGGTTGGATGGTGTCTTCGAAGATGTGTGGTTAAGTTTGTTATTCCGCCGGCGTATTTCACAAACGATTCACATTTTCTACAAACAGCAACATTTTCTTCGATGGTTTGATCGATGTTACGCTTTTTCCCTAAATACTGCCACACATCGGATTTACCGCGAGTATTTCTCACGATTTCCCAGTCGTGATCCGCCATTTTGTTACCACGGATATGGCGAGATCTTGTAGCATATCGCGTTATAATATAGGAAGGGATGTAACTCTAATCGAACATGACATCAGCTTTATCGATCGCCTTTGAAACAACAAATTAAAACATGAAAAGAAATACTTTTTTTAAATGGCCGCAATTTATTGCGATATTGAAACTGTATACCGGTTATACCGCGCGCCGCACACCTCTAGATATGTGTCTTTGGTTTGTCATAACACCTCTTTGCCATTGTATTGTGCTCGTAATATCAACCACTGGGTTGTCTGGTCAAGGCTCAATTACTTATGTAGCTGGAATGTCACCGAAAGAGGCACAAAACAAAAAACAAACAAATCCACCACTTTCTCACCATCCTCTTGTCTGTGCTTCGAGAGAATGTCTGCTTTCATCCAGGTGAGACACCAGTCAATATCGTCCAGCTCCCGGTCAGTGCTGGACAACACCATCAACAACACCGTGGGTGCCGTGCGGTGTGTCACCAGGGCCATGTGTGTCTTGTCCTCCACCTCCACCTCCTGCACAAACAGTACATGTGTTTAGCATCAATCCCTCAAGGGGGCTGAGAATGTTTGTTTGTTGTTTAACACCGCACTATAGCATTATCCCAGCTATATGAGGGCGGTCTGTAAATAATCGAGTATGGACCAGACAATCCAGTGATTGACATCATAAGCATCGATCCACGCAATTGGGATACGATGACATACATCAACCAAGTCAGCGAGCCTGACAACCCGACCCCACCAGTTGCCTTTAACAGCAAGCATGGGTTGCTGAGGACATCCATTATACCCCGGATCTTCACAGGTGGGCTGAAAATGAAATCTGAATTCAGAGTCAATTCTTTGATGTAATAATTTGTGTATAACCCTATGGAGTCTTACAAGTTGCCATATTATTTTTGTTGTTGCCATTAATGATACAAGTTTTTTGTGAGGGACGTTGTTGAGCTAGTTCTGGACTAATATTTAACATGTAATCTTACAAGTTCTTGGCTTGATTACCAGTAGTATCAACAGTATCACACTTTTTTATTTAAATTTAGAACTTTGTCACGGTAATTGTGATTTTGTTTTGTGACAACTGGTTGAACATGTCCCTTCTCTCAAACCTGGTCCATGTCCTCCTGACTGTACACTGACTCTAGCCCCTCCCTATTTGGGTTGTTTCCCCTGCATACTGTGCATGTCCCTCCACCTACCTGGTCTGTGTCCCCCAGCTGACTGGATGTCCCTACCCCCTCCTACCTGGTCTGTGTCCCCCAGCTGACTGTGCATGTCCCTCCACCTACCTGGTCTGTGTCCCCCAGCTGACTGGATGTTCCCATCCCCCTCCTACCTAGTCTGTGTCCCCCAGCTGACTGGATGTTCCCATCCCCCACCTACCTGGTCTGTGTCCCCGAGCTGACTGGATGTTCCCATCCCCCTCCTACCTAGTCTGTGTCCCCCAGCTGACAGTGCATGTCCAAACACCCCTCCTACCTGGTCTGTGTCCCTCAGCTGACTGTAGAGATCCCCACCCCCACCTGGTCTGTGTCCCCCAGCTGACTGTGCATGTCCCTCCACCTACCTGGTCTGTGTCCCCCAGCTGACTGGATGTCCCTACCCCCTCCTACCTGGTCTGTGTCTCCCAGCTCACTGGATGTCCCTACCCCCTCCTACCTGGTCTGTGTCCCCCAGCTGACAGTGCATGTCCCTCCACCTACCTAGTCTGTGTCTCCCAGCTGACTGGATGTCCCATCCCCCTCCTACCTAGTCTGTGTCCCCCAGCTGACTGAATGTTCCCATCCCCCTCCTACCTGGTCTGTGTCCCCCAGCTGACTGTGCATGTCCCTCCACCTACCTGGTCTGTGTCCCCCAGCTGACTGGATGTCCCATCCCCCTCCTACCTGGTCTGTGTCCCCCAGCTGACAGTGCATGTCCCTCCACCTACCTAGTCTGTGTCCCCCAGCTGACTGAATGTTCCCATCCCCCACCTTCCTGGTCTGTGTCCCCCAGCTGACAGTGCATGTCCCTCCACCTACCTGGTCTGTGTCCTCCAGCTGACTGAATGTTCCCATCCCCCACCTACCTGGTCTGTGTCCCCCAGCTGACTGGATGTTCCCATCCCCCACCTACCTAGTCTGTGTCCCCCAGCTGACTGGATGTTCCCATCACCCTCCTACCTGGCCTGTGTCCCCCAGCTGACAGTGCATGTCCCTCCACCTACCTGGTCTGTGTCCCCCAGCTGACTGGATGTTCCCATCCCCCTCCTACCTAGTCTGTGTCCCCCAGCTGACTGGATGTTCCCATCCCCCACCTACCTGGTCTGTGTCCCCCAGCTGACTGTGCATGTCCCTCCACCTACCTGGTCTGTGTCTCCCAGCTGACTGGATGTCCCTACCCCCTCCTACCTGGTCTGTGTCCCCCAGCTGACTGTGCATGTCCCTCCGCCTACCTGGTCTGTGTCTCCCAGCTGACTGGATGTCCCTACCCCCTCCTACCTGGTCTGTGTCTCCCAGCTGACTGGATGTCCCTACCCCCTCCTACCTGGTCTGTGTCTCCCAGCTGACTGGATGTCCCTACCCCCTCCTACCTGGTCTGTGTCTCCCAGCTGACTGGATGTCCCTACCCCCTCCTACCTGGTCTGTGTCCCCCAGCTGACAGTGCATGTCCCTCCACCTACCTAGTCTGTGTCTCCCAGCTGACTGGATGTCCCATCCCCCTCCTACCTAGTCTGTGTCCCCCAGCTGACTGAATGTTCCCATCCCCCACCTACCTGGTCTGTGTCCCCCAGCTGACAGTGCATGTCCCTCCACCTACCTGGTCTGTGTCCCCCAGCTGACTGGATGTTCCCATCCCCCACCTACCTAGTCTGTGTCCCCCAGCTGACTGGATGTTCCCATCCCCCTCCTACCTGGCCTGTGTCCCCCAGCTGACAGTGCATGTCCCTCCACCTACCTGGTCTGTGTCCCCCAGCTGACTGGATGTTCCCATCCCCCACCTACCTGGTCTGTGTCTCCCAGCTGACTGGATGTTCCCATCCCCCACCTACCTAGTCTGTGTCCCCCAGCTGACTAGATGTTCCCATCCCCCTCCTACCTGGCCTGTGTCCCCCAGCTGACAGTGCATGTCCCTCCACCTACCTGGTCTGTGTCCCCCAGCTGACTGGATGTTCCCATCCCCCTCCTACCTAGTCTGTGTCCCCCAGCTGACTGGATGTTCCCATCCCCCTCCTACCTGGTCTGTGTCCCCCAGCTGACTGTGCATGTCCCTCCACCTACCTGGTCTGTGTCTCCCAGCTGACTGGATGTCCCTACCCCCTCCTACCTGGTCTGTGTCTCCCAGCTGACTGGATGTCCCTACCCCCTCATACCTGGTCTGTGTCCCCCAGCTGACAGTGCATGTCCCTCCACCTACCTAGTCTGTGTCTCCCAGCTGACTGGATGTCCCACCCCCCTCCTACCTAGTCTGTGTCCCCCAGCTGACAGTGCATGTCCCTCCACCTACCTGGTCTGTGTCCCCCAGCTGTCTGGATGTTCCCATCCCCCACCTACCTGGTCTGTGTCTCCCAGCTGACTGGATGTCCCATCCCCCTCCTACCTGGTCTGTGTCCCCCAGCTGGCAGTGCATGTCCCTCCACCTACCTGGTCTGTGTCCCCCAGCTGACTGGATGTTCCCATCCCCCACCTACCAGGTTGGTCCTCCAGCTGACTGGATGTTCCCATCCCCCTCCTACCTAGTCTGTGTCCCCCAGCTGACAGTGCATGTCCCTCCACCTACCTAGTCTGTGTCTCCCAGCTGACTGGATGTCCCACCCCCCTCCTACCTAGTCTGTGTCCCCCAGCTGACAGTGCATGTCCCTCCACCTACCTGGTCTGTGTCCCCCAGCTGACTGGATGTCCCTACCCCCTCCTACCTGGTCTGTGTCTCCCAGCTGACTGGATGTCCCTACCCCCTCCTACCTGGTCTGTGTCCCCCAGCTGACAGTGCATGTCCCTCCACCTACCTGGTCTGTGTCTCCCAGCTGACTGGATGTCCCTACCCCCTCCTACCTGGTCTTTGTCCCCCAGCTGACAGTGCATGTCCCTCCACCTACCTAGTCTGTGTCTCCCAGCTGACTGGATGTCCCATCCCCCTCCTACCTAGTCTGTGTCCCCCAGCTGACTGAATGTTCCCATCCCCCACCTACCTGGTCTGTGTCCCCCAGCTGACAGTGCATGTCCCTCCACCTACCTGGTCTGTGTCCCCCAGCTGACTGGATGTTCCCATCCCCCACCTACCTAGTCTGTGTCCCCCAGCTGACTGGATGTTCCCATCCCCCTCCTACCTGGCCTGTGTCCCCCAGCTGACAGTGCATGTCCCTCCACCTACCTGGTCTGTGTCCCCCAGCTGACTGGATGTTCCCATCCCCCACCTACCTGGTCTGTGTCTCCCAGCTGACTGGATGTCCCATCCCCCTCCTACCTGGTCTGTGTCCCCCAGCTGACTGTGCATGTCCCTCCACCTACCTGTTCTGTGTCCCCCAGCTGACTGGATGTTCCCATCCCCCTCCTACCTGGTCTGTGTCCCCCAGCTGACTGAATGTTCCCATCCCCCACCTACCAAGTCTGTGTCCCCCAGCTGACTGGATGTTCCCATCCCCCACCTACCTGGTCTGTGTCCCCCAGCTGACTGGATGTTCCCATCCCCCTCCTACCTAGTCTGTGTCCCCCAGCTGACTGGATGTTCCCATCCCCCACCTACCTGGTCTATGCCCCCCGCTGACTGTGCATGTCCCTCCACCTACCTAGTCTGTGTCTCCCAGCTGACAGTGCATGTCCCCACCCCCTCCTACCTGGTCTGTGTCCCCCAGCTGACTGTAGAGATCCCCACCCCCACCTGGTCTGTGTCTCCCAGCTGACTGTGCATGTCCCCCCACCTACCTGGCCTGTGTCCCCCAGCTGACTGGATGTCCCTACCCCCTCCTACCTGGTCTGTGTCCCCCAGCTGACTGTACATGTCCCAACCCCCCTCCTACCTGGTCTCTGTCCCCCAGCTGACTGTGGATATCCCCACTCACTCCTACCTGGTCTGTGTCCCCCAGCTGACTGTGGATGTCCTGGGCCAGGTCACGAAGCAGCAGGGGTAGGTTCTTCATCTGCTGGGTGAGGGACAGGAGTGTCCCTAGGAGATGCTTGCAGGCGGCCATGTCATCTACAAGACAGGACATTGACTTTCAGGACAAATACCAACATGTGATGGGCACTGGTGGTCGGGCAGATCGGGTGGTCAGGCTTGCTAGCTTGATTGATGCATGTCATCGAATCCCAATTGTGTGGATCGATGCTCACTGGATTGTCTAGTCCAGACTCAATTATTTACAGACAGCCATCATATAGCTGGAATATTGCTGAGTGTGGCGGTAAACAACAAACAAACCATCAACAGTGAGGAATAGATGAGGGCATGAACACTCATGGTTTTACACTGCTTTAATGATTTGTTTGTTTGTTTGTTTGTTTTTGTTTAATGCCACACTCAGCAATATTCCAGCTATATGACAGCAGAGTGTAAATAATTGAGTCTGGACTAGACAATCCAGTGATCGATATCATGAGCATCGATCCATGCAATTAAGATATAATGACATTCATCAACCAAGTCAGCAAGGCTGACCACCCAAACCCGTTAATCGCCTCTTACGACAAGCATAGTCGCCTTATCCAGCATGACATGGGTTGCTGAAGACCTATTCTAACCCATATCTTCACGGGTATCACAGTGTCATCAAAATTAGTCTTCATATATTGTACAAATGGAGGAAATCCATCCCTGGTTGCTTAGCATGACAACCAATGACAAACCACTAGCTTCCAGCACAGCCAAAGGTAATCTGTGTTTAGACAACTGACACTCCAATATCGTACCTATTGACTGATCTGTGCAGATCTTGTTGACCCAGGAGTGGACCTGCTCGTAGTTGGGGCTGTTAGTGGGGAGGTGTTTGGTCAGCTGGGTGATGATGGTCAGTAAGGAGATCAGCTCCTTCCAGCTCTGGGCCTCGTCCTCCGCCGCCAGGATGTTGGCGATCAGTCGCTGCAACACGACAGTCATGTTACGTGGTGCAAAGTAAAAGAATTAGTTCTAGAATGTGATAAATGATAGTCAGTGGAATAACTTCACAGAATTATTCAGTGACATTCAGTAATTCAACGGATGGTTAGACTCGGTTACTTGGTTGACTGCATTCATCATGCCCTGGTTTGTGGGTCATTGTGCTCAAGCTTTCAGTCACTGGTGTCTCTGCTTCAGACTAAGGCTGCTGTCACAAGACTAGAGGCTACTGTTGCACTGATATCATTCACACACTCACTCTCAGTTGATGAAATAATGTTATTGTATGATCACTATTAGCTTATAATGAGATTCCAGGAAAAAGGTGGTGAGGTGAGGTAAAATGGGGTTTAACGTCGCATTCAAGATTATTGCACTTATATAGCATGGGTGTGTGTGTGGCTGCTTGTACTAGTCCGGACTAAATGCCGATTTTATAGCGCTAGCCCACTGATACTATGCCACAGTTTAACATGAATACCCCACTCAGACACAGTATACTGACTCCGAGCTGACCAGTCCTTGTTTTAGCCCCTTAATGCCAAGCGCCAGACAGGGTAACAACAAATACACCAACAATCTTTCAATGTCTGTTGGTATGACGCGGCCGGGAATCAAACCCCGGACCTTCTGCTCTCCGGGTGGACGCTCTACCACTAGACCACTGAGTCTGTCTCCAGGAAGACGAGACTGGCACCCTGACTGACAGGGGAAGATTCTGTGACTCACCTGGAGGGCCTTGATGTGAGTGTGAATCTTGTCTGGCTTGTTGGAGACACGCACCTCCTCCCCCTCACAGTCCTTCTCTGGAATCATCAGGATACATTCAGAGAAACAATAATACAAGAGGAAGGAAACAACAAAAATGCATGAAAGGAACAACTAGCATTGTCTGTCAAGCATCTTTTAGCAGACCAAAATTGAACGGACCAGATCCCAGCAGAGAGACTGGTTGAGAGCTGTGTGACACCTGGTCACTGTTTGTGTCAACAGTTGGAACTGACACTGATCCCTGTCTGAACCTACTGGTTCATTGTCTGAACTCACCAGACCACTGTTAGATCTCACCAGACCACTGTGTGAACTCACCAGACCACTGTCTGAACCTACTGGTTCATTGTCTGAACTCACCAGACCACTGTTTGAACTCACCAGACCACTGTCTGAACCTACTGGTTCATTGTCTGAACTCACCATACCACTGTTAGATCTCACCAGACCACTGTGTGAACTCACCAGACCACTGTCTGAACCTACTGGTTCATTGTCTGAACTCACCAGACCACTGTTAGAACCTACAAGTTCATAGTCTGAACTCACCAATCATTGTCTGTATTGACCTTGGTACTGTTTGAACCAGATCCATGTCTGAACTAACCTATATTACACAGACACTGACAGAGGGGTGTCTGACCCAGACTACCGACATAGGACATGATGCCGACCAGCCCCTCCAGACTCTGGCTGCAGACATTCTTCTTCCTCTCTTTCTTGTGCTCCTCTGTCAGAATCTGATTCTCTGTGTAGTACGTCATCAACAGTCTGAAAACAACAGAGAGTTAGATAACCATTGTTATATCACTTGAAGAAGTCTGAGGTTTGCCATTAACTGCTCAACGATAATCACATCTTCCCGAGGCAAGGAAGGTACCTGAATATAAAAGTCCAGTTACCACTCTTGCCGAACTAGCCTGGCATTCCGGTTACATATTGTCTGGACTAACGAGTCCAAAGTCCAATCCAACTCACAAAACGAAATTAACATTCAATTAAAAAACATGACTCCCTTGCAGATTTCAGTCGATTGAGGGATTTGCTGATCATGTGTACCTTCAAATTGGCACCACCAGATGTTTTTATCAAATCTTTTCATGTTTTTTATTAACGTGCTCAAGCGATTCGATGTACTTCGCAAGGTAAGACCCATTTTATTACAATAAAGATCTTGATAATCGATATGATTGTCTTGACTGGACACAGCCATTTTGTTTGAATCAAATGCAAGTGATATGAGAGGAGGAATCTGATTGGTCAATGGACGGGGCATAGAAGGGACATAACTCATAATCGCCACCAGTGGCGATACAATCCTGCCATGAAATTGTAGCCTAGATCAGCAAGGGTAACTGGACTTTTATAGTCAGTTAACTCCCTTGCCTCAGGAAGATGTGATAATCATTGACCCATATCATCAGTCCATTCGTCAGGCATTTGCTCAGTCTCCCAACAGAGAAGTATTGATACAGTCAGACGCCATGTTTGTTTACACAAGTATGCAAAACAGCCATGAAGTAATATGGCAACGACAGACAACAACCAACATAGCTGAAATATCATGAGCAAATTCTATGTCGCTAAAGATAACGCACAATCAGACAGGTCACACACTGTAACCATTCAGCCCCTGTTAGCCAACTCCTAAGATCTAATGTTCTCCAAGAAACCCTACTGAAGAAATTTCCCTGCAAAAACAATAGGCTTCATAACTGAAAACCATGCTATAGTACCAGGGGTCCGGAAACCGTCATATGCGCCGGACATGTCCGATTGGGAATCTCAAATGTCCGTTTTAAAATATTGCTTACCGGACATTTTAAAAAGTATTGTCCGGACATTCTTAAATTTTGACCGGACATGATCAACAGTTAGGACTGAGCAGTTTCTGTCTGCAGTTGCAACACAATGAAGATTAACTACAATGACAAGCTTTGTTTGTTTTGATTGCTGTAAATACATCGTACCTACATGATAGTCCAATCGGTCAATCACTGTAATAGGCAATAAACTGAGTTGACACTGATTAATCGAGGATTCATTACTGAGAACATCTTGTTAATTTGAGTGAAAGGTGTTTACAACTGTACATTAATACCTTGCATCATCGATGTACCTCATTATCCTCACAATGCTACGATACGTAACCTCAGACAAGAAGCGAAAGCGTGACGACAGCCAGTCGACCGGATCTGCCAAACCCTCAAAGTCTGGACGATCATTTTGCTAACGACTTTCACTTGGTTGACATACAATGAGGATTTGCAGATTTTATTGTTTTCAGTAGCTAGTCATATATTGAATCTTGATTGACCGCCATTTTGCTTTCTCGGACGATCGATATCCAATTTTTTATGGTCAATAATTAAGTACAGATGAAAAAAGTATTCAAATAACTATTGCTATCAACGATATTTTAGTATTTGTGATTAAACTATCTGTCTTGTCTTTAAAAAAATCTTTAGTTTAAAAAAAAACTTTTCCCGTGAGGTCACGTGATAACCAAATATGGGATAATAGTCTCGATCCAAATGTTACAACGCGTACACTTGAGCAGACTCATGAATATAACTCATGAATATTAATTAGACCGTTCACTACGTTAACAGATCGATATTATAACAGAAACAAACGTTTGTTTTCCATGTAAATCTAAAATGATATTATTTGTTATTAATTGTCCGGTGAATTAAACAATTTAAATTGAAACATAATTCATCATATTATGAATACGTAAACTTGTAATGTGTGTGAAAAGTCGTACTAAAATACGCTATTCGAAGGGGGCGTGGCCTAAATGCAAATGTCCGATTGGGATTTTAAATTTTCCGGACCCCTGTATAGTACCTATTTAACCCTATTGTCACAACACGCCTAAGGGCACTATTATATCCAATTTCCAATACAAATATATGTGTTGGAAAATAATTTCAAATGCAACGATGCTCTGATCTGTAGACCACATGAGGTAAAATAATGCCACCCCCTCACCTCTATCATGGTTAGAAATTAATTTATATTTTCACCAGACAGCAAAAAAGATCTGCTATATAGTTGAAAACTACATGATGGTAAAAGTGGTAGCCCACAGGGTGTCAGACCTGAAACCAATGCCTTCTCCCTCCTCACCTGGCTAGAGAGTAGCAGTGTGAGAGCAGTCTCTCCTTGCCAATGCCAGCAGCGCCGTCACACGTGCCCTTGTCTGCAATCTGCTGCACCTTCTGGAGTGCGACGGACGTGATGTACTGCAGGAACTCCGGACACCCACGAAGCACAGCCAGGCTGTCCCCATGAACTGTGCTGGTGTCACTGCAACATTATAAGGATTATAGCATCAGTGTCCAATTGAAAACAAATCTTTCAAAGTAATAGCCTCATGATTTGCTTAGGTATGTCATGATTTGCCATTGTGAATGCATTGTGCATTTATTACCCTATAAATGCCTTCAACTGACCTGAACAGTGCCTTCAACTGACCTGAGCAGTGCCTTCAACTGACCCCAGCAGTGCCTTCAACTGACCCCAGTAGTGCCTTCAACTGACCCCAGTAGTGCCTTCAACTGACCTGAGCAGTGCCTTCAACTGACCTGAACAGTGCCTTCAACTGACCTGAGCAGTGCCTTCAACTGGCCTGAGCAGTGTCTTCAACTGACCTGAGTAGTGCCTTCAACTGACCTGAGTAGTGCCTTCAACTGACCCCAGTAGTGCCTTCAACTGACCCCAGTAGTGCCTTCAACTGACCTGAGTAGTGCCTTCAACTGACCTGAGCAGTGCCTACAACTGACCTGAGCAGTACCTTCAACTGACCTGAGCAGTACCTTCAACTGACCCAAGTAGTGCCTTCAACTGACCTGAGTAGTGCCTTCAACTGACCTGAGCAGTGCCTTCAACTGACCTGAGCAGTGCCTTCAACTGACCCCAGTAGTGCCTTCAACTGACCCGAGTAGTGCCTTTAACTGACCCCAGTAGTGCCTTCGACTGACCTGAGTAGTGCCTTCAACTGACCCCAGTAGTGCCTTCAACTGACCCCAGTAGTGCCTTCAACTGACCTGAGCAGTGCCTTCAACTGACCCCAGTAGTGCCTTCAACTGACCCCAGTAGTGCCTTCGACTGACCTGAGCAGTGCCTTCAACTGACCCCAGTAGTGCCTTCAACTGACCCCAGTAGTGCCTTCAACTGACCTGAGCAGTGCCTTCAACTGACCTGAGTAGTGCCTTCGACTGACCCCAGTAGTGCCTTCAACTGACCCCAGTAGTCCCTTCAACTGACCCCAGTGGTGCCTTCAACTGACCTGAGTAGTGCCTTCAACTGACCTGAGTAGTGCCTTCAACTGACCCGAGTAGTGCCCTCAACTGACCTGAGTAGTGCCTTCAACTGACCTGAGCAGTGCCTTCAACTGACCTGAGTAGTGCCTTCAACTGACCCCAGTAGTGCCTTCAACTGACCCCAGTAGTCCCTTCAACTGACCCCAGTAGTGCCTTCAACTGACCCCAGTAGTGCCTTCAACTGACCTGAGCAGCGCCTTCAACTGACCTGAGCAGTACCTTCAACTGACCCGAGCAGTGCTTTCAACTGACCCCAGTAGTGCTTTCAACTGACCTGAGCAGTGCCTTCAACTGACCTGAGTAGTGCCTTCAACTGACCCCAGTAGTACCTTCAACTGACCTGAGCAGTGCCTTCAACTGACCCCAGTAGTGCCTTCAACTGACCCCAGTAGTGCCTTTAAATGACCTGAGCAGTGCCTTCAACTGACCTGAGCAGTACCTTCAACTGACCTGAGTACTGCCTTCAACTGACCCCAGTAGTGCTTTCAACTGACCTGAGCAGTGCCTTCAACGGACCTGAGCAGTGCCTTCAACGGACCTGAGCAGTGCCTTCAACTGACCTGAGCAGTGCCTACAACTGACCTGAGTAGTGCTTTCAATTGACCTGAGCAGTGCTTTCAACTGACCCCAGTAGTCCCTTCAACTGACCTGAGCAGTGCCTTCAACTGACCTGAGCAGTACCTTCAACTGACCTGAGCAGTGCCTTCAACTGACCTGAGCAGTGCCTTCAACTGACCTGAGCAGTGCCTACAACTGACCTGAGTAGTGCTTTCAATTGACCTGAGCAGTGCCTTCAACTGACCCCAGTAGTGCCTTTAACTGACCTGAGCAGTGCCTTCAACTGACCTGAGCAGTGCCTTCAGCTGACCTGAGCAGTGCCTACAACTGACCTGAGTAGTGCTTTCAATTGACCTGAGCAGTGCTTTCAACTGACCCCAGTAGTCCCTTCAACTGACCTCAGTAGTGCCTTCAACTGACCTGATCAGTGCCTTCAAGATGTTGACTACGAAGGGGAGAGACAGCAGACTGTGGGGGGACTTCCCAGCTGCAGGGCGAACTTTCTTCCCAGCACCTGCAGTCGTCTTCTCCTTCAGAACATCGCTCAGCTTGTGGTAGTTGTCATACAGCTTCAGAACTTGTTCACAGCTGCTCACACTACAGAAACAAGACAATCCTAAACATGTACCTTGAGAAAGTTCTTACAGTCTAAAAATACTATATTTAGAAGTTGCAAAACTGGCCTGATGGTGTCTTCATAGGGCTATTTTATTTAATTATTTGTTTTACAGATATTTTTATCAAACCATGTGATGGAACTCAATTATAAATATGGAAAATACATAAAAAATTAAATGTTTTGGGGCATCAAGAGGTCAAAGTGTCAATTCCCTTCCTCTATTTGCCAAATTTTCACAATCGGAATTAGTTAACATTCTTGGTGGTAACAAAGAAAGAATCTGAGCGACTTTACTATCTTTGCACATTTGTAAAACTTAACAGCAGATCCCTAAGGCGACATTTTTGTTATTACTTGGTTTATGGATGCGCCGCTCTTTCAAAGTCCAAATGATGAAAAAAAAATTGCAGATTATTATTGCAGATCTTCACTTTATAAAATGCATAAAAAGTTCAAACAAACAAAATGATTTTATTTGCTCCACTAGTGTAATGCAAAAGGAAGTCACTCTGATATTTCTCGCAGGGATCCTTCTCTTGTACCATCAAAGCTTGTCAACACAAAGCGCAGCGGTGACCAGTTTAACCCTTTCAACACTGTTGGCCGGTACACCAGCCATGAAGCCAAGAGTAACCAGACACCGCAGGGTTGACCGGCCAAGTCACGTCAAAATAGTTAATAATTTTATTAACCTACCTGTCATATCATTCAATTATTAAATCTATCACATTTCGCAATGTCTGAAATACGTATTCCATTTGATTTTATCATTTTTTATCAATAGATTAAAAAATTATTCACTTTTAAAAAAAAATATTCTCAGACACACTTCGACGTGTCCTCATCGAACATGTCAAACAGAAAGATGAAGATGTTTCAAGCAAATCTTTAAATATATTATACAAAGTAATAAAATCAATAAAAATATATGTCAAAATTGCCAAACTGACATCTAAGTTATTATTTCCATCTTTTCATGTGAACGCGTTTAATGTAAGTCAAGTGACATCTCGGCTTTCGTCGCCTCGATTTCTCGGCTCGGACACGGTGACTTAAATGCCAAGATATATGCATAAGAAATCTTTGTCACAGCTCATAACCCAGCACAATACATCCATGAACTTCCATATTTTAAATATAGATTGTGATTTCATGCTTAAAACGCTCAGAATAACATGATTTAACCCAAGCCTTTCGCAAAGTCCAAATTATCACACACGAGGACAGTACCGTTGCTGTAATTTGATTGGCTGCCTTAGGTCACATGCTTAAATTTGACCAATTACAAACTTTGTAGCAGATTATGTCGGTGAAACAATATAAGTTTTTTTAATGACATGACAGCCTTCGACGTACGTGTTATTCATACGAAGCTTCAAAAACAGAGTTATTTCCTCATGTTAGTGAGCGGACAGCCACTATCATCGGGAAATGAGTGATGACAGATATTATCTAAAATTCTTTTAAGAATAACGTTCCAACTACGTAAACAAATGACAATAAAAAAAGAAATAGGTAAGTGGATTTTATTAAATCTTATATTTGCCGAAAATAGTCAAATTTTCGCTTCATTAGTACTTAAATCTTGACGTTATGAATGTTTTAGCTTACATTAGTTTAATTTAAAATGAACTTAATTAAGTTGTTAATGAATTATTTAAATAATGTAATACACATAACTTTCATATTTATAAACAATAGGATTAATTATACCTTTCAAATTGTGTATAGCCAAACATGTAGTAGCAAAGATGTTTTACAAGCAGATAATTTCCTTGATAAATGTTGGCTTCATCTATCACACAAGAGTCTCTGGGAACTTGGTGTCACAGCGGTAATCTTCTGGTTGGCTGGTGTTATTGGTGTTATTGGTGTTATATTGCCATTTGTGCACAAGCTGAGTTAAAGGGATATGATAAAATTGTCTTGAAAAATTGAGTTTTACTTTTCTAACTCTAGAATTTTTTTTTTTATACCTACCTAACTTTTTAGGACAAAATTTAAGTAAAATGTATCTCTGAGGCTTTTTTTAATTTTTTATTTGGCCTACCTCACTTTTGAAATGAGTTTGAAATCAGTAAAGCAAGAAATAAAAAAAGTGTCGCCTGAACCATGGTTTTTTGGTGTGTTTTTTTTAAACTACCTTTGCTCAAATGAACTGTGAGAACATATCTTATTTTACTCAATTTTGAAGAAGTCTTAATTGACATCATGTGGCAACAAAAACGGACCACAAATTAGTCTTTCCAAATGTTTTCTAACACTGTTTTTCCATTCCACGGGCATGTTGTGTGACTGACCTGAACTGCCCGGCGGTAAACGTGTACTCCATCAGCACCTCGTAGGCCCCCAGCACCAGGATGGCGTAGATGTTGTTCTTGACCCCCACACTGGACGCCAGCGAGAAGTCCGCTGATTTGTCCTGAGTTCACACAGAAGGAAGACACCATTATTGTTGTATACAATGAAGACAGGATTCGTCAACATTCACAAAGACCCTACTAACGGGCCGATCATTCGATATTCTGGGGCCACAAGCATCATCCATCAGTCACTCATTTGTGCACTGGTCCTTTTCAAGTACACACCTGTTATTCAAGTACACACCTGTTATTCAAGTACACACCTGTTATTCAAGTACACACCTGTTATTCAAGTACACACCTGTTATTCAAGTACACACCTGTTATTCAAGTACACATCTGTTATTCAAGTACACACCTGTTATTCAAGTACACACCTGTTATTCAAGTACAAACCTGTTATTCAAGTACACACCTGTTATTCAAGTACACACCTGTTATTCAAGTACACACCTGTTATTCAAGTACACACCTGTTATTCAAGTACACACCTGTTATTCAAGTACACACCTGTTATTCAAGTACACACCTGTTATTCAAGTACACAACTTTTTCGCCGTATCTAATTGCTTTACCACCCTGCCAAGTATCTCACCCCTGCTCTCTCCATATTTCAACCTGTTTTGTGCATTTTCATTTTCAATTTTAATTCCTTCTATTCTTCAGCAAGTGTTTTTTTCAGGTACCAGCAGAGCAGCATGTTTATATGTAAATAAACCTGTACATGTACATTCAGCAGTGGAATTGCCTACGTTGGGCTACCAACTGCCACGTATATTGGCCCGGTGGCGGCAGTGGTCATGTCAGCAGTAGTTGACATATGGACTGGCTGATGTAGTTGCCTTATGCTATCAGCGGTAGCTGCTTTTGTCAGCAGGGTAGTTGCCAAGCAACGATAGCTTTTCTTGTAGTTAAGCATGCTGCGAGAGCCTGGCAGCGGCAGTTGCTTTAGGCCAGTTGCAAATCACCATGGCAACAGTAGCAACTCAACTAGCAGCTCAGTAGCCCACTGGCACCAGGACACCCTCGACCATTTCATCCACTCTCGTGTTGATCTTATAGGCAAAGACATCCTCACCTTTGGCATATCACGCTGTGATGCCTGCAAGGACCCTTAAAAGTAATTATTGGGGGGTCCCTTGGACCCCCACTTTTGTAAGTTAATGTAAAATCCTGGGACATGGTGGATGTTTTGAGTAAAAGTTGGTTGGTTTGTTGTTTAACGCCACACTCAGCAATATTCCAGCTATATGAAGGCAGTCTGTAAATAATCGAGTCTGGACCAGACAATCCAGTGATTAGTATCATGAGCATCGATCCTAACAACTGGGATTGATGACATGCATCAACCAAGTCAGCGAGCCTGACCACCCGATCCCGTTAGTCGCCTCTTACGACAAGCATAGTCGCCTTTCACAGCAAGCATGGGTTACTGAAGACCTATTCTACCCCGGATCTTTGAGTAAGAAGAAAGAAAATATTTTGCGCTTCCAAATCCCCAAGGATTGAAGCACCTATCTTAATGATAATGAACATGATTTAGTTTGATTTATCTGATTAGGAAGTATAAATAAGTTTATCTGCACACATTACACAGATCCAACAGTTGATACTCTCACTGGACATAGGTATTTGTTGGGTTTGTTTGATTGTTTGTTTGTTGTATATTTCTACACTCAGCAATATCACATACATGACGGCTGGTTGTAAATAGTCTGGATATTATTGATAGTATGAGTAACGGCTCACACTGTTGGGGTATGATGCCACGCAATCAGCCAAGTCATTAAGCCTGACCACCCAATCAATTAAATCACCACAAGAGGAAACAGTACATATCTCACTGTTTGAGGCTTTTACCTAATGAAGTTACAGATTGTTGCACATACCAGTTCGAAGTCTTCCATCTCACATGCAATCATCCTGGTCGTCAGGGACGTCAGCAACTCCTCCAGCTCAGTCAAGGCTGTCACACAGTCCTCATCCTCATCGTCATCCTCCCCACCTGCCTGGTTCTGGAACTCTCTGGTCTTCACAACACACTGCTGGATGCAGCCGAGCAGGTGCCCCTGCAATACGGTTCCGATTCAGAAGACTAGTGGTTTCAGAGGACATGTAACACATGTACAAGTTAACAGATGAGGTGAGGTGAGGTGAGGTGAGGTGAGGTGAGGTGAGGTGAGGTGAATTGGGGTTTAACGTCGTGTTAAGGATTATTGCACTTATATAGCGCGAGCATGCATTTGTGTGTAAGGAGGGATGGCTGCTTGTACTTGTCCGGACTAATGCTGATTTATAGTGCTTGCCAAATGAGATACCACGCCATAGTTTGACATGAATACCCTATTCAGACACAGTATACTGACTCCAAGCCGACCAGTCCTTGTCTTATCCCCTTAATGGCCAGGCAGGCAGCGTAACAACAATTTACACCTCTTTATGTCTTTTGGTATGACGCGGCCTGGGTTCGAGCCCAGGACCTTCTGCTCTCCGGGCGGACGCTTTGCCACTAGACCACGGAGGCGGTCATTAACAGATGATAGACAGTGCACCATGACACAGGTTCATCTTCAGTCAGGTGAGCTAAAATTGAGATCTTTTGATTTGACTCCAAGCCGACCAGTCCTTGTTTTAGCCCCTTAATCCTGTGCGCCAGACAGGGTAACAACAAGTACCATCTTTTAATGTCTTTTGGAATGACGTGGCCGGGAATCGAACCCCGGACCTTCCGCTCTCCATGCAGACGCTCTACCACAAGACTACGGAGGCGGTCCCTCCAGTAAGCAGACATGAATACCCTATAGAGTAGCGGGGACATAATCATGTGGGGGCCCACATGCACCAAGTGATCTTACCGCTCCAGTTTTATAACTCCAGTGCCTTAACATAGTCGCTTTTAACAATAACTTTGTGCAAATGAACCAAAGAATTCTCACAGTGTCATCTTAAAGTTAACCCCACAAAGTGTGGAAAACACATTCTAGGTCCATGGTATGGTTGTAGGTACTTTATGATTCAATAAAAATAGACCTGTCTCAAAAATAATTTGTAGTGGTAATCAGTTTATTAATTATAACAGATGATGTTTGGTTACCCTGTACTGATGCAATTATCCACTGTTTGTGTTGCTATCCATTGTGGAGGAAAACGGTATTTGGTATTTTAGTTATATGTTTGGCCACATTTGCTAGTGGTCTACACAATTACAGGGTTACCTCCCTTTGCATTCCCAGGATATTACTTCCAGGGTCTTTAATGTTCAGGGTTTCGTAGTATGGATTCTTTACATTCTGTGTTTTGTATTTATATTTATATTCTATGAGATTGTGATGGCAAGTGGGTTATGTGGTGGGGTGGATGGATTTGGGTAACGAGTGTGAGACGGATGGCTGTTCCAGAGGGCTGAGCCCATCGTGTGTGTCTGTATCTTATTGTCAGCTGATCTGCTGATTGTAAGTAGAAGTCGAACAAATGTACAGACTATATTGTATCCTGTTTCCCGGGATAATGTTAAAATAGACAGACACCAGGACTTCATATACACTTGTATTCGTCAGCCAACACAATACACCTCCTGCACTGATGTCACTTAGCAGCCTAAAGCAAGCCAAGATGGCCGCCGTAAAGTCATTCCCAAAGCAGAGTAGGCAGTTTCGTATTCGAGGAGAACTTTTTTAATGTAATGTAAGTTTTGTCCGTACTGATCCACATCCCTGCATATCCAACCTACCATGGGTTCTGCCAGATACACAGACTCCCCCTGGGCCAGGATACAGGGGTCCAGCTTTAATGGAGGCGTCATGTCGCTGTCTGACTCGTAGTAACGCTTGATCTAAGAAAGGAATATTACACATTATCAGTCATGTAGTGAGTGAGTTAACAATTTAAATTTCATTTTATTCAATGAAACCAATGATAAATGCAAGAGTCATCAGGAGCAACCTGGAGTTTATCTACTTTTATCCAACTTTTAGCTCATTGCCATTGGATACGTTCAGTTCAGTGAAGGAGAAAATAATGCTGTTCAGTATTTTTAAAATTCCCAAAACATTAACAGGCACCAGTTTACCGCTAGACTGATCTGTAAAGCAAGTTTCATCTTTAATATGTAAGGGTTTTGGAATTCTGCTCTGGAAACAAGAACTACACTCATTTTCAGTATAAGCCCAACTTGTCATCATGAAAACATAAAAATAAAAAAGAATATAAATCCCAAGTCATCAAAAGTCGCTTTCGGCAAGAAATATTCAACAGTTTAGGAGATTTCCTCAGGAACCAGACGGAGGACAGACGGACACATTGATCATAACATCTCCCCTTTTTGAAAAATGGGGGGATGGCAAATGAATACATTGGAAAAACACATGGTAAAACCTGCATTCAAAGGGCACACCCAAACACCTGTATGAGTGTCCTATGGCAGACTTAGGAATTAAGTAAAAAGAAAAAGAGTAATAAATAAATATATTTCTATCCCTGTGGTTATACAGGTCCTACCACCCCTACCAAACTAGGCTGGTTGTAAGAGACATTTAAGGGATTGGGTGGTCCAGCACTGTGAATTGGTTGCTTGCATGTCATCGATGGCATGGATCGTTACTAATATCAATTACTACTGGTTTGCCTGGTCCAGACTTTATTATTTACAGGCCACGTTCATACAGCTGTAATATTGCTGAGTGCAGCATTAAACAACACACAAACTGACATGTTCTACCTGATTAAGCAGCATATCGAGGACCGGGGCCTGGAGTTTGGAGTTGTGGCACAGCACTTCGTACAGACCCTGTACAAGTAGGAAAGTGTGACAATTTCAGGACTATTTCACAGGAAATACTTTGCTCAAATATTTACAGAAGCCTTACAGGGCCATTTGTTTTTTCAATTTTGATGTTGAAATTTCAAGATAGTGAGTTGAATTGTTAAAATGCTATGTTGAAATTTCAAGATACAAACATTGAAATTATAAATATTAAAATTTCAACTTATTATCTTGAAATTTCAACTTTGTAGATATCTTGAAATTTCAACACAGCATCTTGAATTTTCGATATAGCATCTTAAAATTTCAAGAACAAAATAAAAACAAACATGGCCCTAAAAGAACATACTGGATAGTAGGGGTGTCACGATAAATCAAAATATCGATATATTGCTATTGATAAGCACTTAAAGTCGATAAATCGATTGTTAAATCAGTTTCCGATCAATAGTATTGATTTCAGTTAGGAATATTGATAGTTTTGATTGTATTTACCATATCAATAAAATACATGCAATGCTGTTCAAATTTAATTTTTCTGTTGATCATGAGTGGTAGTAATTTACACATGGTAATGTGGAAGTTTCTTTTTCTTAACTTATTAGGGTAGAGAAAAAACAAATCAGTCATATCTCAAACTTTACTTTTTATTTGTTGTTATGGTTATCACATTCAAAGGAAACTTCAGTTCAATGGTTTAATTCGACTCTAAAATTCATCTAAAATGATACACTGACAACTATCGATATTTATCGCAATAGTTGCTTGCAATATCAATAGTTATCACAATAGTTTCTTTCAATATCAATAGTTATCGTAAAAGTCACCCCTACTGGACAGAATTTAAAAAAAAAAAAATTCATATGAGAATTTCATGATATTTAATGTAAAATACTTGTAACATCTTCACATATTAAACGAAATGACTTAAGGTGCATGTGTACAACAAAATTTGGATGAGATCTTATAATGAGACACTGATTCAACCCACCAGTTAGACTGAATCAGTGTAGGTTGAATACTTCTAGTTTTCAGCCAATAAGCAAATTTTCATGACAGACGTGCATCATCAAGGTAAAGGATGCTCACAAAGAGTTGAAGTGGTGTGGTAACACAAGTTGCGACATCTTACCTCGTACAGCTGGAGGCGGACGTCTGCCTGCTGGGTGCAGCATCGTCGCAGGTTGCCCAGGATCTCCAGGCACAGAGCCTCGTTACTTGCTGCATTGTATGGCTTATGGACGTCCACCTGGATCTGGAATACAGTGAATTACATTTGTAACGAACACGCATACAACAAACGGATGGATATAACAAAGTGTGTTTCGGTCCTGGGCATTTGGTGTATATTTTATTATACAGAATTGATGGACAGAGCTCCAGATAAGCTTTTGGTGTTGTGGGTATTTTACCCATGCAGTTTAAAATAGATTTTAAACATGTGGGTATTTAAGTTAAATATTTAAAAACACCATTCATCTAGTCCCTACAAACTGGTGTCGTGTGGGTTCGAGAGCTTTATAGGACTAAAAAATACCACAATACTTCTACAAGAAAGTGTGATGGCAAATGATCATGATGTAACTGTCATCGTGGAGTTTGGCAAGGTTGACGGAATGCCCGTCATAATTTTAAAATAAGTTGCTGATTTGCTAATCCAATACGCAGGGTTACTTCACAATATTTTGATGATACGCACAAGTTTGATTTTTGTAGCGTATCTGTAATGTTCGTTGCGTATTTGATACGCTTAGATTATATTTTACTGTGTATTTCTGCATTTCTGATGCGTATTTCACGCAGATACGAAGCTTATCTGGAGCTCTGATGGATATAATGAACATCGTATAAAGAAATAATGAACTCACTTTGTAGTCCTGTGCTTACTCAGTGTTTATGCTGATGATTAACTGTTAATCTCGAAGCTACTCAAGGGTCACCAATTAGCCTATCAAAACATCCTGTTCAAGCAGCAATAAACGACTGTAGGCAAGTCATCAACTGGATCAAGCACTGACACCTTGTCCTCAATTGACAACAGTAAAACAGTGATTAGACTATAGCCTTTGAAGGGATATATTCTGTCTTGATCCAAGATGTCTGACAGTCGAAAATGATATAAACAAACTATGGTTAATTAAGAAATAAACATTGAGTGGGAGTTGTTTATCATACAATAAAACACTGCATGTTCCCTGAATACAATCTGAACTCTGCAACGTCGGATAATATGTGTGTAAGTTTGGTATTGACAATTTTCATGTAGATTATTATTATTTTCAAATGGTCAGTCCATTAATAGACAAGAGGACATAGATGTTTCACCTGGCTGAGGGAGAAAGTCTGACTAGACTGACTGGCCACCAGGCCTCCCAGGACCTTGAAGTGCTTCAGTATCATCAGGAACCCCATCACACCGATCTTCCGTGAGTCTAACTGTCTGGGAACAAGATACACTGCATCGTGTCACAGGGTTGCACATAGTGCAGAAATGTGTGTACAGTATGCACAAATGCAGGGCTCGATTTATGGAACTTGATTTTACTTGCACCAGGTGCATGTGGACAATAAAACCTCGTTGCTCCAGACAAAACCAAGCAGCACCATGGTCCCATAAGTTTATAAAAAATAAACTTGTCTAAATAAAATAAACTCTCAGATCCCTGATAACTGTAATGATTTTGCATAAATTAATGATGTATTGCTGTAAAACCAAAAAGGAACATGTGCACATAATCTTGAAGTTTCTACAGTATGATGACGTTAAACCCAAGAAAGTGAGAATTGTTTTGCATCACTTTTAGCAATTTTCCAGCAATATTCCAGTAATATCACGGCAGGAAACACCAGAAATTGGCTTCAGACATATCATTGTATCCATGTGGGGAATAGAACCAGGGTCTTCAGCGGGACGAGTGAACGGTTTAACCACGAGGCTACCCCTCCGCCCCATAAAGCTTAGAGGTATCGACTGTGTTCAAAGATCATTGTTTATCTTAACTATGGTAATGTTAATAAATGTAAATTTTTCTTTCAGTTTAGTATCAATATTCATAAGTTTGTATCGATTACAGTATCAAACTATAGAGCTATGTAGCATCATATCAATAACCAAGCCTGGGACAGACAAAGCATTGGTTGACAGCATGAGCAACAAACAGTGAGTGAGTAGGTTTGGTTTTACACCGCTTTTCGCAATATTCCAGCAACATCACGTCGGGGGACACAAGAAACGGGCTTCACACATTGTACCCATGTCGAGAATCGAACCAGGGTTTTTCGGCGTGACGAGCGAACGCTTAAACCACTAGGCTACCCGACCGCCCCTTAGCAACAAACAAAACTGTGGGCATGTTGACACATGGAGCCAGGTCAAACAATGTCATCACCTGATCTTCATCTCCAGCAAGGGACATATTCAATCACCAGATGTAAATAAGCACTGCAGTATTTTCAGTTATATATTCGTATCAGATCTACAATATTCTTTGTGAACTGTTCTCACAGTCCCGGTGTACTCACTTGGAAAACATGGCCTTACGCAGCACGAGTATGAGCGAGTCTTTGAGAGACATGCTGAGTTTGAGTAGCGGCTGTATGGCCTTCAGAAGTCCCTCGGCCGATGATGGCGGCAGGAATGACAGGTAGTCAAACGCTTCTCTCACCTTGGGAACAGACTCCAGGAGAAGCTGAGGGGCAGACTTAACCGTGTCTGCCAGCAGCTCTGCAAGCAACAGTCATTTTAGTGACAATACCCAGATGTAGACGTAACTAGTCCTCATGACACTAGGCCCTGCCTGAAAGTATCGTTCTGAATTCTGGAAGTACCCTCTTATCGTCATTGTTACCCAAGTAATGAGACACCAGCGACCTTTGTTGTTATCCCTACCCAAGTAATGAGACACCAGCGACATTTGATGTTATCCCCACCCAAGTAATGAGACACCAGCGACCTTTGTTGTTATCCCTACCCAAGTTATGAGACACCAGCGACCTTTGTTGTTATCCCTACCCAAGTAATGAGACACCAGCGACCTTTGATGTTATCCCCACCCAAGTAATGAGACACCAGCGACCTTTGTTGTTATTCCTACCGAAGTAATGAGACACCAGCGACCTTTGTTGTTATCCCTACCCAAGTAATGAGACACCAGCTACCTTTGATGTTATCCCCACCCAAGTAATGAGACACCAGCGACCTTTGTTGTTATTCCTACCGAAGTAATGAGACACTGGTGACCTTTGTTGTTATTCCTACAAAAGTAATGAGACACCAGCGATGTATTGTTATTCTTACCCAAGTAATGAGACACCTGTTATGTTTCTTGTCATCCTTACCCAAGTAATGAGACACTGGTGAAGTGGCCTTGATGGTGACTCTGTTGAAGATCTGGTCCAGAATCTCATGTCTCACAACTTCATGAGCCTGAAGGAGAACAAGCAAAGGCATGAAAACAAGATGTCACACACTGTCACTGTTCAGGCACTGAAATACCCAGTGTTCCCGTTCACTGGTATTTACCAGTTTTTAACCGGTAAAATTAGGCTTGGACCGGTAATTCATGTGCCTGCCAGTCCCCGTGGACTAGCAAATAAAGTACCTTATAAATCTTTGTTGATGAACAAAACATTGACATTATTCACATAAGAATATTTTTCGAACTTGTCTGTTACTATCAGGGTTTCCCCTTATCCATTTCTGGTGCAAGGACATTACATTTTACTTTGCTTCGAGGTAAAATATATACTTGTCTCAAAATTGTAACTGTGCTTTGTGTGAATGACGTGTAGACCTAACTAAGTTACTTCAGAGATGACATCATTGCACTAAACATGATGTTGAAAGAATTAAAACCAGTTAATTTTCATGTTTTTTCATTTGTTGAAAGTCGTCGGGACTGACAAAATTAGGAGGGGGGGGGGGGGGGCTGGTAATTTTTAGACTTGCCATTCCACCAGGACTGGCAGATTCAAAAGCCAGCAGGGACAGTGATACCTTTCATTATATGTTTATACAAGAGGCCCATAGGGCCTGTGTCGTTCACCTTGATATTTACGCCATCATGACAAAATATACATTTACATTGTACATGTATATAATACTGCAAATATTTTGTAATTTAAAAGGGGTGGATGGCAAATCTGACAGCATGAATGTGTACTTCTCTAGATACAAATGTAGCATAAAGATTTGATCCATGTTATGATCCAGGATCTAAGTTTCCAGAGGCAAGGCTGGACCCCAGGGCGATTCCTATTGGCATAAATGTATTATTCTCTTCATAACAAACAAATGTATACAATGTATCTGTTTATTATAGGATTGGGATGCATGTTATGGTCAAGGTTCTAACTCCTTTTGGAGTGCCGTACAGATGAACAGAAGGGCCAGTCCTTGTAGCATATGTGCATCATCTCATTATACTGTGTCCACGTCATAAACTCTTTTTGGCCCCGCCCTTTAGCCCCTGGGGGGTCAGCTGCTCCATTTGTACAATTGTGAATTCCAATCACCTGAGAATACTTCAAACCAAATATGGTTGATGTCCATCTCTTAGTTGCAGAGAACAAGTCGTTTAAAGCAAAAACGCCAAATTACCCCTATTTCTCCCCACCCTCAGCCCCTCCATTTGTACAATTTTGAATTCTCACCACCGGAAAATGCTTCCAACCATATATGGTTGATATCTATCCTTAGTTCCAGAGAAGAAGCCATTAAATGCAATAATGCCAAATTACCCCTACTTGGCCCCACCCTCAGCCCCTTGGGGGTTGATCAGCCCCTCCATTTATACAATTTTGAATCCTCACCACCGGAGAATGCTTCCAACCAAATATGGTTGATATCTATCCTTAGTTCCAGAGAAGAAGTCGTTTAAAGCATTATAGCCAAATTACCCCTATTTGGCTCTGCCCCTCAGCCCCTTGCGGGATCAGCCCCACCATTTGCACAATTTTGAATCTCCACCACCTAGGGATGCTTCCAGTCAAATTTTGTTAATGTCCAATAAGTGGTTCAGAAGAAGAAGTCGTTTGAAAAAATTGTTGATGTACGGACGACGGAAGTACGACGGACGCCAAGGTATGGCGTAAGCTCACCTTGGTCCGGACAATGTGACAATAAAAGTCAGGCCTCCATCTATAGCCACTAGGGATGTCACGACTCACTGGCCTAGTGAGGCATTACACCTGATGATATTATACTCAATACGCAGTGCTCTCTTCATAAAGGGGGCACAGGTGGCCCAGTTGGAATTCGCTGTGCAGAGTTGCATCCCTTGGGCATGACAAAAATCTATGATTGTGGTTTGAATCCCGGTTTTCCCTGATTATGTTTCTAGCTTTGTCAGCACCATACCTGTGCATTTGGTTTCACCAAAGTTGCATATCTGCATCACTTAGGGCTTTCCTCCCACATTAAGCTGACATGCCATGATATAACTGGAATACTGTTCACACATGCCTGGTATTATTGTTACACTGCTCCTCTGGACTTCAGGTTAATAAGGTTTTACAGTAACTTATACCTGTTACTTAGGCTAAGAAAAATAATAGTCTTGGTTCTCAGGCACTGCCCGCATCATCATAAAGTCTGACACACGCTTTGTTTTTAATTTCCATTTTCAAAAAAATGTATAAAGAAAATCAAATACTTAGTTGCTTCCCTTTACATGGACAGTGTTATGTGGGGAGGCCTTTTTCCAGGTTGATGGTACACAATTGTCTATTTGGTTACATACTAGTTTGAACAAGCAACAACAAAAAACCACCTCCCGCCTGCACTATATTTTCAGAAATCGTTGCCTGAGAACCAATTCTTTTGTAGTTGCCATTAAATGCTCAGGTCCTTCACGTGTCTTTACCTTGAATGTGTTGATAAGGAGCCTTGCACCAAGTCTACAGCTTTGCCGGGCTGGAGTCAGTTGTGTGGTGGGGCTGGTGGGTTCAATCCTCCCAAACACGGCCTTGGGGCCAAAACTGTCCATCAGCGTGAAGCCGAGTTGGACCAGGCTCTGTATCACATGGTCCCAGCCGTACACACTGGGGGTAGAACAGGAGGAAACTGCATAGAGGGAATGGGGTTCCAGGCTGCTTTGGCCATTTGTCTGTTTGTTTGTTATTTAACACCGCACTCAGCAATATTCCAGCTATAATTCATCAGTCAATCCAATAAATGTATATACCCATATCTGATCATGTTTTAAGATTCTTTGAATTGCCTCACTTATATACCTCATGTACCAATGTTACATTTATGTCTACTTAATTGAAATAAAAATATTTAAAAAATAAATTAATCCAGCTATATGATGGCGGGCTGTAAACAATTGAGTCTGGACCAGACAATCCTGTTATTGATATCTTGAGCATCGATCCACGCCATTGGGACACGATGTCATGCATCAACCAAGTCAGCAATCCTGACCACCTGATCCCGTTAATCGCCTCTTACGACAAGCATAGTCACCTTTTCCGGCAAGCATGGGTTGCTGAAGACCTATTCTACCCCTGGTCTACACGGGTCCCACGCAACTGTGATACGATGACATGCATTTACCAAGTCAGCGAGTCTGACCACCTGATCAGGTTAGTCGCCTCTCACGACAAGCATAGTCGCCTTTTACGGCAAGACTGGGTTGCTAAAGATCCATTCTACCCCGGGTCTTCACAGGTCTGGCCAGTTGGAGCTTGCCCCAGAACATGGTAAAATATCATAAATGTGATATGAAAATGAATTTATAAATAATATATTGATATAATACACATGGCATTGTTTGTTTACTATACATGTTTTGGGAAAGTCTCTAGTTTTATGGAACACAGCTTCTCGCACTTTTCCATTTGCAATTTGAGTTTTCAACTCCCATTACAACCATCTTTCCGAGGCAACTGACTAAAAAAATGACTATAAAAGTCCAGTTTCCACCCTTGCCCAACTAGGATGGAATTTCCAGGCTCAATTGTAGTGCCACCAGTGGCTACTACGAGTTATGTCCCTTTCTATGTTCCTCCTACTGACCAATCAGGTTCTATCTTGCATATCACTTGCATTTCCTTCAAACAAAATGGCGGCACCCTGTCAAGATAATCTGGTTGATAATCAAGATCTATCTTGTAATAAAATGGTTCTAACCCTGTGAAGTGCATCAAATCAAATGAGCACCTTGATTAAAAACATGAAAGACTTTGCAAAATATCTATCGATGCCCAGTTGGCAGTACACATGCTTTGCAAATCCTGCAGTCGACCGAAATCTGCACGTTGAAAACCATGTTGTTTACGAAACTGGATGTCTAGTTCGTTACACGATTTGGATTGGACTATGCATAGACTCATTTGTCCAACCAAAATGTTACTCCATAATTCCAGCCAAGTTCGGCTAGGATGGAAACTGGACATTAATAGTCAGTTATCTCCCTTGCCTCGGGATGATGATTACAAGATGGTGATGTTGTATCTCACCTGTTACTGACAGTCTCCAGCACCATGTGCTCTATGTTCAGTCTCTCCTGTGTGATCTCCCTCACCAGGTAAGACTGCTGCTGCCTGTCAGTGTCTTTAAAACATCTCAGTATTGTACTTTTTAGAAAATCAAATATCTGAAAACAAAGCATGGGGTGAGGTGAAATTGGGTTTAACATCGCTTTCAATATTACTGTATTTATAAAGCGACACTCATGCCTGTACTGGTTCAGATTAATGCTAGTTTTATAGTGCCAGCCCACTGAGATACCATGCCGCAGTTTTAACATGAATAGTGAGTGAGTGAGTTGCGTTTAACGCCGCTTTTAACATTATTCCAGTTATATCACGGCGTGTCAGCTTAATGTGGGAGGAAAGCCCGAAGTGATGCAGGTCTGAAACGTTTACCACTTCGGTAAAACACAATCATAGGTTTCTGGCGTGCCCAAGGGATGCAACTCCCGGCGCCTTAGACAACTGGACCACCCGTGCCCCCTTTAACATGAACACCTCACACAGACACAACATACTGACTCCGAACCGACCAGTCCTTGTTTTAGCCTGTTAATGCCGAGCGCCAGGCAGGGTAACAACAAGTACCATCCCTTAATGTCTTTTGGTGTGACATGGCCGGGGATCAAACCACCGACTTTATGTTCTCAAGGCAGACACTCTATCCACTACACTAAGGAGGTAGTACAAAAACAAGAAATCACTACACTTGCTCAAGAAGGAATACATGTGCTGTCACTGCAGTAAGAAGACAATCCTATCCATGTGAAATCCACTGCCCAGCTTAACATGTGCTTGTGCTACCACAGACTTGAATAGCCTCGAATATAAGATAGCTACAAGATAAATCGCAACGAACAATGAAAAACAAAGCGTGGTTTATTTCACTATATAAAACACTGTTCTATCTTGCCATCATTTCTGGAGATTCGAATAAGCGCTCTTAACTTGATGCAGTCATATATTAGATGACCTTATTTTTTAGAGGGAAGTGTCTTGTAAGTTGTTCCCCATAGATGTAGCTGGGCTTCACAGATAAACACAGTGGCTGAACGGGAGAGATATCACAATCAGTATAAGGAGAAAGAAGCTTGTACATTTTATCAACATTGTTAAAGAAATAAACGACTCATGCCCCTCGTGGTTTATTCTCCCTGCAGAGTTTTATTGTACGATAAACAACGACCACGAGTCGTTTATTTCTCAGTTAATATAAGTTTATCACATCTGTTATGACCAATACTCAGGACCCATTCACGTATACACATTATAACAAGAATGAAAGGTTCACACATGAATATTATTTATCCATCCACTGACAATCTTTTGACACATGTCATCAAGCATGATTTGTGAAAAACATAATTTAACATATCTATAAAACAGCATAGTTAACAATGGTTGCCCACTTAGATTTTTCAAGGTATTTGATCGATGATACGGTTTTCTCAAGGCACTTTCAAATTTAAGGCTTTTTGTCAGGCAGGACCACCAAATTCAAGGCCTATCAAGCCTGCATGAACATGTAGAAAAGTTATCACAATATTGATGACACATCCAAACTCCAACAATACCATACATGAACCTACAACATGCATCAACACTAGGATGATTCAGGAAGTTGATGTCTCCTGCAACATACATTACCTGATCCTCGAATCTGTGCAGCTGGGCTGTGGACAAGGCAAGGGCAAGGTTGAAAGGGGCAAGAGCTCTCGTTGGACAGGACAACTGGCTGGCCTGTAATATATGTTCATATATATCCAGCCAACGAACAAAACTATTCATCGTGTTACAAGAGTTGTATAGCAATTTATAAAAGCTGTCAATGTTCACATGTACAGGAAAGTGTACATCACTATAAAAGGTTACATAAATGGAAGCTTTAAGAAATATAATTTATTCATTATTCCAGATGTAGCAACGATTCATTAATCCCAATAAATATATGATTCATTAATCCAGATTTACACATGATACATTTACATTGGCTACAAGTATTTTTTTTTCCAGGTAGCGAGGGGTAAAAATCAAGAAGTCAAGCCAACATTGTAGGAAGCCAAAAGCATTTGAAATCATCTTTTATCAAATAACTATTATAGGTACAAGTTATAGCACTAGTCTTGGAATTGTATATTAAACTGTACTTGGGTTTTGATACTTGTGACTCGAACATGACAAACAATGATGCAATTTATGTTACCAGATTATATAGGTATATTCTTGCTTATCTAATGAGCATTGTCAACTAAAATAAAGTACTAATTACATTAATATTTATGTATTACGGTTCATTGTCAACTTTATAGGAGGAATTATTTGTGAGTATGATTTTTGGCAGATCACCTGTAATTTATTTTTGTGTCTACAGATGTGTAGCAATAGAATTTAGTTGCCACAAGATATTTTTCAAGGTAGTCATTTGGCTACCACTGAATTTTAGACAGTAAACAAACTGAAATTTAGGTTGCATTGGCGACCGTTTTAGTCATTATTTTGAGGCCTGCAGACCCATAATTCATTAATATATACCCATGACTCATTAATTAATATATTCATTAATCAATACGTATATACCCATTCATTAATCCTGACTTTTGTCACAGCAAGTTCAGATGGAAAGCTACAACTAGATGAACAGGTTTCACAGTAAACACATGCATTCGACTGTGGTGTTATCATGATAAAAGAATGGAGAAATGTGTCTGCCCAAACCTTCAGATATTTGACAAACTCTCTGCCCAGCTCCTGATCTTGTTTGACGGAGACGACAATATGGAGGATGCTGGTACCCTCCGTGTGCCGCAACGTCTCCACACCGCTGTACTCGCACATCAGATCCTCACTGTGTAAACATAGGCAACTCTTATACCTCTACAGAATCTCACAATTGGTTAATCCGTACCACGTGTCAAAACAATACATTTCAATGTGGACCCCCAAATCATGTGACTGACACTGACCTCGAGTACTGATATGTCATATGATCAGTATTGACCTGTCACGTGATGAATATTGACTCGTCTGCTAGAAAACAAGATGGTGTCTGGTATACCAAAATTTTAGTTTCGCAGCTATGCTACTGTTATGAAACAGAGGACAGGTTGAAGGCTTCATAAACTTTAAAGTGAATTTCGGTGTAACAAAACGAATGATTACTCTTGACGAGGTCAATATACGAAAACAAGGACCCTCGGACCTGACCCCTTCGGTAGTCTGACTGGGCCTCGTCATGCAGCCTTGTTCGGTCAGACCACCTTAGGGGTCGGGTCTGAGGGTCAATGTTTTCGCATCTTGACCTCGTCAAAAGTAATTACTTGTATAATAGTTGGTATCAGACACTGCAGAAGTCATTGCTGTCTCAGACTTTGAAACTGAGATGCATAGGTCATGTAGGTTCACGTCCATGAGAATTGTACACCCATCTTCAAGGATTTCATCCAAAGTGAAATTGTCCCAACTCGGCATGCTCAGAGCTTCCTGAATATTCACTTTAGCCTTGTCCGTGATTAACTTATTTTCTAGTTAATAGATTGCCTGTGATTCCACAGCATTTGATTGGCTAACCAAGCAGTTATTTTGGG
The DNA here is from genome assembly GCF_023055435.1 of Haliotis rufescens. Lineage (NCBI taxonomy): Eukaryota > Metazoa > Mollusca > Gastropoda > Lepetellida > Haliotidae > Haliotis > Haliotis rufescens. The sequence continues at coordinate 5,546,726 of NW_025963802.1, forward strand.
GTTTGTTCCATAAATCTAAAAAACAAAACAGGCCACACCCACTAGAGAACGACTGTATCTTATTGGCTGATATAGTGGGTGGGACTTATGCTGCATTATTGCGCAGAACAGTCACTGATTTCATATTGTTAATTTTTTGAGTTAATGATAAAATAAGCCTGTTTAAGTTATTATTGTTGACTCAATATATTTTTGCATTTATAGATGTAAAAACGTAAAAACGTAAAACCTGTGGAGCATAGTGGGTAAATCTGTGATCCGTGTTTTCTTCATAACTCTATGAAGGCAAAAGACACGGAACTGAAGTCTTAAGTATCCTGGAAAATAATGAAGATGCAGATCCTCTGTTTACCACACTCTAGAAATGAGTCTCAATATCCCATTGACAATTGACCAGTGAAGAATAGTAGAATAGGTCTTCAGCAACTCATGCTTGCCGTAAAAGGCAACTATGCTTGTCATAAGAGGCGACTCACGGGATCAGGTGGTCAGGATTGCTGATTGGGTTGATGCATGTCATCACATTGATCGATGCTCATGATGTCAGTCACTGGATTATCTGGTCCAGACTCAATTATTTATAGACCGTCATCATATATAGCTTGAATATTGCTGAGTGTGGCGTTAAACAACAAATACAACAAACAAACAATTGACAATCAGAGCTCGCAAATCCATCATTAATTTATTGTAATCATTTGTACTTGATTCTCATCATAAAATGATTTCATTATATGCCACTGATGTGATCTGCTCATATTTAAGCAACTTTACAGAGATGCATCAAATATCAGTTTCCTAAACATTTTTCTTACTTTGACTTTATGAGGTTGGGCGGTTGAGTAGCCTAGTTGTTAAAGTGTTCACTCGTCATGTCAAAGACTCGGGTTTGATTCCTCACATATACAATGTGTGAAGCCCATTTCTGGTGTCTCCTGCCATGATATTACTGAAAGATTGCTAAAGGTGGCGCAAAACCATACTCACTCACTCAGATCTTCTCACACAGAGATATCAGGAGCAAAAGATCTGATTGAAATGAGATTGCTCTATACCCCATCTGATAGACAAACTGAGCAATACCCGCGGTGGGAAGCATGTTTACTTACCTTTCCTGGTTTCCCCGGCTCCGGTGAAGGTTGTCCTGGTCTATGAAGAAGTCAGTGATCCCCTCCAGGACCAGCCTCTTATGACCCTGTGTGGAGACGTGACAAGGGGATAATCAATTGGATCACAACAAACTCTTAACATTACTGTTCAATTGTTTACTCACATTCCAAGCTGGCAACTCTTTATATAATGCATTGTTACAGTTTGGAGCAAAATTAACTATTATCAATTGCTCGATGAAATTAACGACATTTTTTCTGCAGTTTCACATAATTCTGCCACATTTAATCAGTCGTTCCCCGGTGCTTTCAATGCCCACCTTAGCGGCCAGTAACAACAGCTGATAGACCAGTGCAGGGAGGTCCTGAAGGTCAAGGTCACGCATCCCACGTAGGACCTTCTCAAGGACAAACTTGAGTTCGTCCTGTGTGAGGGGGACGTCCCGGAACATGGCAGCAAGGTGAAGGACACTCTGAGGGTTCCATCTACAAAACACAAGGATAGACAGTGGAATGGTATGAGTATGTTCTTGTGTGTTGCAGTGATTGAGGAGGAAAGTCCAAAGTCATCCAGGTCTCGGTGAGTGAGTGAGTGAGTTGGGTTTAATGCCGCTTTTAACTGTATTCCAGTTATATCGCAGCGTGTCAGCTTAATGTGGGAGTATAGCCCAAAATGATGCAAGGTTACCACTTTGGCGAAACCCACAATCATAGGTTTCTGGCGTGCCCAAGGGACACAACTTTGCACAGCGAATCGGGGTACCTTAGACGACTGGGCCACCTGTGCCCCATCCAGGTCTGAGACGCAATAGATATTAATGCGCACATTCCAGGAAAACTTGCAATGTTTAGGTGATGTTTGTGAGAGCAGTGAAGAGATTTGGTGTACAGAATTGAAGAATGACATTATATGATAAAGAGATTATCACGCTTGTGTTTGGGGATGGTAAATAACCTGTATTAGGAATAAACACTATGTATTTACCTCACCAAGGCTCTCTAAATACAATGTTTATTCCTAATACAGGATATTTACCATCCCCAAACACACTCGCGTGATAACCTCTAGTCAACTCATTCATGAAAAAAGTGAGTAAGTTGTGTTTATCACTGCTTTGAACAGTATTCCAGTTATATCACGCCGTGTCAGCTTAAATAATGGGAGGATACCCCAAAATGATGCAAGGTTACCACTTTGGTGAAACCCATGAGCACAGGTATGCTGCTGACAATAATCGGATTTGAAACATAATCAGGGACATGTTGCAGTATTGATCCTCAATGGTTTTGAACATCTATAAATATTCTACTTATTAATATGAAATATTCAAAAATCCTTTCAAGTGATTCTGTTCTAATTAAAGCATTACTTTTGAAGTGATATCTATAAAAAGTGTCAATGTCATCATGTTATTGTTTGTTTAAGAAGAAATAAAAAGCTGTCATGCTTTGTAATGTAGCAGGTCAGCATTGTAACACAGTAGTAACAGTGATTGTTGCATTGTGCCAAGGTCAAGCATTCCTCTCCTTGGAATAATCTTTGCTTGAGACATTCCACAGGGTTTTGTGACTCAGATAGTGATCCACGAAATGCTCAGTGTCCTCTCTTGAAGAGTCAAGGCGTGGATTCTCCGCAGCGGATGAAGCCACGTTTCACGCTTCTGTGTAACCAAATATCACGTGACACCAACACATAATTTGATTGGCCATGCTTCATCCAACTTTCCGAACAGCTAGAACAGACTCTTCACACTTGTGACACAATTTTGACTCAGGTCCGAGTGGCCGATTGTCCCTTTTGTTGAATTTGATTAATCACTTTAAAGATATGACTCGGTCAAATCATATTGATTCGATGGGCCAACTGTGCGAGTCAGCCTTTACTCAGTTAGGTAGAGGCAGACGTTGTATATCTGGAATACTCCTGAGTGTGGCATTATACAATAAACAGAAGAAACAGACTAACAGCCTGTATATGGGTCAGGTCACCCAGTGGTTGTGGGCAAGAGAAACACTGTCAGGACTTGATGATATACAATCATCTAACCGTCTGACAGGTTCCTACATTTGTTTACTTGTTGTTGAACGCCGCACTCAGCAATATTCTGTAAATAATTGAGTCTGGACCAGACGATCCAGTGATTAACATCATGAGCATCGTACCACACAATTGGAATACAATGACATACATCAACCAAGTCAGCAACCTGACCACTGATCCCCTTAGTCGCCTCTTACGACAAGCATAGTCGCCTTTTACAGCAAGAATGGGTTGCTGAAGACCTATTCTATTCCGGATCTTCACGGTTGGTTAGATAGGCTCTTACAAGCTTTGGGTGCCCCAGAATGTTAATCCAAGTCCCACTTCCACCTACTTGCAGGAGCAGACCTTGTTGAGGACATGGCTCTTGTACTCCGACCCCTTCATGGAGTTCTCCCCGTGCACGACTGTCTCCTGCACAGACAACACCGACAGCAACTTAGGAAATAGCTCCAGTGCTCTGAAACAGAATGTGAGATAAATATCAGAACAGAATATGTTACACAGCTCTAGTTAAAATAAATGTTTTATGCACAAAAATCTGCAAAGTAAACTTTAATCAATATATTAGGTACAAAAGACCTAGGAAAGAAGTTGGCTATATGATATTAAAATTAGGGATAGTCTAGTTTCCAAATCTTTCACAAATGCACGACCATAAGTATTCACATCAACATGTTGGTTGGTTGTTTGGTTGTTTAACACCACACTCAGCAATATTCCAGCTAAATGACAGCAGTCTGTAAATAATTGAGTCTGGACCAGACAATCCAGTGATTAATGAGCATCAATCCACGTAATTAGGATCGATGACATGCATCAACTCAGTCAGCAAGTCCGACCACACGATCCCGTTAGTTGCCTCTTACGACAAGCATAGTCGCCTTCTACAGCAAGCATGGGTTTCTGAAGACTTATTCTACCCCGGATCTTCACGGGTCACATCAACATGTAATGGTGCTTAGGAACTGACCATGTGATATTCTGTGTCTAGAGGGAAGAGGAGAGATGGACCTGGCATTATTTACAAAAGTATAATTTGACCCAGTTTCTACAAAATACAAATTAACAAGCATGAAATACTCCTATCCCCTGCTAACATAACATGTCTGGTTGGTTGGAGCACTACCACCATTTTTAGAGTAAGTGAAATTTGTTACCATGGGAACTCGAAAAATAATTTTTTTTTAAATCCCAAACTATCAAAAAGTGCCAGTTCACCACCAGACCTATATATATGTGCCAAGTTTGGTCAAGATAACTCTCATGGTTTTTTAATTCTGCTCCGGAAATGAAAGATGTCGGACAGACGGACGGACAGCACCCATTTGTGTATCCTCCTTCCACTTTGGGGGCAGTCGGGTAGCCTAGTGGTTAAAGCGTTCGCTCATCACGCCAAAGACCCGGGTTCAATTCCCGATATGGGTACAATGTGTGAAGCCCATTTCAGGTCTCCCCCGCCGTGATATTGCTGGAATATTGCTAAAAGCGGCTTAAAACCATACTCACTCACTCCTTCCACTTTGTGGCGGGAGATAAAAACATGTTCTTTGGACATGATGAATGCCCTGAAAATCCGGTGTCGTAAAATCAAAATTGATTGACACAGAGACAGTGTATTGTGGCGATACGACAAAGATGTCTTTGTTCGTTACCTGTGTTTAATCACTGTAAGTATAGCTATGTACAAGAGTGTGCCTAATGCCATGTGCTTGCAGCCAGCAGCATGCTCGTGAGAGTTACCTCCCCTATCCTGTCTTTGGCTGAGGCCCATTTAGGGTTGAGCTAATACCACAGTATGTTTTGAAGTGGTGACAGAAACACTATCCTTGCTCTGACATGTCCCACAAATATCCCGCTCCCCCTGAATGTCGGTTCCTTACTTTCCTCCTTGCAGCGTCCCCTCCTTGATGGACTCCACAAACCTACTAGCCAGCTCCACCAACACCGTGCCGGGGAGGGAGTCAGCCTGCACACAGACACGCCATGTTACCACAGTCCTACATGTTGAAACTCAACTTTAACATCTTTAAAATTGTCACAGACTAGGGCTGGGACCAGTCCAAGTTTACTACCCGGGTACCCACCCCTCTATTACCTGACACTACACCGGTACTCGCTGTAGGTCTCAAGAGATAGGTACAAAAGTCTGAATGGGAAATGTTTGACAAAACCGATCTGGTCATGCATTCACTGAAGTTGACTGAAGTTATATCATTATGCAAAAATATAAAGTCAGAAGGAATGTGTGTATGGTCAGAAAGAAATGTGAACATTTGTCACTTATAGTTTAACTATAGAGTTCTAGATAATTTATGCCATTAAACAATATAATCACGTGACTAAGCACGGGTTCATGTAGTCATGTGGGTACCCGGGTCCTACTCAGTACCCACCGGACCTGAGTACCCAAGTTACGTGTCCCAGCACTAACACAGACAGTTTGGTATTTTATAAACAAAATAAACTTATCCATTCATATTATGGGAAGAATAAATGAAAGAAAATTCATGTTACTTAATGTATCAGTTTGTACAGCGGGACTTTTCAGATTTAATTATTTTTGGTTAAATGTGTTTCTTTGCATGTTACCATGGTTACACATATGCATGTATCCAGTACTCTTCTATCAGGTCTATCTGGGTCAGCTATAAATTTTAATCATGCCATTGGCACCAAAATATAAGGAATTATTTCACCCTGCATTTCCTTGGATAAGGTACTAGTACTTTGAAACATTGATGTATTAAAACGAGGAGTATTTGGTAATTATAATTGCTTGAAGCACTTCCTACAAAAGACAGTTAAAACCAGTTCTACCTCAAGCATCATGAGGCCAACCAAGTTTGATGCCATCTTGGTGTTGATTTCGTTCTTGTGTAGAATCTTGAGAAGGTGCTGATACACCAGGAGGAGACGCTCCACACCAGACGTCTCCGTTGATGGAGACCCTGTCATCATACAGTCTCTATCACAGCATGCAGACACATTAACAACATTCTGAATGGAGTCTTTAATCCACTGTTATATTCATATTTGTTTAAAACTGTTTTCACAACTCATGTACATAGTTTGTGTGTCTGTCAGTCTGTGTGCATGCGCGCACACCAGTGTGTATGTCTGTCAGTTTGTGTGTGTGTGTGTGTGTTTGTTGTTTATAATCTGGACATAGGATATTGTGAGCAACGCTCCACGACATTGAGGTTCATGACTCGCTATCCACCAAGTCACCTTGTCCGACGATCTGATCCATTTGCCTGCCTCTTACAACATTGTACAACCAACAGTGTGCTGGGGACCCGCTCTTACTCATAATCCCCACAGGGCAATCACTTCTCAGTGCTGATGAAATGTAATTGGACTTTTAGGTATGCTTGGTTGGGCTGGCAATTTGGGGAATTTTGTACTTATTTATCCACTCAGCCACGTCGGCTGAGTGGGTTAGATCACTGACTTTGTGTGCTTGTGATTAGGTGCCTCACTCTGGCAGTGTGGGTTCTAATCCTGGATGGGACTCAACCCCCCAAAAGTACTAGAATCTGTACTTTACTAAGAAAGTGTTATCCCAAATATAACATTTGTTACATCTGACCACTTTCTAAATGGCATTGTGTGGTCTTTCCTTATAGTTTTGCTGTAATTCATTCATGACATATTTGCTCTTTGTTTTGTCATGAACATAATCAGGGGCGCCACCTTTAATAAGGGTTGGTCGGGTAATCAGAACCACATCACCTTTTCGTAAGACCTTGATTTACTGAAGGAAAAACAACTGAAGAATAAAACAGTGGTTTGGGCTGTCACATTTAACATGTTCAAGGCCACCTGATATTAGGACTAAGAGGATGCTTCTTATGATTGACAATCATTACGACAATTCTTGGGGCAGCGGGGTTGCCTAGTGGGTACAATGTGTGAAGCAGATTTCTGGTGTCATGATATTGCTGGAATATTGCTAACTCACTCACTTGCTGCAGTTCTTACCTTGGAAAACTGCCTGCAGAAAGGCCAGTGGATCCCCTCGTCCTTTGAGAATTAAGTTGTTCAGCATGTCTGTCAGCTGTTCATTCAAACACATTGGAAATCAGCATCCAATACAAAGCAAAAAAGTACCGGCTTAAAATCAAAATGTGGTCAAATCTTATAGTACATGTCCCTGCTGTATTCCGCGGCAAATAAATAATAAAAATTCTGCAGGCAAGCATTTTAATGATAAACTTATCCGAAGGTGGAACAGCTTATTGTACATGTTGAAGTGACTCTGGAGATCACTAGTATAAACACACAGACATGCAATTTTGGTAAGCAATAATACAATAGTCAACTTCACTCTATAACTAAATAAATATTTATTTACGCATCTAAAGAACATGTTAAAATTCTAAGGGGATCAGGTGGTCAGGCTTGCTGACTTGGTTGATGCATGTCAAAGCGCATGATATCAATCACTGGATTGTCTGGTCCAGACTCGATTATACGCAGACCGCGAAGGAACAACAAAGGAAGAAAGAATGTTATTTAAGAATGTGTTAACAATAACATAATTTGTAATATTTCAACCTGCTGGGAGGTTATGTTTTGTTATAACTGTCTTACTTACACACAATCTAAACAATCATAACATCATGCCATCCGGGGCAGTCAGGTAGCCTAGTGGTTAAAGCGTTGCTCGTCACACCGAAGACCAGGGTTTGATTACCGACATGGTACAAAGTGTGAAGCCCATTTCTGGTGTCCCCCGCCGTGATATTGCTGGAATATTGCTAAAAGCAGCATAAAACCAAACTCACTCACTCACTCATGCCATCCAATAACTCACAGATGGACTAATTATGACTGTAAGACTGAGAATGAGTTGAAACAGTACAGCAAAGGAAATTTCTCGGATATATTTTATCATGACAGATATCCTACAAAAACATAAAAACAATTTGCATTAGTTAAAAGTGAGTAATTCTAATTATCATGTTTATTATCGATCCTTATTATTCAGTGCTTTAGGCCTTTAGTGTTGTAGACCTTTGTCCACATGTTCTGTACCTGGGATGGTTGCAGGTCATCAAGCGCCGCTGACAGTTGATCCGTCTTGCCTGCATCATTGAATCCTATTATTTTCTTTTCCATCATTCACCATATACATAGGCCTTAAATTCCTCTCATGAAATCTGAAAAACATGAGATATGTGAAGCCTTTTCCAGTTTGCATGGGTCTCTTTCGTAAAAGAACAATCAATTTGGAATATTTTACTATTTTTCACTTTTACTTTTTGAAAATATTACATTTCAAACATGATTATTACACTGTACAACAGTACAGTGCAATTAAGGTACTAGTATATAAATTTGTATTATTCTTTGTTGGACGGTATAATAAGAAATATATATATTTGCATATATTATATCTGATATTACTGAAAACGATTACTTTCTGAATAAATACTGCAAGTGAATTATAACCAGATGATAACGACAAACACATACATAGCAGTGAAAACACATTGACAGAGCACACGGTTCCGCTATCACAGAACTGTCAGTCAGTGTCTGTAACTCTAACAGTTAAAGGCACTCTTCAGTTTGTGAGAAGCTTAGCGAACAATAGCCTTACGGTATCTGATCAACAATGCACCTGCTGCTTGATAGCTCAATCAAAGCTGTCAGCTGATGATTTTCTCACTTCCTCAAATTTCGCGGGTAACTCAGTCTCCCTTCCGGGAGCTTTGTCCAATGAAATTTGCCGTATTGTAGGCTACGCGTATATTATTAACCAATGAGATATTTCAATAAGCAGCTCGGCGCCACTTCCTGTTTGTAACTGTTGTCATTTCCTCGTTTTGATGCTTGTTGTTCAGCGGGGTAAAACCGACAAAATACGAGCTGAGATTAAATATTTATATTGTCACTGCCAGTTAAGATATTTGAATAGGCAAAATGCCCCCGAAGAAAAGGAAAAACGACCAAGACAACACAAAAGATGGTTCTAAAAAGAGGAAATTGCCAGATACTTTGTCTCCAGTGCCTGATGAAAGTTCTCAATTCTTTAAAGGCATCAGTGTATTTATATTACCAGCAAGTATAGAAAAAGCAAGGATGCAAATATTTAGGAACAATGTAGAAAAATATGGGGGTGTCATTGACAAAGAGATGACGACAACGACCAGCTACCTCGTGGTTGATGATAAAATGGAGCCAGAAAGACTATGTAAGCTTCTCAAACTTGAAAAAGCCCCGTCAGCCACTGTTGTCAAAACTTCATGGTTAAGTGGTTGTTTTCGGAGTAAAACGAAAATTGAATCTGAAGATCACAAATTAGATATATCATGTCTTTTTAGGAAAGATGAATCCCCAAACAATTCTGACACAGAAGAAAAAACATACACAAATAAGTCGGAAGAAAAAGGCGAAACTTCGGCAAAACCAGAATATGCAAAAGCAGGAGTTATGTTCAATGCATTTAGGAAAGCGAAGAATGAGGACCAGTTATCAGATGCGGATAGTGACTATGTGGCAAGTGATGGCGAAGAAGAGAGTGATATGGTTGGTCATATTAGCCTGTTTTCAGACAGTGGAGTTACCTCAGCCAGCACCAGCTCCGCTGATACAACACCAAATACGTCTCCCATGAAGCAACTGCCAGTGAGCTGTGTGATATTCTCCAGCACACTACAATTATTGCAATGTTTTACAGTTAGGCAGTTATGGGCACATTTACATTTTATTTGCACTTTGAAAAGGTTTATCTGCATGACATATAGAAGTCATTATACGAGCATATGTGTCATGAGTCTACTGCTTTTATGAAACAAGCATCAGAATTCTTGTATTTCCCTAGCAAGAGTAATACATCAATTCTTACACAAGGTTCTTATAATCAGTATGACACACATGCGAGTGTAATTTCTTTATTACCCATTATCATGATTATTTCAGAATCCTTTTGCGCTCCCCTTTAGAAAAATGCACAGATCACAACCGTTGTCTTAATGAACCACAAGTATTGTTGAATGACGTCAACAATCTTCAGCTATGACATCATTTCTAGTGTGACATCATTCCGACCACTATGTAATGTCACAATAAGATTCAAATGACGTCAACAATGCGCAGACGCAATACATTGCAGCACATGAAGTGATATTTGCACAAGTGCACTTCCATTTTTTATGAACTCAGTTATGTCTAACCCTATGGGTAATAAATCATGCATATTCATCCTTATCATCCCTATCCTTATTATATCCAAATCTTGTCAATGACTTCACATGTATTATCATTATTTTTGGTGTCAGAAAAAGGGTTTGTCAAATTCACTGAGCATCCTACAGTATAAAAATCACCATGATCAAGTAACTTCAGACTCAATAGACAACACCCAGTCATTAGATTATCATGATCAGATGATTATTAATGTTGATAAGTTGTACAACACTGCATTGTATGGATCTTGAAATTAACGCAAGCGTGAATTAAATGCAAAAAGTGCGAGTAGTCTTTGTTCGCATATGTCTCCTAAATGTATTCAAACATTTAGTAATGAGATACATTTTAAATACATATTTTTTTTCATTTAGGAACTGTAAGTGAATTAATTAACTAAATGTGTGGAGAAATATGGTTGGAGTATGGACGAACATTGCTAATATTTGGAGTGTGGAAGTTTTGGAAGTAGAGCACTTGTTTTGAATATATGAGAAGTTTATACAATTTCCAACCAAGTGAATGATGAGCGAATCCTGATATTCGTCACAAGATATAACCTGGAACACTTCTGTAATGCTGACTTCCATATGCCGATGTTTGTTTGGATAGATTTCTATCATTCCACTGGGGATAGGTGGATGGCTAGGGTCAGCAGTCGAATTAATTTGGAGATCATTAATTTAAAGATTTACAGTATCAACAGTGTTAAACAATGTTAAACTATATAGATGTGCTGGCGATTAGGTGCCTCACTCTGGCAGTGTGGGTTCAATCCCGGATGGGACTCAACCCTAAGAAGTACGAGAATCTGTACTTTACTCAGAAAGTGTAAAAATTATCCCAGAATTAACATTTGTTACAATGGTTAAACTACCTTTTATCCTGATTTGAAGTTTTCAAAATCTTATTCTTCAAATGGACGCCTCACTGGTTGTACATTACTGATAAGTGTGTTCATGTGTAACATGACAATGCTATATGTACATGAATGGTGGACATTTGACATAAGGAGGCACGGGTGGCCCAGTCGTCTAAGGCGCCGTGATACGCTGTGCAGAGTTGCATCCCTTGGGCACGCCAGAAACCTATGATTGTGGGTTCGAATCCCGGTTCACCCCGATTATGTTTCTAGGTTTGTCAACACCAGACCCGTGCTCGTGGGTTTCACCGAAGTGGTAAACGTCTGATACCTGCATCACTTCGAGCTTTCCTCCCACATTAAGCTGACACGCCTCGATATAACTGGAATACTGTTAAAAGCAGCGTTAAACCCAACTCATTCACTCACATTTGACATAAACACAATAAAGGACACTAACAATTAACCAACATCAGTTTACATGGTTACGCATGGTAAGATAACAATGATCATGAAACTAAACTTTCTAAGTACTTAGCTACATGACCCTGATAAATGATTACGAGATGGTATGTGATTGAATATTTTTGTTTCAATTCATTTAAATTAACTCAGCATGGCCAACAGCTAAAGATATCACAATTAGCATGATGAGCAGGCAATACTTGCAGTGAAACTGTAGAAACAGAAGAGTTGTACCTGTTGAAGTTGCATCTCCATCATGTACATTAATTACCATGATAATCAGTATAATCATAAAGATTTTGCACATCTGTAGCATCAAGTATTTCATATACACAATTGACTGTGGCAGGTCCATTGATGGGGTGGTGGGTGAGGGGAGCATACATAAAAAATCACTCTGATAGATTTGAACATACACACACGCTGAAGTTATGAGTTTAAAAAATCCTGGATCTACCTCTGAATGATTATTATGGCATCATTATGTAAATCAGTAAAGAAGAACATGATGATTAATGATATAAATGATTTTTTCATATATGTTTCAGGTTGACAAGTGGATTTGTGCTCAGTCATCAAAAAACCCAAAGCCAAATCTGAATAAACATATTACAGACAAATTGGAGGTTTGTAAGTTGAACAACACCATAAGAATTTCCCATTGTACCATGATGATGATAATTAGCATTTGTAATTGACGACCCGTGAACATGTATAGATCCGGGTTAAAATAGATCGTTAAGGGCGACTATTCTTGTCGTAAGTGGTGACCAATGGGATGATCAGGCTTGCTGACTTGGTTGATGCATGACATCATGTTCCAAATGTGTAGATGAATTCTCATGATATCAGTCGCTGGATTGTCTGGTCCAGACTTGATTATTTACAGAACACCATCATATAGCTGGAATATTGCTGAGTGCGATGTTCAGCAACAAACAAACAAGCAAATTGTAATTGACATGTTTCACATCATGTAGATACAATGACAAAAAATTAGATTATGTATCTAGTTTGAACCAAACTATCTAGTTTGTTTTATTGATTTCACCTGTGTGGATCCAGGCCCCAAGAGGGCACAGGTGGCCCAGTCGTCTAAGGCTCCGGAATTCGCCGTGCAGAATTGCAACCCTTGGACATGCCAGAAACCTATGATCATTGGTTGGCTTTCCTCCCGCATTAAGCTGACACACTGTTCAAAGTGGCGTTAAACCGAACTCACTCATTGTTTGATAGACATTTCTCAGAAGTTGACGAATGACAAAGTAGACACAATTGGTTAACAACTTCATTTTTATGGTGACATTTCGATATAGATCCTTATACTGTTGTCAAACATGGCTGAAGAATGTACATGGTACAAAGTATATATGGTAGTTGGAGGATTAACAGTAACAACAATTGCATACATGAGAGAGATTAAGATGAGTAGGTTAAATAATGACAGAAGGATAATACTGTTACAAAATGATGGTCAGAGAACCAATACGTAGTCATTCCGGTAAAATAAAGAAGTTGTTATCCATAAATTGTGCTACTTTGTCCTCTGTCCCAATCAACCAATCACTGGTTTGTCTGGTCCAGACTTGATATATTTTATTTACAGACTGCTGTCATATAGTTGAAATGTAATATATATAAATATATGAATTGTGGTTTTAAACAACAAACAAAACACACACACAATCAGTGGCATAATTTTGTGAATGAACATGAGTTATAGATTGTGTTGAATAATTTGTTAGGAATGTCGGGTTACCATGGTTACATGACCTTGATTAGTTTCGCTTTCTTTCCAGGAAATGGTGAAGAACTATGAGAGCACAAATGACAAGTGGAGAGCATTTGGTTATCAGAAAGCGATACAGGCTTTGAGACGACACCCCAAACAGATCACAACGTGGGAGGTAAGACCAGGGAGCAGTCAGATTATGATCATGATGTACTTACAACCGCGATAATTTGTGGGAGTGTCGTGAGAGGCGACATGGTCAGGCTCGCGGACTTGATTGATACTGTCATCGTTGTAACCCAATGGGGTTGATCGTTCTCTGTCAGTCACTGCAAGATCCAGGTTAGAATAGGTCTTCAGCAACCCATGCTTGCCGCAAGAGGCGACTATGCTTGTCGTAAGAGGCGACTAACGGGATCGGGTGGTCAGGCTCGCTGACTTGGTTGATGCATGTCATGGTATCCCAGTTGTGTGGATCAATTTTCATAATGTCTGTCACTGGATTGTCTGGTCCAGACTTGATCATTTACAGACTGCTATGATATAGCTGGAATATTGCTGAGTGTTGCGTTAAACAACAACAAAAAGTGTAAAAATAAGCATATTTACACTGACCATGGAAATTCCAGCTTACAATTGTACCCAGCATCCTGTGCATGTATTAGTAGGAGACTTTATGGAGAGTGGCTATGACATGGATATGGTTGAAGTTGACTCAATGACGAATAACGTTCCAAACCAGTTCTCAATGCTTCAATTTTGCTGCAAATTTGAACTGAACAAAACTGACCATACCAACAGAATATGTAAATATAGTAAACATTTTGTCTTGTTGTTCATATCACAAAAACAGTAGCTAGAATGTTGAGAGATACAAAAAGGGTTACCATGGTTACAGAAGCTAAACAAGTAGTTTCCAGGGATGATGTTGGTCATTAGTTACTGAGTCACCAGGGCCCACTGCACAAAGCTTTCCTAGAGCTAAGATGATCGTAACTCCCATATTTTAACATAGGCTTACGATAGTCTTAGCACTAAGATTGCTTTGTGCAAGTGGGCCCAGTAGTGCATGGGGGGCAGAAGTAAGGCATGTTCAGTGTGATTGCTAGTCCAGGATATCATACTAGGGAATCTCACACATAGGTATTGATAAAACAATTTACAGAATATAAAAAATGCTTACCATAACAGGGATATATTATTATCGTATTGAGCGCTTATTACAGTGAATACGATATGCCTTTCTTCATAGATACACACAATAGTGATTGACCAAATAAATTAAATATCAAATTTTAATCAGCTTAATATGAGAGGAAAGCCAGAAATGATGCAGGTCTTAGACGTTTACCACTTTGGTGAAACCCATAAGCATGGGTATGGTGCTGACACACCTGGAAACACTATCAGAGCGAACCATGATTTGAACTCACGATCATAGGTTTCTGTCGTGCCCAAGGGACCCTACACTGCAAATTGTGGTGCCTTAGATGACTGGGTCAAGCATGCCCACATGGCCTTATGCATGTGTTATGAAAGATGTATTGACAATCATAGAAAATATGTAAATCAGCTTCAAGCTCAGTCACTTTTTAACCACTGTCATGTGTTTGTGATGATGAGCTGATGTTGGACATGGTGACAGGAGGCGCGGGCGCTGACCGGTGTGGGGGCCAAGCTGGCGGACAAGGTATGGGAGATCGTCGAGAGCGGGGGCCTGCGTAAACTGGAAGAGTTCAAGTCCAACGAGGAGCTGCAGATACTCAACATGTTCACAGACCTGTGGGGCGCCGGACCTCACACAGCCAGGGTCTGGTACCAACAGGTGAACAGTCACATGTCAGCTTTCAACATTTCAGCTTCATTTTTACCAAAAGAAATAAAAATTGCACAGAGCGCAAATATATGCTTGATGGGACCACCTTTTGGGTGTAGATGCCATGGCACTCTGAAAGACCGTGTTTATGAAATATCCACAATACATTAGCTTGACTTTTGTACATCTTTATAGTTTGCATTAGGAACTGTCCATTTATGTTTGTTTTCAAGTGTGCTCATTCTAAGAATTTATGATTTATTTGATGATTATTCAGTTTAAAGGCATATATGGGATCTAAAGCTGAGCAGCAAACATAGGTTCTTAAAAATATAGACAGAATAGGAATATGATGAATCATATTACTCGCATTATTTTAAAATTATTTTTAGATCCATATTATCTTTGTTCCTAAATGCCTCAATTTTGGGTTTGCATTTCTGTGTAGGGTTTTCGAAGCCTGGAGGACTTGCGCACCAAGGCCAACCTGACCCACCAACAGAAGGTGGGGCTCCGTCTCTATGACGACCTGCTGGACCGCATGCCGCGGGAGGAGGCGGGGGAGATAGAGCAAGTGGTAAGTCACCATGTGATCATGCTAACGCCTTTAAACGATTTTTTTATTTATTTTAGTGTCCATATTGTCCCATCATCTCTGAAAATACAACCCCTAGCGTTGTTCTTTTTCTGCCAAATCTTATTACGATCCGATCCTAATGCTTTCTACAACAACACAAACAACTGAGGGCACCCCATTATAGTTCACGTAACTTTGACCGACCAACAAAACATTAGCCATTCAGAAATCAGCTTTCTCGTGCTTTACCAATTTCAAACTGGCGACTTCCATTCCAGATTATGCTTTCAAAATATTTGGAGAAAGTTCTCGCCAAAATTTATTACACCTATAAAATGAGGCCCATGACAAAATGATTTAGTTGTGTTTTGAAAACGGTATAAGTTTGAAAATTATTTAGGGACTGGTCATTTAATATAGGGAGGTTGGGGTTGTCTCATAAACTGATACATGTATGGAAGGTTTGGGCACAAAAAATGTTACATGGGGTGTGGGGTGTGTGTCAAAATATGACCAATCCCTATAATCATAAAACTAATTCCACAGCAACACCCTGCTGTTATAAATGACCAGTCCTTTATGATCATGATGATAATATTTTTTTAATGACTTTATGAAATTGAAACATGTGAAACATTTACTGAGTAAGGAAAGTCTGCCATGAACTACTCAACTTATCCCGGCTTACCAGTATGTGTCATATCGCTACGTCTGACCAGTATGTGTCATATCGCTACCGGCTGACCAGTATGTGTCATATCGCTACCCACTTACCAGTTTGCGTCATATCGCTACCGGCTGACCAGTATGTGTCATATCGCTACCCGCTTACCAGTATGTGTCATATCGATACCCGCTTACAAGTATGTGTCATATCGCTACCTGCTTACCAGTATGTGTCATATAGTACCGGCTTACCAGTATATGTCATATCGCTACCGGCTGACAAGTATGTGTCATATCGCTACTGGCTTACCAGTATGTGTCATATCGCTACCAGCTTACCAGTATGTGTCATATCGCTACCAGCTTACCAGTATGTGTCATATCGCTACCAGCTTACAAGTATGTGTCATATCGCTACCAGCTTACCAGTATGTGTCATATCGCTACCCGCTTACAAGTATGTGTCATATCGCTACCTGCTTACCAGTATGTGTCATTTAGTACCGGCTTACCAGTATATGTCATATCGCTACCGGCTGACAAGTATGTGTCATATCGCTACTGGCTTACCAGTATGTGTCATATCGCTACCAGCTTACCAGTATGTGTCATATCGCTACCAGCTTACCAGTATGTGTCATATCGCTACCGGCTTACCAGTATGTGTCATATCGCTACCATCTATTGTTGAACACGGGAGATCATTCTGTGGAAATACAACTGCTTTGTTGCAATGAATGCAATGTTTTGGTGTAGATACTGACACTGTGATCACGCAGGTGATGTCACTTCATAGCAGTGCTAGTATCAACACATGGTTGATAACTGTGTTGGTATCACGTCACTTGGTTGATAACTGTGTTGGTATCACGTCACTTGGTTGATAACGGTGTTGGTATCACATCACATGCTTGATAACGATCGATGTTAGAATTTATCACCCTTATTCATCAAACCAACTTCAACAAGCCACTTAATAAAGAAATTAGTTGTATAGTTGGTCACAGAATAAACAGTTACCTGAAATGGTAGCCATGGTAACCTCAAGCCGCAGTCAGTTACTGTTTTATACAAAGTTATCACTGTCGCAGGTGAGAAAAGCAGCCGAGTCCATCCAGCCTGGCATCATAGCTCAAGCATGTGGGTCGTACCGACGGGGCAAGGTGACGTGTGGCGACGTGGATATCCTCGTCACCCACCCAGATGGGAAATCACACCAGGGAGTGTACGGGAAACTCATCGCCAAACTCAAGGAGGAAAGTAGGTTACACTTACCCACACATGGCACTACTTTCAGCATGGCACTACTTTCATTTGATTGGTTGACGCCAGATGTCACGAGGGTCATGGAAATCATTTGGGCAAAAGGGTTACTGAAGACGCTGACAGATCGTCATTCATTTCTAGTTAGGCTCGTTAGTAAGAGCAATGTGCAATATGTATTGCAGGATAAGTGTATAAAATAAACATAATCCTAATTATTGTAATTTGATTGGACATTTATTTTGTCGCTTAAACCAGTGTCAAAATGAGGCTAAGGTGACATATGAGTCCAGGGTAATATAGCATTCTTGAATGGGGATATAATGCGCTGGATATTCTATATGACACAATTGATTCATTTCTGCCACTCTATTTGATCCTGTGATGCTGGACACTATTTTCGGTCCCTGGAATAGCCACTTTGCTAATGTAGCCATGTTTGTTGTTTCCATGCAGAGTTCCTCACAGACGACCTTGTGTCAGCAGAGGATAATGGCAACCAGAAGAAATACCTGGGTGTGTGTAGACTCCCTGGGGAGAATAGAAAGGTAGATACACACCAGATGCAGCTGATGTCGCGAGAGATGGGAGAAGTTGCCACTTAATTCTGAGATCGTTATTTTATTAAAGGGACAGTCATTCACCATGAAATCCTGAATACTTGTAATCGTGTAACGCGGCTTGGGATAGGTACATGTAATAACTTTATTCATTGTTTAAAATAAGCATGAAAGTCAAGGGTTTTCGGCATGTCGTAACCCTTTTGTTAAAAGTTGAAAACTTAGTGCTCTCTGATTCAAGTACCACAGCAGCTAACTTTGAGTACCCCAGAGCCCCGTTCTACAAAGCAATCGTGGCGATACGAGTTACGATGTTAAAGTATGGATTGTTACAATAGTCTTAGCGCTAGGATCACTTTGTCGCATGGGACCGTGGACTCTCTATTTTGAAACGCAGTCATTGTTTGCTGAATAGAATAAGCTGTGCGGTAAGTAGTGACGTTTATTACGAATACCCGATTATTACACTGTTTCATCATTTTTCAGACCGCTATCATTTGCAGAAGCCTGAAGTCAGTCATTAAAAACACAACTGTTTAGACAGATCGTTATTTGAACAATGTTGAAGAAAATACAGGAATTTGTTAAGACGGATATGAAGCAGATTAAAGCCTGAAAGACAAGAAATTATTAATGACAACTTCTATATTATTTACTAAGTTTAAAATGTTAATCCAAGAAATTTGTCGATGTTGCAGCATCGACGGCTGGACATCATTGTCGTGCCGTATGACGAGTATGGCTGTGCCCTTGTCTACTTCACTGGCTCCGCCCACTTTAACCGCTCCCTGCGCCATCTGTGTAAGAAGATGCACATGTCCCTCAACGAACACGCCCTTAAGACTGGGGTGGTCCGGAAGGCAAGCATGCGATACAGTTTTTTTCTTCAATAAGTTGGTTAGATTGAAGAAATTATTTGGGTTTTGTTAGTAATGACCCCAGCACAATGTTTTAATCGACATGCATTTTCCTATTTTATCTATAACCCTGTGTGGATTCTGTGTCTTGAGCGTCTGCCCAAAGAGCAGAAGGTCAGTCTTTCGATCCCTGTCTGTGTCAAACCAAAAGATGTTTAAAGATGGTACTTGTTGTTATCCAGCCTGGCACTCGGCATTAATGGGATAAAACAAGGAATGGTCAATTTGGAGTCAGTATACTGTGTCTGAGTTGGGTATTCATTTTGAACTGCAGCATGGTATCTCAGTGGACAAGCAATGTAAAACTGGCTTTAGTCCGGACTAGCACCAGCAAACACAAGTCTCTTTATAAGTGCAATAATCTTGAACGTGACATTAAACCCGATTTCATCTCGCCTGTTGTAAGCAGCGACTGGAAATCTGGTTGTCAGGCTCTGAGACTTGGCAATAGTCATGATAGCGTTTTAACTATCACAATACTATTGATGATCATCCTACTTGACAGTCACGTCACGATTCCGTGCTTCGTGTCATGTATTTTTGTTCCACCCTATTTTTTAGATACAGATCGAGACAAAGTGTTACAGTGCAAGGTAGAATACAAATTAGTCATCACATGACGTCATGATTTATATTTGTCCTACTCTCTTGCATCATCACAAGATGACCCGTGAAGATTTGGGGTAGAATAGGTCTTCAGCAACCCATGCTTGTCGTAAAAGGCGGGTGGTCAGGCTCGCTGGCTTGGTTTGATGCATGTCATCATATTCCAATTGCATGGATCGATGCCCATGATGATGTCAATCACTGGATTGTCTGGTCCAGACTCGATTATTTACAGACCTCGTCATATCGCTGGAATATTGCTGAGTGTGGCGTTAAACAAAAACAAACAATCATGTAAAAGTATAGTTTTTATTCTTCACATTACATAGTTTATGACACAATATTTAATGAAAACAACTTTTCTAGGGAGGGGAGAAGATCTGTGAGGGCACAACAATCCCTACCCCCACGGAGGAGTCTGTGTTCAAGGTCCTGGGGGTGCCTGTCCGACCCCCAGAAGAGAGAGACCACTAGCACACCCTGACACATCTTGCAGTGTATCAGTTACAGCACTGAAACTGGATATAGGCAGGGTTTGTATTGAAAGAAGCTGTTGTATTCTGTCTGCATGCAAGAATTGAAAAGAATTTCATTGAACATATTTGTGAATAATGTATAATAAATAAGTGCAATGTAATGAATTTGATCATTTGATTACTGGTAGCCATCTTAATAATAAGGATACCTCATGTCCAGAAATTATGAAGTAGGTTGTGTGACCTTGGACCTCACTGAACGTATATCCACTGGATATTGCACACAAGTTTTCGGACACAATGGAGATTTATGGTCCACCGAGGTTTGTGATTGTGAATGGCTGTATTTTAAAAATGATTTATTAAAAAACAAAATATTGGAAAGGTTTTATTGAAAATTTTATCACCCTTGCAAAAATGGTTGTTTAGAATATTTCTACATATGCTAACTTATAACTGTATTTATGAAAACAATGTATTGATAAGAAGATGGTCATGTATAATTACCGAAAATCTCTTGAAAAGATATATTTGTTTTATATATTTTTTCATTTTAATGGATAATATACTGTAGTGTATAATTTTGAATCGCAAAATTCATTTATTTATTTTTTCAACAGTTTAAATGAATGTAAAACTGGAAAACATTTATAATAAAAAAATGAAAAAAGCCTTCACTTGTAAAATAGCTATTGCATTATTTGTCATTTAAATGTCGACCTGTATGTATTTTGTAATTTATTTTCAATTCATTTCTATTATGATTTTCTGTGTTTGAACTATAGAGGTGTATACAAACTCAGTGATTTAGTTTTGTCATGCTTTCTTGCATAGTCATTGGTATATGTTTTTGAATTGTTAATATATTTAGTATGATAATTATAAATATGACACATAAACTAGTCCGATAACTTACAGGGTGGACACAAACTTGATGGGTAATAGGAACTATCATACATTTGGAACTTCACAATCCTACTACATGCACGTTTATATGTGTTTTGTAGGAAATACGGTTATGATCAAGATCATGATTTTGTAGAACAGCTGTAAGGGCTGACCTGATTAGAAAATGTGTGATAATTTTAACATTTTCAGTTACCTGTATATGTTTTTTAGCTTCACGTAATGTGATATGTTTTACTTCAAGCTGTTGTCAAGATAGGAGTTGATTGACAGGAACCTAAATGAAATTTATATTAGTCCTTTTCTTTAAAACATTATATTTCAAAGTATCCTGTGATGTTTGTAATTTTGAGAGCATGAGAAACACTTCTGTGGTTCAAGGCAGCAAATCATGTTTGCGCATTATTTCTGGTAACCATGGTAACCTCACAGACTCATTATTATTTCAGTTGTGACCCTGATTTTTTATATGTAATGAGTTGTCCAGATAGCTCATAAAAACTGTGTTTTGTGGATTTGTGTTTATTTGGAATGACCCATCTTAGTGAGGCAAGAGGAATTATGGAGTTATATTTTGGCTGGACTAACAAGTCTGTGCATAGTCCCTTGAAAATCGCGTAACGAAATCAACATCCAGTTTGTAAACTGCAGTGCAGATTTCGGTCGACTGCAGGATTTGCAAAGCATGTCTACCGTCAACTTAGAATCAACAGATACTTTCCAAATCTTTTCATGTTTTTGATTAAGGTTCTCATGTGGTTTAATGCATTACGCTAAGTAAGGCCCGTTTTCAATCTTATTAAAATCAGATCTTAGTTCTTGCTACCACTAAACAAAGATCTGAAGACATCCCATTAAGGGTCACATCAGAACGACCTTTCATCCGACCAATCAGTGCATCGCTTACCTGATTTATGAAAGTGACAGTCGGAATGTGATTTCTAATCATGCAATCTCGAAAACTTTAACATGGGGTATTCCGAACGATAGTTACGGGTTTAACGACTGAATCCTTACAATCTAGACCATCTATTAGTCATTCCAGAATGTTTTTTTGTTCAGGTTTCAAATTTGTAATGGAGAATTTGCCAAAATATGCTTCGAAGCGTAGTCGCCAATTTGAAATTTGTGCCGTAAAGCACGAGAAAGCTGCCTTCTGATTGGTCAGAACTGGTTTAGCGGTAGCGAGAACTAAGATTTGATTTTAATGAGATCTGGCCCGTTTTATTATGTTCCTTTGTGTCCATACTGTTACAGAAGCCTAAAATTGCATAATAATGATTACTCCCCAAGCCTGCCTGTTTACAGTTTACTGTCTTTGACCTCCCACTTCCTGTCTTCGTGATGACACCCAACATGATTTGGCTCTGAATAAGAACTGATCATTGTTCAATCTATTAATAATGTCATAGCATTAGTGTAACCACAGTTTGTCATGACATTCACCTACAGATATTTCATTGATGGTTTCTCCACAATAGTTTACTGTTGACTATATTCAGTATGTTTTAAATGATTTTTTCATTCATTCAGTAATATATACTACTCAAAATAAGTTGAAGAACACCCAATTCTTTCATGTTGCTATATTTAGAACTTACACCGAAAGGTCACTCCTAACTGTGATAAAAAAGTTGTTCATCCATATATCTTATCATTACTTAGTACTCCGGGGGGCACGGGTGGCCCAGTCGTCTAAGGCGCCGCGATTCGCTGTGCAGAGTTGCGTCCCCTGGACACGCCAGAAACCTATGATTGTGGGTTCGAATCCCGGTTCACCCCGATTATGTTTCTAGATTTGTCAGCACCATACCCGTGCTTGTGGGTTTCACCGAAGTGGTAAACGTCTGAGACCTGCATCACTTCGGGCTTTCCTCCCACATTAAGCTGACACGCTGTGATATAATTGGAATAATGTTAAAAGCGGCGTTAAACCCAACTCACTCACTCACTCACTTAGTACTCCAACTTCTAAATGCCTCTCAAAGAAGTTGCTATTGTTAATTAGTCATGGCATAACAGATTAACTATAGTAATGTGAAAGAATCAGGTGTTCCTTAACTTATTTTGAATAGTACATATTCATGAAAGTTTAAATATGACCACGAATACACATATTGTTATCATGCGTGTCCATATCATATAAATATGCTAAGGTATATATTTATAGCTCACCTGGCCTGGCAGTTTGAGACCTACAATTGTGCACATAAACATTTCAAAATGCCATCAGACAATGATTGAAAGCACCTTCCTGTAAATGTAAGCTGTGGTGATGCAGCTCTTTCCATCAGAGGTGGTTATTGTGATTTGAAACCCCTGATCAATCAGAATCGGGTATTTTCCAAATTCATGGTAGAATATTGAGTCCACCTAACTTGATTCAAATATATTCTCAGGATTCTGTGCAATGTTGACAGTGATTTTACTTATTGATACATTTATTGTGAGCACTGTGTATAGTGTTTCCCCATCAACAACTTAATGCATTCATACTCATTGTATATACCATAAATTTATTTTGTTATGTTATATCACCTTTTCTCATTGTTTTAAGTATGTATCTAGTACCATAAACTATTTTATCAACGCAACCAAAATATGTTGTTGTTTTTTGCTCTTCTTGATATTGTCAGAAAATGATTGTATGCTTTATCTGTATTTGTTCATTTATTGTCCGATGCGGTTATGTATTCATTAACTCAAAATAAGGTCATTTTAACATGCTACATACACTTACAGGCAAGACATTGACACAGTAGTAGTATTTTAATCAGAAGTGTTCCGCTACTCATCCCTACAGTTCAGGAGACAAGCAGGTAATGCAGATGACTGATGAAAGGTT
This sequence comes from Haliotis rufescens, assembly GCF_023055435.1. Classification (NCBI taxonomy): domain Eukaryota; kingdom Metazoa; phylum Mollusca; class Gastropoda; order Lepetellida; family Haliotidae; genus Haliotis; species Haliotis rufescens. The sequence continues at coordinate 5,570,764 of NW_025963802.1, forward strand.
ACTTAGTGATGAAAGATTCTGTGATAGTGAGGGGTAGATTGTTCCAAATAGGGTAGCGACCAAAGTCAGTAACTGATCATAACCCCCTCCCAATGGTAGAACAAATGAGACCATACTTTTCTGTTAGTAAACTCTTTGATTGTAAAATTGAAGAATCCTGGTTATTTTATTTAGTAGCACTGGTATTATACAGTCATTCTTTGAACCCACCATTAGGAGTTGAGAAAAAGAATCATAGTGTTGAAAAATGGCCTGACATTGCTGCAATGCTCTTCACTTCTATAGTTGAGTAAAAAATTGATAGTCTCATAGAAAACTTCATTTCATGATTAAAGGGAAATAACTCTTTGAAGCCTAAGTGTTGATGATTCTGTGATTGGAAGAATGTTTCCGGCACTTAAGTATAGAGGCTTCGCTCTTGGATGTTTAACCTTTGTGAAACCCACGACCACGCATTAAGTCAAAACAAACCAAGCATCATAATCGGACTGAATCTAATTGAATTTAAACCCATGCGCATAGGATCCTGGTACGGCTAAGGGACAGCAACCAAACGAACAGACAATAATATAATATTTTTTAATGGTATCGGGGACACAGGTGACCAATTCGTCTAAGGCGCCGCTATTTACTCTGTCTAGTTGCGTTCCATAGGAGTACGAGACAGCGCTCGTCAGTTCGAATGCCAGATACGCCAGGAGTGTGGAAGCGTTTTTTGTCAGCACCCGTGCTTGCTTTTGGGTTTCATGGAATCTGCAAACGTCTTACACCTTAGACCCATCATGTGGGCTTTCCTCGAAATGAAACTGACAGGCTGTGCTTGAGCTGAAATACTATACAAATGGCGATAAATCACTCACCCGATCACTCTTCACGGTACCATGAACAGATCGTTCATAATCCAGTTACTGCTCGACTGTGATAGGGAGTACGGCCGGTCTGTTTTCCCCAATATCCTTATTGTTTGCCTATCCATGATCCTGTTATAGGTTCAGGATTTATGATCCTGTCGGCCACGGGTGGCCCAGTCCTCTAAGGCGCCACAATTCGCTGTGCAGAGTTGCGTCCCTTGGTTCGAATCCCGGTTCGCCCCGATCATGTCTCTAGGTTAGTCAGCACCAAACCCGTGCTCATGGGTTTCAGTTTAGTTTCACTAAAGTGGTAAACGTCTGAGACCAGCATCGCTTAGGGCTTTCCTCCCACATTAAGCTGACACGCAATGACATAACTGGAATATTGTTCAAAGCGGCGTTAAACCCAACCCACTCACTCCAATCGGGCGGTAAATATGACAAATTGTTAGCTGCATTGGTAAACAAATCTTATGCTAAGATGTAAAATGGCATGTATTTGTAGCCCAAACGTTCATTCGACAACTTATAACATACAAATACGTATTAATAGTGCATTATGATATAAGGTTAGGTGATGAGGTGAACTGGAGTTTTAACGTGGCGTCCAAGATTATTGCACTTTTATATCGACGTGCATGTATGTCTAATGCTTTGGTAGTGCTTGCACTCTGAGATACCACGCCGCAGTTTAACATGGATACCCCACTCAGACACAGTATACTGACTCCTAACTGACCAGTCTTTGGCATCTTTTGGTATGAGGCGGCCGGGGATCGAACCCAGCTTCTTCCGCTCTCCGGGTGGACGCTCTACCACTAGACCACGGAGGCAGTCGCATTGTGATATAAATAAGACGAGTTATGAAAATAAAATACGTTGCTTAGATATCAAACAGGTCACATTTATTTACAACATGGTCTATACAAGGTTGATTTGTAAGTCTTGAATCATTTAAAAATTACATATTCTTCAACTTAACTCCCGTCTACGTTGATACACTTTTGCCAACGATGTTGGAAGGATTATATCATAGTTTCGAAGAGGCATTTCTCTTGGTTGTCCACAAAATCCCAACAGCTGCCATGGCGTCATCGTTCGAGTCTTTAAGAAGAGCGAGGCTGGATATTTCGAAAGACCATTAGGCCGTTGATCAGGAGTGAGTGAGTGAGTATGATTTTACGCCGCTTTTAGCGATATTCCAGCAATATGACGGCGGGGGACACCAGAAATGGGCTTCACACATTGTACCATTGGGATGACGTAGTTGGAACAGTCGAATGTAGCGATCCTGTGCAGGGGTGGTAACTCTTGGTCGGCGGGTTCTCGGACGGTCTGCAGTGGAATTGAACTGGGTGCATCGGTCTCAAAGGCGGCAAATGGTGCTGTGGTGTAAGTTGAAATTGCGTGCAACAGAAGACTGCGATTCCCCTCTTTGCATACGTCCTATGGCGATGTCCCGATCGGCAGCGCTGAGTCTCAGCATTTCGGAACTTGAAAAATGTTGACAATTGAATGACAAATTATTGGCTTATGCTTGCCTTTTTATAGCCACTACCACGAGTTACGAATGCCATAACTTGCACGTGCATGTTGCTTTACTGTTTTCCTCCATGACATTTTTGAACAAGTGTGAAAACAATGCCGTTTAAGACATTGCAAATCGACAATGGCTGCGTTTTGACGCACCGTTTGTCGAATATCGGGCCACCAACATTTTCCAATAACTTATATCCAATTTATATACCGGATTTTTTGTGAAGTAAGGTTCAGTGAGGTACACACTACATGTGCGTTTCTTTTTTTTAATAGTTTATTTTATGTATTCTATCCACACTCTATCCCAACCTCACCCATGCAGATCAGTCATCTCCTATTAAAAATTTAGACTAGTAATCTTGGAAACACGTGCGCATAATCCCGGAATGGGTAAATCGTAATATCCCTTCCTGTAAATTGATCATAGTTGGAATCGTCTGGAAAATGGTGTTTCCGGTCTAAACAGGTGTTGTTCCTTGTACCGTCATTTTAAAAAAGTTCATGTATGTAGATTAGGGAAATATCCACTTGAAACAATTTTGTCAAAATACCTGATATTTTTCCAAAAACAGAAATATTTAATTGGTTATTTTAAACTGAGTCAACATGTTCTCTAATTTTATTATGTCATGCAAAATAAACAAATAAACCTCCATACCAATGAATGTTTATATACAGGACAAGTTATATAAACATATGTAACTTGTAAGGTGAAGTACGTAATTGATATTGAAACGTGTCCATAACATTTCTGTAAGTATTCATTTCTATAAGGGGAACTGTCAATACTTGTGTCATTCATTAAGTTATTGTTTGATTGTTATTAGAACAAGTGACAAATGTGGCCCAGTTGTCTAAGGCGCCGAAATTAGCCGTGCAGAGTTGCACCCCTTGGGCACGCTAGAAACCAAAGATTGTGGGTTCGAATCCCGGTTCGCCCTGATATGTTTCTCGGTATGTCAGCACCATACCCGTGTTCGTGGGTTTCACCAAAGTGGTAAACGTCTGAGATCTGCACCACAGCGGGGTTTTTCCCACATTAAGATGACACGCCGTGATATTACTGGAGAACTGTTCAAATCGGCGTTAAATCCATCTCACTCACTCACTCACTCTAACGACATCTGCCTCACAAGAGGTTTACTTATTGAATTTAGCAGACATTGAGAAGAGTCACAGGAAAGTAGTTCCTCCTTGTGTTGTGCGATTTGTGAAGCATTTCCTCTTGATATATAAACTGTTTTTCTCTATGCTCACAAAAATAAACTATTTTATACTGAAATTATGTTTTATGGTTTCTGACAACAATCTACTCTGCCTGTTTCTTTCAACAAGTTTCTGTAAGGGATAACGCCGAAGTTTTACTATCCAGGTCACTGCTGCCCGAAGGTTTCGCTATCAAGCAAAACTGAGGAGTTTATTAATTTTTATTTAATATTATGTTTAGAAGTGCGTTACGACATTCTAATGAACCGCTCGTTAAATGTATCTGGCTAGAAACTATATATGCTAATCATGGCACCTTCTAATGAACCATCTATCTTCAACCAGTTCTGTGGTCTTAGGGTTAAGAGTGCCCAACTACTGATCGGGAGGCTGTGGGTTCGATTCCCGTCGTCCACAATGAACAAGATGCAATTCAAGTCTTTGATTTTAGAACAGTAGACGTTCGAAACACAAGTCCAAGTTTCATCTCCCACTCAACTCATCAGGTCTTACTAGGAAAAGGTAAATCCTAAGATGTTAATACTAAAACAATTTTTTTTAATAACTTCCATAACAATGGTTTATATATATACAGGCTGGCCGATGCTCACTAAGGGAGTAGTTGGCGAGGACACGACTTGGATAATCTGTTTGGAGGTTAGAAATTTCCCGTAACAGCTCTCAAATATATTCAGAGAAAATAAATGACCAAAAAACATGACACTTTTTATTGTCCGAAAAAGGATTTTATATTACAAGCCAAAACCTATTTTGAGTAAACTCCATCATTCTCTTTAGGCATTTAACATGTCAACATGTCTAACTGTTCTAAGCAAATAAATACTCATTTCTGAAATATGATCACCGAAATAAGATGGTTTGTGTTGGTTTCAGCTTCCCTTGTCCTATTAACTGGACGTGTGTGTGAGTAGTGGACGACGTAGTTCGACCCGTGAAGATCCGGGGTAGAATAGGTCTTCAGCAACCCGTTCTTGCCGTAAAAGGCGACTATGCTTGTCGTAATAGGCGACTAACGGGATCGGGTGGTCAGGTTTGCTGACTTGGTTGATGCATGTCATCGTATTCCAATTGCGTGGATCCATGCTCATGATGTCAGGATTGTCTGGTCCAGAACATGGTAGAACATCCATAGGTATTACAATTGTTCCTGCTCGTGAATGAGAATGGTTGTAAATTAGAAAAGACAATTGACGAGAATATTTCCGACAGGAAATGTGAAAATATAAATCAATTATATTAAAGAATGATATATACTTGGGCTATGAGACTACTCGGTAAATACTTTTCATGTTGAAAACGTACAAGAAAAGCAGCTTCATTTTCGTGTGAACATGCCCTTTAAATATTGCTCAATCTAAACAATGACCATAAACGTACAACATTGCTCTAGCATGTTTAAACATAACCGTAACCCTGGCAACAGCGAGGGATGACAAGGAAGAAGATCGGGTTTCACAACTTGTATCCTTAACATCTAAAAGAAAACTTAGCTCTCTCCAATATTGACTAAAGACACACAATACACCGTGTGTCTTCATGCGTCATATATCTCCTGTGTTGCACTGATTAGTCTGGTGTCTCCTGCAGTCCGATCTAATCGATATTACTCTCAAAATGAAGAGTATAGATACCTTTTGTTAGAAGTTAGAGTGAGTGAGTATGGTTTTATGCCGCTTTTAGCAATATTCCAGCAATATCACGGCGGGTGACACCAGGAATGGGCTTCACACATTGTACCCATTTCGGGAATATTCCAGCTATATGACGGCGGTCTGTAAATAATCGAGTCTGGACCAGACAATCCAGTAGTTTTCATCATGAGCATCGATCTACGCAATTGGGATACGACATGCATCAACCAAGTCAACGAACCTGACCACCCGATCCCATTAGTCGCCTCTTACGACAAGCATAGTACCCTCTTACGGCAAGAATGGGTTGCTGAAGACCTATTCTCTACCCGGACCTTCACGCGAATGAAACATGATGAAGACATGGTAATATTCATATTTCCTTGCAATACTCGGTTTCAGGTGTTTTCAGTGGGTTTTGGACTTGTTCCGAAACCGTGGCCTCCGTGTTCGAACGAAGACAAAAAAAACCCAAAAAACATAATTTAAATTTTTTTTTAATGATTTCCGAAAGAAATTAGTTTTTGTAGGTCGGGTGAATTATAAAAGAAAAAGAAAATCCAGACTGTATTTCGGCTTTACTGAAATATGTTTGTCGACAATGGGAATACGTTAACAGATTCAACGGGAAGAAACGAATTTTGAGTATATTTTTGGGATTGGTCATTTAATTTGAATTTTCCACCCAGTGGAATCTGTTTCGGCGGATAATCGAGGATGGTTATTCTCTGGCGTTATATTTTATATTGTGTATATATACAGACACGTTCATGTTATCATAACCTATTACTTTTGTTACAGTAAATTTGTATTTGTTTGTTAATGTGTTTTTATTCGAGTTGGTGTTGTGCATATTTGTTTTCGCTGAGTAGATAACACAAGTGTTCCCCTGTATATGGCATGCCAGCTTAACTCTATTCTGCTTTTATTGATGCGCTGATATATGACATATTTTGTTTGTTTGTTTTTTGTGGCCCTCGTCAACTCTATGATCCGGCTATATGAGACGTAAATAATCGAGTCTTGACCAGACAATCCAGTGATTGATATCATGAGTTTTGATCCCCACAATTTGGATACGATAACATGCATAAACAAAGTCAGCGAGCCTAACCCCCCACCCTATAAGAAATGAAATGACCCTACCCTAATGCAGTGCATATGTATCGACTGATGGCATTAACAAGAATCGTTCGACAACATTATAAAGACGCATGAGATCACATGGACAGGAGGTGACATTTGAATCAGGCCCCAAAACATGACATCTTATCCGGTTCTTAAAAGTATAGGTTTTTTTATTACTTCCGTACCGCATGCCCCGTTCAGCGTTTGATGCGCTGGTAAATTACCTGTCTGGACCCGTCGCGTGTTCTGTAACATGATCTGACTGAATAACACGATATTGATCGGCAATTAAGGTAGGAAGTAGTATGTTTACAGGTTTCAAAATAATTTGATGTTTGTTTCAAATTCTGCCCACGTTGCAATTACTAGTATTCGCACACTATCAAACATGTGCAGGGAAGAGCCTCGTTTTGGAGCTGAAATTTATCCTGGCGTTTATTTGGAGTGACATATCTGGAGCAGCGAGAGTCGCATTGCGGGCAGAATCTCACCCTGCCTCAGACGTATGTGTCGCCATCTCCGTCAGCATTCCTTGCAAAATTGCATGAGGACGCTGCTTATGGTACGATCATTGAGACTGCCAACACCGTGTTTGTACGCGAGTTTCGGGGTTCATTTTGAGGTATTCGGGGATCAGCAGTGTGGTATGCGGACGCAAATAAAATTGTACTTGGTATGCAGATTCAACATTTTAAAACAATAATGGTGTATATATTACCCCTTTTCTCAATGCTTTTGAGATTTGTGTTTTATAACAGTAGTGTTTGGGGATTCAGGGTGAGTAAATGAGGCCCTGAGTGAAACATAAGATGGTATTCAGGATTCAGAGGAGCTGGGGATGGGCACCTGGTTTCATCATTGTTAGGCTGACTGAATCGGACCTCGTCTCATATCAGAGCATCGATACACGCTGCACTATAGCCAGTGTATAGTATAGGTTGCAGACGTATTGTTGTGTGTTTTTCTTGGTAAAATACATAAGTAATACTTATATTTTAAAAAAGTTATTACTTCTATATGTTTTAGGTAAAATCCTACTCGTCTAAAATGTCTGGGGTTGTGTGGGTGGTAGTTTATGCTGGGTGGGTGTTCCGTGGATGGTAGTTTAAAACGGGTGGGTGTTCCGTTGGTAGGTGGGTGGTAGTTTAAAACGGGTGGGTGTTCCGTTAGTAGGCGGGTGGTACTTGAAAATGGGTGGGTGTTCCGTGGATGGTAGTTTAAAACGGGTGGGTGTTCCGCTAGTAGGTGGGTGATAGTTTACTGGTTGGGTATTCCGTTTGATGGTAGTTTAAAACGGTTGGGTGTTCCGTTGGTAGGTGTGTGGTAGTTTAGCCTGGTTGGGTGTTTCGTTTGATGGTAGTTTAAAACGGTTGGGTGTTCCGTTGGTAGGTGTGAGGTAGTTTAGACTGGTTGGCTGTTCCGTTTGATGGTAGTTTAAGACGGGTGGGTGTTCCGTTGGTAGGTGTGTGTTTAGACTGGTTGGGTGTTCCGTTTGCTGTGAACACATGTCTTGAAGTCATCTGAATACTTGTCTTGTAGCCTTGTGAATACTTGTCTTGTAGCCTTGTGAATACTTGTCTTGAAGTCATGTGAATACTTGCCTTGAAGTCATGTGAATACTTGCCTTCAAGTCATGTGAACACTTGTCTTGTAGTCTTGTGAACACTTGTCTTGAAGTCATCTGAATACTTGTCTTGTAGCCTTGTGAACACTTGTCTTGAAGTCATGTGAATACTTGCCTTGAAGTAATGTGAACACTTGTCTTGTAGTCTTGTGAACACTTGCCTTGAAGTCATGTGAACACTTGTCTTGTAATCTTGTGAACACATGTCTTGAAGTCATCTGAATACTTGTCTTATAGCCTTGTGAATACTTGTCTTGTAGCCTTGTGAATACTTGTCTTGTAGTCTTGTGAATACTTCTTTTGAAGTCATGTGAATACCTGCCTTGAAGTCAACAAGGTGGATGCACATATATACAGGTGAATTAGTGATTTATTGTCTCGGGTTTGATCCTGAATCTTTACTTCTCTGCAAAGCTGCCGGGGACATTTTCCTGTTGGTTCGAATGTTTCTACCTGTCCTGTTCATGGTCCTTTGTCTGTCAGAAGCAAACCCATCTCGTGGGTTTCCTGGGACCGGTATCATCTGAGAAACCCATAGCCTCCGCACAACCCCACTCTGTCGCATTACGCTGACACGCCGTAACGTAACCTTTATCTGTTCAAATCAGTAAATGTATCGAAATCCATCTCTTATGTCAGAGTTACCCAACCTGTATATATATTTTCTATTAATTTGTACAAGGCCGACCTCTCTTCCATTACAGAGATCTATACGATCCCAAAGTGTCTATCACACAACTGGGGCCATCACAACAAATAACATCAACTCACCGGAACATGTACTTGATCGACCCGTGAAGATCCGGGAAGAGAATAGGTCTTCAGCAACCCATGCTTTCCGTAAAAGGCGACTAAGCGTGTCGTAAGAGGCGGCTAACGGGATCGGGTGGTCAGGCTCGCTGACTTGGTTGATATGTGTCATCATATCCCAATTGTGTAGATCGATGTTCGTGATACCAATCACTGGATTGTCTGGTCCAGACTCGATTATTTACAGACCGCCGTCATATAGCTGGAATATTGCTGAGTGCGGCGTTCAACAACAAATGTACTTAATCCGTGCGCTGATATGTGATGCCACAGGTAACGTACTGATGTCAGTTATTAGATTACTTGCAACAACTGTATCGTGTGCACTGTGATTATTTGTTTGACGAACAAGGAGCTTTCCTTTAAATGAAGCACTCAGTCTTTTTCCAAAGGGTGTGGTGTTGGGAGGGAGGACAGATGGAAGCTTGGGCCGAACAGAGTATTGACTGAGGAAGAGAGAATGAGAGTGAGTGAGTGAATGACAGCATGATAGATAGATCCTTTATCGATACTTCAGCACAGCCGACAGGCTATAACCAGGCATGAACGAAAACTTCGAACCATCAGTTGACAAGGCTCTTGAACTCGCTGTCCACCTCTTAACAGAGGCAAAGAAAGGAGCATCACCCCCTTAAGTGGACACCATGTCCTGCATGGATGACTGGTGAATGAGTGAGTTGGGTTTAACGCAGCTTTTAAGAGTATCACGACCGCCTCTGTGGTCTAGTGGTAGAGCGTCCGTCCGGAGAGCGGAAGGTCTGGGGTTCGATCCCCGGCCGCGTCATACCAAAAGACGTTAAAACGATGGTACTTGTTGTTAGTCTGTCTGGCGCTCGGCATTAAGTGGCTAAAACAAGGACTGGTCGGCACGGAGTCAGTATACTGTGTCTGAGTGGGCTATTCATGTTAAACTGCGGCATGGTATCTCAGAGAGCTAGCACTATAAATCGGCATCAGTCCGGACTAGTACAAGCAGCCACACAAACACACACACGTACATGCACGTCGCTATATAAGTGCAATAATCTTGGACGCGACGTTAAACCCCATTTCACCTCACCCTACCTTTAACAGTATTACAGTTATATCGCGGCATGTCAGCTTAATGTGGGAGGAAAGCTCGAAGTGATGCAGGTCTCAGACGTTTACCACTTCGGTGAAACCAACGAGCACGGGTATGGTGCTGACAAATCTAGAAACATAATCGGGGCGAACCGGGATTCGAACCCAAAATCATAGGTTTCTGGCGTGCCCAAGGGACGCAACTCTGCACAGCGAATATCGCGGCGACTGGGCCACCCGTGCCCCCGGATGACTGGTGAAGTCAGCACTGCCAAATAGAGATTACGGGATGACTGCGCGGAAGCTAAGTTTGACCAATTTCCGAAAATACGACGCCTGGCTGCGTCCAAGTTTCAACTGCAATTTGTAGGTATTGAAAATGTTGTCCTTAATACATGCAAACTGTTAACGGTGTAATATAGATCCTTCGTTGTTAGGCTCAGAACTTGCAATTCAGGCTACACGCGTATGTACTCTCCGAGCTCGCCTCTAAAGTTCGTAGACATATTGATGCAATAAATTTACCGGCAGTGATTTGTTTGTATATTTTGATGTCTAAAACCATCCTGACACAACATCCCTCATTAAGTGCGTAATACTATGAGCGTCTATGTTGTACCTTATGCAGAGTCCACCGGGGACAAGGTTTATTGAAGGACACAATAGCAATGACGAGACCTGCGTTGTCAGATAGACAGGCAGACAGACTGACAGACAGACAGTTTATTAGTACACTTGTCCCATCAGCCAGAGGTACAACATGTTTACAGTGATGATGAAACGCGCAGTTGCAGCACAACCTTGACATTGAACAATTACTGTACGAGAACGTGTTTACAGCGACCTATAGTTTGTGTATCAACGTCTTACCCTCTAGAGAGATATATGGCAAAACAGAACAGATAACAGATCCACATCATCGGTTTGAAGTATAACGTTTTTTTAATTTTTTGCTCGAGATGGTTTATTCAGATAGTATTGAGGCATATATTCATCACTCAGACTAGAATACATTTAGGACATAATACACGATATTTAAGTCTTTGCTTTGCATTTTGAAGTTGGAAAAGCGTGCAACTTTTATGGGTAGCAACTTCTTGCCCCTTCATCAGATGAGTGAGTGAGTTGGGTTTAACGCCGCTTTTAACAGTATTCCAGTTATATCTCGGCGGGTCAGCTTAATGTGGGAGGAAAGCCCGAAGTGATGCAGGTGTCAGACGTTTACCACTTCGGTGAAACCCACGACCACGGGTTTGGTGCTGACAAACCTAGAAACATAATTGGGGCGAACCGTGATTCGAACCCACAATCATAGGTTTCTGGCGTGCCCAAGGGACGCAACTCTGCACAGCGAATCGCGGCGCCTTAGACTACTGGGCCACCCGTGCCCCCTTCATCAGATGAATACTGAGCAATCATATGTGGGGTTAGCCTGCCTTAAAGTAATGCGGGATTAAACACCATAGTAACGTTAACACTAGTTAAACAATTGCGAAATCCATCTAAACGATTATGGTGCTCTCAATCCCAGGATCATACTCGGGTCGAATATGGGATTCGAACCCACGACCTAGTAGCTTCTAATGTACATGGTCAAATATTCTTACCAGGAAACTAAAATTGTTTGGGAATAGGTTAGGAATATTGTAGAGCTTGTCCTGGCGGCCTGTATATGATGGATTATGGCCGAGAAATCTAATGTTAAATATAAAACATCCATGTTAGAAAATAAACAGTCTCGATTATCCGGCGAAACATATTCCAGCAAGGCTGACCTACATGTAGCACCTGCCATTCCCACAGTTTGTTAAAAAAAAGGTGTGCATTTTTTTCCTAACGCCGCATAATAAATGATCCCCAATGGTGCACTAGTGTCCAGGAGCAGGTCTGCGCCGGAATTGGAACACAGTTTTATGAAAGATATTGCCACATTTTTCAATGAACATCCAATGAGTTTTTAAGAACAGATGAAAAAAATGCAACAAAATTATACTTTGCAGTAACCTCTACCTAGTGTTAAAATATAATGTCAGTGTATATTTATATCGCCACATACATTCGTTCTTATGCCTCTAATGCTGTTCGGGGCGGTCGGGTAGCCTAGTGGTTAAAGCGTTCGCTCGTCACGCCGAAGACCCGGGTTCGATTCCCGACATGGGTACAATGTGTGAAGCCCATTTCTTGTGTCCCCCGCCGTGATATTACTGGAATATTGCTAAAAGCGGCGTTAAGCCGTACACACTCACCCACTCTCATGCTGTTCAATGTGTTCATGTGCATTCGTGACCACTCGTGTCCATCCGTGAGGGAGCAGTGTTACGGAAAAGCAACCAGTGGTTGCGAAGGGTTAATACGGAGGCAGGTTCTTTCCGCTTGGAGCACCGTGACATGTTTATGATCTGGTGGCTGTCTTTGATCGTAGCTCGAAACGTAAAACAACATTCACCTACTCACTTTTTCTACACAGGACGCAGGTGTCTTTCCGCTTGGAGCACCCTCACATGTTTATGATGTGTTGGCTGTCTTTGACCTTAGCTCGAAACGTAAAACAACATTCACTTACTCACTTTTTCTACACAGGACGCAGGTGTGTCTTTCCGCTTGGAGCACCCTCACATGTTTATGATGTGGTGGCTGTCTTTGACCTTAGCTCGAAACGTAACATGAGTCAGTAACGGCCACAGAAACAATTTACTGCAGCTCATGTGGAATCTTTGAACGTCTGAATAACCGAGTTCAGAGACATTGGAAACATGGCTAACGAGTGAACAAAAGGAATGTCAAAAGCAAAACAATAAATTTCAAGCTGCACCATTGCATCTTTCCACTGTCTCATCACTTAGTGCCTTACTAACGTGACCTGTCGTCAACCCGACTGCAGACATCAACCCGCCTTTGAAACAAGAAATTAGGTCATTCGACACATCCTAATCTTCCAATGGCTGCGCATATCGGTTTACACGGCGTAGAGCTCATTTCCGGTTTGGTCCAATTACCCACAATTTCCCAGTCAGGATGAAGTAAGATCCAGACTTTGGTCCTGAGAATCATCTGTCCCCATTAGTGTCCGAGGCAGGTAATTGGCCTCCATGCGCCACGCACAGACGGAGAGGGGTCTATCTTGAATGCGCTTCTTCTCTGCGTCTTTGATTCTGTCGACACTTTGATTAAAACTTGCTGAATTTGCACGCAGGTGATGTCTGTAGCTCAGGTATTTGATTATATGTTCTGAGTATTGTAAAACTACTAAGAATAATTGGGTTAAGGTCACTTGGTGTTTCTTGGTCTGGGTAATGCACTGTAGGTCAGTATATATGAAGGTCTTCGCTGCCCACGATGCGGAGACTGGTACACTGTCTGCCAAGAACGTGTTCACTTAAAAAGACCTTATCCAGTTGCTTAAGTATGTTTCAAGCAGTAATGAAATTTCCCTTACATTGTCAATCAATTTTATTCTATATTTTTAGGGTCGACTAACACGTTTAGGCACATGCAATGCTTGATAATATGTTCAGTTTGGTAAAGACAAAACCTAAAATGACTTGATGTTTTCAAAGCTAGGTTAGCACAATTTTGTAAAACAGCGACAGAGCTCTTTCCACAGCCACATGAAATATCCATTGTACGTTTCCGATTGTATCATAAACATGTGTATAGTATCAAATTGTGGTCCCCGTCACAAACACATGCAAAGGCAAGTCAATTGTCCACCTGAAGAAAACACGGGAACAAAATGGGGAATTACATTGGACATCATTATTGTCACTGATGCGTCAATTTTGGAAATGTCCTCCACAAAGCTACCATCAAATGTTTTCAATGCTTTACAGAGGCCATGAATGTATTCATTCACTTTTATCATGCAACATTTGAACAAGAGTTATATGACGCTCTAAAACATTGAAATAATGTTCTTTTTGGTCGCATAGAAACATTGTTCTTTGGTCAGTATATTGGATTGTAACTGTTTCGTCAATAACTACGGTTCCTTGAAGACAATACAAATTTCACAATTTTCCAAACATCAGAATTAGATTACAACCACAACACAATATTCCGGTTGCCAATACCCAGTCGCAAAGCGTGTCAATGACGCAAGTTATGATTGTTTCCCAACTACCAAGCTAATATGGCACTCTGTAGGACTGGTTGTATGACCAGGACAAATGTCACCTAGCTTTACAGCTTATGCTGACACAATACTGCCAATGCACCATCCCCAATCTGACCTCATTAAAAGATATCCATTCGTTCATGTTAACTCACGACATCATAATCTTATATGCTTCCTTAGAGCAGTGTGTCAAATGTATTGTCTTCACGTCAAACAATTTATTCAACCAATCCAAAGCTATCAACGCAAGATGTTTTCAAACGCCTAATGACCCATTCGATTACCATTGCGTTAGCTTAAGCCATGAAACGTCAAACAAGCAGGTTACTAGCATAGGTTTGTGTAGCTAAACGATGTCGTGACGTGGTCGGTTATTGCCGTCGCTGCTGTCGTCGTTCTCACAATAGAGTCTGGACAACGTGGGTCGTGCCTGTCCTCTGCGCTGCTGAAACAAAAGTAGCCCAAGCCTTGAGGCTGGACGCGTTTCTGACGTCCATGCCGCCATCTAACCTTCTTGTGATCGCAAACGTTACCTTGCCAACGTCTCCGGTCGTTCAACGCCTAAAATAGCCTCTGTCAGCTGTTTCTCTTGAGTCGTTCACCTCCACTGATGGTGGAAGACAAATTACTCCCTGTAAAGGGCTGTAAATTTATTGCCCATATCGTGTATATTAAAATTTTATTCTTTTTAACATGCCTCATTAAAAGATAACGTCGCATTCGTGAATTCATATTGTTATTTATTTAAAACATGTAAGTTAAAGAGTACCTGTGTGCCTGTGCATAACGTATTGACCTTGGGTAATAATATTGCTCTAATAACGTGATATTTATGAAAATTGAAATAGTGTTGTGTTCGTTATCCATGTCACAGTTTGAAGGACGAACACCTTGTATCTGTGTCAAACACTCACGCTGTGACCCGGGGCTGTGGTGTGTTTACAGTTGTTGTGGTGGTCAGGCATGTTGGCAGCACAATGCTGTCATCACAGAGCACATGCACCAACCTTATGCGCACTGCAGACTTCAATAACTCAGTTTGACCTTAGCTTGTTGACTTCGTTTCGCTTTTTGATTGTTTGTTTGTTGTTAAACGCCTCACTCAGCAATATTCCAGTATTATGACGGCGGTTGGTAAATAATCGAGTCTGAATCAGACAATCAATTTATTGGCATCATGTAAAAAAAGATCCGCGCAACTGAGTTTCGATGACATTCATCAACCAGGTCAGCGAGTCTGACCACCCGATCCCGTTAGTCGTCTCTTAGAACAAGCAACGGTTTCTGGAGACCAATTCTGACCCGGGTCTCCACGGGGTATGTCTGCTTGAGCCGAGGAAACATGGATAATGGATTTAGCGCACACATCCTTACACACACCACACATTACTGTATTGAGCATACGTACTGCAAACAGCATGCACCACAGAGCACACTATACATTATTGTGTTTGGCAGACAATATTACACAAAGCATGTTTTACTGAACATACAATATTACACTGAGCATGTTGTTTGAACATACAATATTACACTGAGCATGTTGTATTGAACATACAATATTACACTAAGCATGTTGTTTGAACATACAATATTACACTGAGCATGTTTTACTGAACATACAATTTTACACTGAGCATGTTGTATTGAACATACAATATTACACTAAGCATGTTGTTTGAACAAACAATATTACACTGAGCATGTTTTACTGAACATACAATATTACACTGAGCATGTTGTATTGAACATACAATATTACACTGAGCATGTTGTTTGAACAAACAATATTACACTGAGCATGTTTTACTGAACATACAATATTACACTGAGCATGTTGTATTGAACATACAATATTACACTGAGCATGTTGTTTGAACAAACAATATTACACTGAGCATGTTGTTTGAACATACAGTATTACACTAAGCATGTTGTGCTGAACAAACAATATTACACAAAGCATGTTTTACTGAACATACAATAATACACTGAGCATGTTGTATTGAACATACAATATTACACTGAGAATGTTGTATTGAACATACAATAATACACTGAGCATGTTGTATTGAACATACAATATTACACTGAGAATGTTGTATTGAACATACAATAATACACTGAACATGTTGTATTGAACATACAATATTACACTGAGCATGTTGTATTGAACATACAATATTACACTGAGAATGTTGTATTGAACATACAATAATACACTGAGCATGTTGTATTGAACATACAATATTGCACTGAGCATGTTGTATTGAACATACAATATTACACTAAGCATGTTGTATTGAACAAACAATATTACACTGAGCATGTTGTATTGAACATACATTATTACACTGAGCATGTTGTATTGAACATACAATTTTATACTGAGCGTGTTGTATTAACATACAATATGACACTGAGCACGTTGTATTAAACACACAATATTACACTGATCATGTTGTATTGAACATACAGTATTGTACTGAGCATGATTTCTTGAGTGTAAAATATCCCTATCAATATGCATTGTATATTGAGCATACATATTACACTGTTGTATTGAGCATACGGATCTCACTGAAGATATGCAGCTCTATTGAATACACAATAATGAAAACAGTATGATAAACTGAGCACACTTACTTATTCGAGCATTCACTGCTGTATTATCCAAGTATGCCAAACTTTGTTAAATTATTTACAACCAGAGGCGCCAAAGAAATTATTAATCTATCAAAATACCTCTCGAAGGTATTATCTCTTACAAGAACAGTAGAATCTTAACTCCAGCCATCTTGTATAATATCTTGTATTTATTAATTCTGCATTTCATCATTGTGTATTAATTAATTTTTCATTTGTCTGTGTGTACTGTATATTCTCTTGTACCACCAAACGTGTTTTTTGAGAATAAATGAACTTGGAACTTGAGGGGTACAATACTACATTCACAATGCTTACTGCTGGAGAATGCACCGATCTTATGCTACTCTGTGGGCCGTGGGCTGTTTCATTCAACAGCGTTGCCTGCATGTGTTTGTGATGGGTGCCACCGGCGGGGCAGGATACACACCTTTTCGCGAACACCTGGTATCGTCACCATCTAAAAGTGATTCATAAACACATGCTTATGACATAGTCGGAATAGTACAATTGACTGCTCTTAGCAGAGATTTCATGTAAATATGGAAAGGATTTTGTTGCTTCTAGTTGCACACACGTGGCGTTTATTATGGGCAGAGGTCGGTGTACTGTTCTCGGAAGGAAGTGACAACATCGAGTCGATGGCTGTCGGTATATAAGTTTGTGTTATACAGGTAGATATTTATAAAAGACAAAGGTCAGCACATATTGGTGGCGGTAGACCAGATTACCCAACCTAACCAGAGCTGGGCTAAAGGTGTGGCGACCCGTGAAGATCCGGGGTAAAATAGATCTTGCCGTAAAAGGAGACTATGCTTGTCGAGAGGCGACTAACGGGATTGGGTGGTCAGGCTCGCTGACTTGGTTGATGCATGGCATCGTATCCTAATTTCACGGATCGATGCTTATGATGTCAATCACTGGATTGTCTGGTCCGGGCTCGATTATTTAGAGCCCGCCGTCATATAGTTGGAATATTTTGCGGCGTTAAACAACCAACGAACTAAGGATGTGGCCGTCCTCTCTTCGTCTGTGGACAAAGGATGATATAGTTCAGGTCATCTGACACGGATTAAGTCATAAATATATCCAAATTACACAGCTGGTTCAGGTTGGCTGAGGGGCGGTCGGGTAGCCTGGTGGTTAAAGCGTTGGCTCGTCACGCCGAAGACCCGGGTTCGATTCCCGAAATGGGTACAATGTGTGAAGCCGATTTCTGGTGTACCCCGCCGTGATATTGCTGCAATATTGCTAAAAGCGGCGTAAAATCAAACTCTCTCACTCAGGTTGGCTGACAGTAAAACAGTGTATAAACGACATATTTTGATGTTCATATGTTTTTCACGAGATCAACAATTTTCTTCTTAATGTATAGAAGCTCTACTTTGTAACATAAACAGGTGCTCAATTGTTTTTTCAATCAATAAAAACATCGAACTGTAATTTTTAAATGCCGTTCGTTTTTTTTATTCGGCGAGTTCTTCCCACCTCTCATCGTCCAGTGACATCAAGTTCCACTTGCAGACGTATGTGAAGGAGCCTATTTGCTGGATGTTAGCTCGACATACAGGAGGCCCTTCGGTGTTGTCCCTCCTCCATTCGTCGGACGTGGCTGAGCCAGTGAAGTCGGCGCTGTTGGGGCAGGAAGAAGAGACTTGACATGTAAATAAAGCATGTAAACAAAACCCTTTCCATATCCAATAGTGAGTGAGTATGGTTTTACGCCGCTTTTAGCAATATTCCAGCAATATCACGGCAGAGGACACCAGAAATGGGCTTCACACATTGTCCCCATGTGGGGAATCGAACCCGGGTCTTCGGCGTGACAAGCGAACGCTTTAACCACTAGGCTACCCCACCGCCCCTCCATATCCAAAAGAAATCTATTGTACGATTCCGACAGTATCATGAGCATGTGTTTATGAATCACTAATAAACAGTAATGAAACCAGGTGTTCGCTAAAGGGAGAGCCTGTCCCACCGGTAGCACCCGTCACAAACACATGCAAAGGCAAGTCAATTGTTCACCTGAAAAAAACCCATAGAAACATATGGTACAAGTCAAAATATGGAATTACATCGGATATCATTTTTGTCACTGATGCGTCAAATTTGAAAATGTCCTCCACATGTCTACCATAAAACGCTTTGAAAGCTTTACTGAGGCCCTGAATGTTGTAACCTTGATCAAACAACTTCTGAACAAGAGTCGTATGACGCTCTTTGAAATCTTGGTAGAAAGTGCACGCTCGATTGTATCTCAAAAGTTGCGAAATGTAAACACAAAAGGCTGGAGCTGCTGGAATATTGCTCGACATGAAGGGAAAGTTGAAGTCATCCCTCTTGTCATACAGTCCTATGGGGAGTGTTTTGTCACTCTGAATTTGTCACTTCTTAAGTTCAGTGTTGGTGACTCGGTCACTCCATCTAATGCCACGGATGTGCCTCAGTCTGCGCATGTGTAAGCCGTTGAGTTTCTTTTCTTGTCCAGAGGAGAGGATCCAAGACTCGCTGTCGTACAGCAATGTACTGAAGAACTACCTTGGTGTGGGTTGTCAGATTGCTGTTCTCCCACACTCCTAATCTGGTGGAGGTGGGCGCTATGCCGATCTGCCTGTTGGTTTCAGCATCCCAAGACAGGTTGTCTGTGATGGGGGAGCCAATATAGGTGAACTAATTCACCTCCACCAGCTCGTTGACGTTGATGGAGGTCCTTGTTGGCTGCTCAGTGCCGTTCATCATCTTGCCTGTCTTCTCTTCTCTTGTCTGTGTTAAGTGGGTGGCCACAGTCGAGTCATCTGCGTTCTTGAACAAGGTGACGATATCACAGTCTATCATGTACATGGGTGCCACACCCTCTTCCCAACACTGACACAGAAGTTCATACATCAACCAAATCCTTTAGCACCGTCAACCAACACCTTCAGTAGCATCGAACAACACCTTCTGTTGAATGAACCAACAAGTGTAATAGCATGAACCAACACCTCCAATGGCATGAGCCAACACCTTTAGTACCATCAACCAACACCTTCAATGACCAAAACATTCAGTAGCACCGACCAACACCTTCTGTTGAATCAACCAACAACTGTAAAAGCATCAACCAACACCTTCAATGGCACCGACCAACACTTTCTGTTGAATCAACCAACAACTGTAAAAGCATCAACCAACACCTCAATGGCATCGACCATCACTTAAGTAGCATCGACCAACAATTTTTCTGTAAATCGACCAACAATTTCAGTCTCATCCATCAATGTCGACAAACTACAGAATATTGATGTCAATTTAAGAATGACAAACACAAAGAAACCGAATAATTAAAATGTTCACTTATGTTAGTATATTTACATAATGACCCACTTGTGATTGTGAAAGATTCTTGAGTTGTAAAGTTCCAATGCTACAATGACAAAAGACGTAATAATGACGCACACCTTGCACAATGTCACTGAACAATGTAGAACAAAATCAAAAGTTGTTGGCGAAGGTTTAGTTACCCGTTTGAAGACGACTTCCACGTGTTTACAATCTAAACTTGAACTTTTTTCATATATAAAGAACGTTTTCTGAGATTTGAATTAAAAAAAAACTGGCTCCAAAATAATTGATCAGTTAATTACATAGCGACATTATTTATTTTAGTTGAGATCGAACGTGTTCAGGTTGACAGCGCGCCATGACACTGTCTAACGTAATTCCTTAAGATTAATATATTTTTATTAATCAGTCATCGGCACTGCGTCTTGTGCTTCACACGAAGAAACGTCTCCATGGCAATACCTATGGCGTCATTATAAGATGAAAACAACTTTTTACGATCTTTCGACATAATACTTGTTGACCTATATATTTCCGTCTAAGATGACAGGTAAGCCTCTGTATAATCTTTTCACTATTTCAACATATATCATATAGGTCTTTATTCAGTAAAATAAAGAAAGCAGGGAGATAGTGTAAATCTTGAAATTAACGCGTCTCCAAATTAATACGACTGCTGACCCCTATCCATAAATGTGACTCAATATCAATGCGACTCCCCCGACCCCATCCCCAGAGGAATTATACATAGAGGTTGTCACGCGATGGTGTTTGGGGGATGGTAAATATTCTGTATTAGGAATAAACATTGTATTTAGCGAGCCATAGTGTTTATTCCTAATACAGCATACTTGCCATCCCCAAACACACAAGAGTGATAATCTCTTTATCACATAATGTCATTCTTCAATTCTGTGCTCGAAACATCTCACAGACATTATCTGAACATTGCAAGTTTACCTGGAAGGTGCGAATTGATATATATTACGCGTCGGTTGGTTGGTTGGTTGGTTGTTTAACGCCGCACTCAGCAATATTCCAGCAATATGACGGCGGTCTGTAAATAATCCAGTCTGGACCAGACAATCCAGTGATTAATATCATGAGCATCGATCCACGCAATTGGGATCGATGACATGCATCAACCAAGTCAGCGAGCCTGACCACCCGCTCCCGTTAGTCGCCTTTTACGACAAGCATAGTCACCTTTTACGCCAAGCATGGGTTGCTGAAGACCTATTCTAACCCGGAATCTTCACGGGTCTATTACACGTCGGACAGTGACTACAGTCAATATATATATATAGTTCCCAACTGAAACCTGTTTCTTATACAGCGACGTAACTACATATAGGTAAAACAACAATTGCCAACGCAAATTGTTTCTCCTTACCTTTCGCGGCCATCCATCGGTCTGTCCTCTGGAGTAACTGTCCTTTATCAAAGGGAAGCTACTCTTACCCTAGTCTTTCAGACCTCACGTTTGTATTAGAGTCAGCCTGTCCTGTCATAACGTTACAGTGCAGTCAGATGTACGCACAGTGACAAAACCACACAATGTTACAATTCGGACATATTTGTTTGTAAACACTGAAAGTAGTCCCTACTTGACCTTTGATATTTGCATCTCCATCCGCATATGACCCCAAAGGATATCGTTTTTATCCATAGGCTTTATCCTGCCGAGATATATGATAAATATCCTCACCTTAATCCAATCAAACAGCAAACAGCAACCGGCACCGCTTATTAGCACTGAGTAGAGCACTTCCTTAAAAACATTAAACACTGTTGTCCTAAATACAACATACAGTTTATTTGTTTATTCTGTTGACTGCCATTAAGGAAGTTATGAAAAACTTGTCTTGTTACATGTATATATCTCTCTCATTTTGGTATACACTTGATGTAGCATGGGGTTTGGCCTAAACCACTTACTGAATAAAGATATATATTATATCTGTTGAAAAAGTGGAAAGAATATACAGGGGTTTACCTGTTATCTTAGACGGATAAACATGTATTAATATCTCTAACAGAGCAGAACAGTTAAGTATAAGTGAGTAACTGTCAAATGTGTGAACGAGGTAGTTGTTTACTTAGAATATGTTCAATGGTCGTTGTCGTTTTGCAGTTTCATACATTTAACTTGGTTAGAGTGAGTGAGTGAGTATGGTTTTACGCCGCTTTTAGCAATATTCCAGCAATATCACGGCGGGGGACACCAGAAATGGGCTTCACACATTGTCCCCATGTCGGGAATCGAACCCGAACGCTTTAACCACTAGGCTACCCGACCGCCCCATTATCTTGGTTAGAACGGATACGGAAATGGATACGAATATTGGTGATCCCGGCTTAACAACCCTGGATTGTGATCTGACAGGCAATTGTTTGTAATACACGGCTTCGTGACCACCTTATTGCTAGTGTTGTTGCTCGTGCAAATACAAATATGTAACAAAGACATTTCATATAAACTAGGAATCATGCACCCATTCCTTCCTTTATACCAAAGAGTTCATGTACATGCTTGCCGATGTTGCAATGCTCGCAATGATCTACTGACGTAAACTGTAGAATCTCAAGCCTCCTTTCGCAAGATAAGAGGACATCTTGTTACTCCCGATGACAATTCTATACAGTGTCAAGCACGATTTATAGGCAGAATCGAAAATAAACCATTGATTCCATTGTACGACTTCCAGAATCATTGTCGTTGTTGTCATGGAGACGTATCACTTTGGCGCTTCAGGTTTTGCAATCACAGTATTTCACATTCTGTCGTGTTTACTCTTAGAAAGAGTGAACTATCTATCAGCTGGAATTGACACACATTACACACTTAGCAGTTTGCTAATGCTTGGTAAAATGACAATGTGGCCAGCGTGAAGAGAAATCACTACATGTTTTCGTGTTAGTGTGTTGATTTCCCCGTACATCATAGAGTGGGTGAGTTTGTGAGAGGGTCTGTGGGTCTGTGAACGAGTGAGTGAGAGGGTCTGTGGGTCTGTGAGCGAGTGAGTGAGTGAGTGGTATTATACAAAGCAGTCAGAACTAGTCCAGCTATGTCATAGCCACCTGTAAATGTTTTATAGGATAGGGTCAGGGAAACCAGTGGTTGACTGCATGAGCAACAACCAACGTCGTCTAGGCGTGATATTTTAACACACTATCAGCAAGGTGTGTTTGTAATCACATGTTCTATTTAGTCGACCTTATAGTGGCAAACATAGAGTACTGGCGATCTTTTCTGCGCAAGTATTCACACGGGGAGACAAGCATTGAGTACTGGCAATCTAGTATGCGCAAGTATTCACACGGGGAGACAAGCAAGGAGTACTGGAGGCCTAGACTATCACAGAATTCACACGGGGAGACAAGCATGGAGTACTGGAGGCCTAGACTATCACAGAATTCACACGGGGAGACAAGCATGGAGTACCGGAGGCCTAGACTATCACAGAATTCACACGGGGAGACAAGCATGGGGTACTGGAAGCCTAGACTATCACAGAATTCACACAGGGAGACAAGCACGGGGTACTGGGGGCCTAGACTATCACAGAATTCACACGGGGAGACAAGCATGGGGTACTGGAGGCCTAGACTATCACAGAATTCACACGGGGAGACAAGCATGGAGTACTGGAGGCCTAGACTATCACAGAATTCACACGGGGAGACAAGCATGGAGTACCGGAGGCCTAGACTATCACAGAATTCACACGGGGAGACAAGCATGGGGTACTGGAAGCCTAGACTATCACAGAATTCACACAGGGAGACAAGCACGGGGTACTGGGGGCCTAGACTATCACAGAATTCACACGGGGAGACAAGCATGGGGTACTGGAGGCCTAGACTATCACAGAATTCACACGGGGAGACAAGCATTGGGTATTGGAGGCCTAGAATATCACAAAATCCACACGGGGAGACAAGCATGGGGTGCTGGAGGCCTAGACTATCACAGAATTCACACGGGGTACTGGAGGCCTAGACTATTACAGAATTCACATGGGGAGACAAGCACGGGGTACTGGAGGCATAGTCTGATAGAGAATTGTTAATGAACTTGAAATAGTGCCAATACATTTCGCAATGTTCTGTGAATGGCACCGTTGGTCTCCATGCCATTCAGAACCGCTAGTCAGGTAAACAATGCCTGAATTGTTCCCCACTAGTGTTGTATTTATACCTCCCCTCACATCAGTGACGTAGGTATTCCCCAATTAGCGCTCCCCTCCCCTCAGCTACATGGCCCGGGGCATCACAAGGACATCAGCTGACGAATGCCCGATCACGTGATACGCTATTTTGTACCGTCTCTGACCCCTCTGGGTAGACAAACGGTAAGTGTTGACCTCAATGCCCTTGTGTCTGCGGTCCAGTTTTTCCAGACGGGAACTCGGCGCAAAAACAAAAACACATTTTGAAAAATAAAAGCAAATAACTCCATAACATAATGTTTCAACTCGCACGTGGCTGTAGTGTGTCAATTTACTGTGCAGAGTTGCGTTCCTTGGCGTGATAGGATCCTATGAACATGGGCTCGAACACAAGATTAATCCCGATTATGACCCTTGGTCAGTTAGGATTAGGAGTTTCAACCAAGAGGTAATAACTCAAAGTTAGTAACACAAATTATTGATGGCAGAGTTACATTTGACATATCAAACCAATTATTGTTTTGTTATTGATGAATTGGAGATTTTCTCTGTAGTGTAACCACAAGCCCATTCAACCGTCCGAACGTGAAGGTAGTATGTGAATGAGTGAGTTGGGTTTAACGCCGCTTTGGTGTATTCCAGTTCCATCACGGCTTAATGGTGGGGTGAGGAGAAATGCTCCTTTACGGTACGTTCAAGATCATTACACTTATATAGCGACGTGCATGCGTGTGTGCATGCGTGTGTGCGTGCGTGCGTGCGTGCGTGCGTGCGTGTGTGTGTGACAATTTGTACTAGTCCGAACTAATGCCGACTTTGTAGTACTGAAATACCTTGCAGACGTTTAACATGAATACCCCAAAACAGACACACTTCTCTGACTCCGAGCCGACCAGACTTGTTTTAGACCCTCAATGCCAAGCGCCATGCAGGGCAACAACAAGTACCATCATTTAACGTTTTTGAGTATGACGTGGCCGGGAACCCCGACCTTCTCCGCCCCGGGCGGACATTCTTCCACTCGACCAAAGACTTGGTCCATCACAGCTCAAAGTGGGAGGAAAGTCCTAAGTGATACGTGTTCTAGACGTGCCTACTTTGGTGAAACCCCAGGGGTCTGATGCTGTAAAACTAAAAGTACTTATCAGTACGAATCTGTAACTTAAATAAACGATTAGGGGTTCCGTGCACGACCAAGGTATGCAACCCTGCACAGCGACTTACGGCGCCTAATTATGCTTACTAACACTATACCGTGACAAGTATTCGACATTTCGACAACAGCTCATGTGATGAGCAACATATCTAATGTACTGTATGTAAATTTCTGCCAGGTGAACAAAAGTATTAATAACACGATATATCATATAAATTAACACCCCGTTAATCCGGACGCGTCAACGTCCTCTGTACATGTGGCGTCTCTAACTTTTCTAGTTCGGATTAACAAGGTTCTACGTCTCCGTATGTCGACGATCAAACGTGAATGATGGCAGTATCGCATTGTTCAAATCTTTCCTTGATCTAAAGCGCGCGCGGGATATACCATCTTCCCAAGGCTGGGCCAAACTAGGCTGACATGAAAATATTTAGAAAGATCTCGACGTCCAGTTGACGGTACACATGCTCTCCAAATCCTGCAATCGACCGAAATCTGCACGACAGTCGCCATGTTGTTTATGAACAGAATGTCTTGCTCGTTACGCGATTTTGATTGGACTATGCATAGACCCATTCGTCCAGCCATTGGATTAGATAATGTAAACAGAACTTCCTGAGCTACTAAAATAAAGCATATCTTATTCCAGTTTGGCTTTGGTTACGCCGGGTTACACAATATGTTGGAAATGTTTATCGTTTTATATCTCAGTTTAAACAACGTGTATCCGATTGCAACATCCAACGATGGCATTCACCAATCCAAAGCTAAGGGCATATTTAACCTACACATCAGTTTTACAGACCGAAGTATATCCTACACAAGTCTGTATTCCTTACACTATTGAAACAAGCGCTGTCAAGATTTAGATGTGGCTGTCATCAGTTGATGATCGAAATGGACAGACGCAATGGCATCGATCCAGAATGTCGCTTGTGCAGATATTGTCTTCGATTTAACATTAGTCTGGCGGGAAATGAATATCATTTGCACTGCTATGCCCTGCTTTTAATGATTTAAGAAATCGATACATTGATCCTAAACATTTTGTAAATCCGTCACTGGAATCCTTTGTTCCCCTGATGTCTCATAATCATAAACCTTGTATTGTACAGTTACCAAAATTCATATTTAATGCAACTGTATAGGTTACTTCTTCAGAAATTGTATGTGTGTAATGTTATGTTCTTTCGGTCTGTGCACGTGGCCTCTAACTTTAAATAGAGGTGTACTCAACATGTTTGTCCAGCCAGAATATAACTCCATAATTCAAGCCAATTCGGCAAAGGTGGAAACTGGATTTTTATAGTCAGTAAACTCCCTTGCCTCAGGAAGATGGGGGAAATACAAAAGCAATGATATGTCCCATACTTTGACTGTTAGATCTTTTTTGTTATAAAGGGAGTATAAAGTTATAAAGTAATTGTTAGCATGATTTCAAAAAGAGAATGTTTCAGTGAGCAGACACAATTCCAGCTATATAACACGTTGACCTGTAAATAATCCGGTCTGGGGAAAGCACAGTGGTTGTGAATAGTTGCAGATCAGCTCAGTCACATGTTAAAATCATCCATACGTTTCAAAATGGTACTTTATGATACCCTGTCTGGTGCTCTGCACTAAGGGGACAAAACAAGGACTGGTCGGCGCGGAGCGTTGTGTTCGAGTGAGTGAGTGAGTGAGTGAGTGAGTGAGTTTGATTTGACACCTCTTTAAGCAATATTCCAGCAATAACACAATAATCGAGCCCGGGTCTTCGGCGTGACGAGCGAACGCTTTAACCACTAAGCTACCCGACCGCCCCTAAACCAATGCAGACCAATACTTCTTAGAGCAACTCAAGATAACAAACGTATTATGCTTCTGATCCCCGTTGTCAGGATAAATGGACAGCTTACTGAACGCCTTCTTGCTGAAATAGTGGCTGTATCTTCACAGGGGGTTGAAGTATCGTAAAACAATTGTCCCCCTGGGAAGGTACGTAAGTCCGGTATCATTCATCGTATCATTTCATTTCTTTGTGATTTTAATCGTAGTATTTTTGTTGATTTTAACTCTTTGGCTAATCTGTCTGATAATCGCCAGTGGCCAGAGGGATGGTGTAAATCCTGCTGGGGTACCATGTAGGTAGCAGAAGTACCGTAAGTCCCCATGGTCCCTAGTATGGTGGCCTAACTTTGGTTGCTGGCGATATACAGCCCGTTTTTAAATTGTATCGTTTGTATTGTATCTGATTATTTTATTGTTCTAAAACTAGTTTTAAAATCTTAATCTGTGATATATTGCTGGTTGTTGTACTGTCCTTCGATGACAGCTTTTCATATATAATCTAAATGCAAAACTTGTTCAAGTCACGATATGGCTGAAATACTGCCGATGTGACTTTAAATATTAACTCACTCACTCTTGCTGAAATTGTCAAAAGTCCGAGAGCGAAAATAGCCCTTACTGGAAGTACTCGTAAAATCTCCAACAGACACAGTAGAACAATCACCTGGCAATCAAATATCTGCTTAACCTTTGTCGTGCCACAAATGAACCCCAGAAGCTACCCGGGAGGGTAGGGACAATACCTTCCCCTCTCGGAACTCATGTGTCTCGGTGGCCGAGCAGGGACATCGTTATATCGACTTCAATTACGGGGGTGTTTCAAAGCTTAACCTCGTTGTTTCGTACTTTGATGTGTCGAACTGATGCTTGTCTCGAAGTAAAAGCTTGGTCGCTGCGTATGCTTTCTTAATTAATCATTTTCGGTTGTGTCGAACCTCCGATAACTCGAAGTATTTGCGTAGGTCCCTTAACTTCGACAAAACGGTGTTTGACTGTAATAATTACAGTATACTCGGTATTTGATTAAACATACACACCCCACACCTAAATATGAAATGGAAAGTCCATTCCCACAATTAAGTATATATTTCAGAGCAAGACATTATCCATAAGATGATACGCCTTATTAGAAGCAGTCTCATGGACCCATGGCTCGGAATGGCTCCTCCTCCCGGGCTTCTGGAGATTCACGGATATTCAAGATCAATATTTATAGCACAAAGAATCCTCCCATGCGATGTCTTGCTGTCTGCGCTATAACGATTCAACCACGCTCGCTTAACAAAGTTCATCTCAAATGAACCGGTTCTCGATTTTCTTTCCGCTGCGATATCCAAAAGAAATAAGTGATTTTGCCTTGTCAACTGAAGATGTATTCAGCAAAGAGAAGCCCATAATTCACGATAATTCGTAACGTACATGTACATTTATGTATACATCTATCAAATGATTCCTTGCACTATAAGTTACCGTGTTATGTTTTACTTGCCTTTGCATGTGTTTGTGACGGATGTCACAGATGGGGCAGAATACGCCCACCTGTTCGCCAGCACATTGTCATTACTATTTGATAGTGAATCAGAAACAATGCCTGTCATTAAGTCGGAATCGTACAATCCGTACGATTGTCTCATTTATTTACAGTGAAAGATATAATAGTTGTTGGTAATCGGTAGGTCATTTGGTGCCGTTAACCCTATACATGACACCATATTGGGGAAGGATATATATGTACACACTGGGAACTTCTGTCATAGGACATTCAACATCTATATTGTCGAGCAGTGTTCGCAATAGATATCGGCACGAAGGCCCGAGGCCAACAGATCTGTTATCGGGCTGATAGTTTTAAATTTAACAGGCAATTAAGGTCTTCAGTCTTAAGTAATGATTTATTTAGCATTATTTATGTAATGTGATCGACATAACTTTCATATTTACAAACAGTAGGATTAGACCTTTCAAATGACATGTAGTCGAAAAGAAGTTTTACAAGCTGATAAATATCCTGATAAATGTAGGTTTCATCTATCTCTGGGAACTCGATGTGATAGCAGTAATAACGTCTGGTTGACTGGTTGTGGTTTGTTATTCATATTGCAAAAGTGTCTCTCCCTGCTTCAGCTAAATGTTTGTGCCTACAGTGTTTTTCCGCTAGGCCCGCAGTTTTTAAAATACGCTGGCCCTTAAGGCTTTCAGTTTACTCTGCTGAATTTCAGACCCTCCTGTCGATCAGGGTCCCCTTCGGCCCGCAGAGAATCTGCATAATGACAGAATATGCAAAACTTTTAGATTTCTTTCTGAAAGTTGTCAGCTGTGGCCCTTTTCATGAACACCTGGTGTTATCGCGGATTTTCAGTTATCCACATTTATAAAATGCTCACCGCTTGTATGCCATATAAACCAAATGGAATCTGAAATAGAATCATCATTCTCCCTGGTGATACGATTGAAACACGTCGGCCAATCTATGTAGCGTTGTTTTAATTTTTACATATATTGGACTGTACAGTCGAATTGCAAGTACATATTACATTTCAGATGTTCCAGTTTATCAATAATCATGTAATCGATAACAATACGTTGTCTGAATGCCACCAGGCCTGAACACACTACCATCTGTATATTTATATTCATAGTTAAATAGGGGGCACGGGTGGCCCAGTCGTCGAAGGCGCCGCGATTTGCTGTGCAGATGTTGCGTCCCTTGGGCACGCCAGAAACCTATAATTGTGGGTTCGAATCCCGGTTCGCCCCGATTATGTTTCTAGGTTTGTCAGCACCATACCCGTGCTCGTGGGTTTCACCGAATAGGTAAACGTCTGAGACCTGCATCACTTGGGGCTTTCCTCCCACATTAAGCTGACACGCCGTGATATAACTGGAATACTGTTAAAAGCGGCGTTAAACCCAACTCACTCACTTACACATTAGTTGAATAAGGAATACGAACATAACGCGATGTTTAAAAACCCTACTTATAACATGATCTGATCATATAAACCAGACTCTTTATATGCATTTACGTTGCTTGACTATCTTCAGTGCTTCTCTCAGCGTTGAAAATGTCACCTGGTAGTAATTTACACCAGCCATTAGAAATATGCTAAGCGTAAACAACAGTTTCACTAAGGATGCAATTATCATTTGACAGTCCAGTCTGACAAATCGTATTTGAGAATAGCGCTTTGTAATAATCGAATCAGGAAATTGCAACCATTTTGTTTTTAGCTTTCAGCAGACAATGCCATTATTAAGCATTATAAATAACATATGCAATTGATAATGATAAATTGTAATTAATAAATAAATAAATAAATCGTTCATTTTTGACATTCATCGAAAAACAGAAGACGAGTAGAGTTAGAGTTATTTCCCCTCGATCTATTTCATTAGGAAAACATCGTAAATATCCGTCGAAAGGCGTTTTACATAATTAATTCGAGATATTCGAAATTTGTTTGGATATGTTGCAAATGCCATGCCAACAGTTGGGCAATTCGTGCGGCGAACATAAGAAGTGTATCCTCCATGTTAGCGGGGTACCATGAAAATAATAAATAGAATTGGTCTCCGCTAATCAGAATCTGACATTCATGTGTAAGGCAAGATAAAGAATTATGCAACATTGCAAATATTGTAAATACACAGGTAAATGACACTGCATCCTCATCAACATCCCAACGGTTATGTTATGCAATTGAGGCTTATCTTCATGCATCAGTGGTTCGGGGAATCGCAGCAACGATGTAATAGTTTACTGAATTGTTAGGCTTATCAAAATATCTATATATACACTGCAGAAGCCTAGAGGAAAAACTTTTGAACTCTTCGCCGTGAATAACACTGTTAAAACATCACACCGCCGGCCAATTGTACTGTTAATATTTTGTTTCTTTTCAATCGTTCCTTGAGATACTGTAAGCGTTATGGTATTATAATGTTGTTAGCTGTCATGAAACTGCATTCAAACTAACAATTAAAGTCAAAGCTTATGTGTTTTTTGTTTTATTTCGTTGGTGTCAGTCGCAATATTTTATTAGTCGCCATGATTACTATCACAACTCCGTAATGCACTTGTGCGGTGTGGTGTCCCTTAGCCGTATCAGGATCTGCTGAAGACCATGGTGATTAATGTGTTAACACACAACCTGTGCTCATGGGTATTACCACACGACTCTTTGGGCTTCTTCCAACATTGAACTGACGCTCCGTGATGTAAGTAAAAACAAGCTCTCTGACTCACCCACTGACTCACCCGCCGACTTAAAATGCATTATGCCAACCATGACAAAAATGATTGTTTGTTAAATGCTTACAGGTTTTCGTTTTGAACAAAGACTAGAGGGAAATTAAGAATTCTACCCAAAACCAGTAATCTCTATTGAAGTTTACTATTTCTCCATTAACGTTAAAAGGATTAGAACTTGAAATAAAATTGAATATAACATACATTACACACTGCATTGAAATAAAATAAAATAAAAACCCATCCAAGCGCTCCCCCTTGTTTCACCACGACTAGGACGTCTGTCATTGTAAAATCCTGGCTGACATTCTTTAGTTGTTATATTGCAGTGTATTTTATTCAGTTTGTTACACAAGGAGTGTAACTGAATTACATGGGTTCTGTTGAGATACATGTATAGGGGGACAAGAGCATGCCTCTCGTATCTCTCTCACACATTTTATTGCATCAAGACCAGCTTTCGTGTGAAGGTCACTCATCACCCTGGAATCCATGCCTAGACCCATCTCTGATGTTTGCCCACCGTCGCCGCTGGGTGATTATATCATTGTCACTGACTTTTGCTATCACCGCTGTTTTTATTTGTGTTTGATACTGACCAATGTCATCATATTCGGTATTGACATTGAATATTGTACTACCACTCTATAGTGTACTGCCATTGTAATTGCTGTGCAGTAATTTGTATTGGTATTGATTTGTAAACCTCTTGGCTAGCGAACAGTTATCGCCGAGGACCAATTGTCACCAACTCCCCGTGATCGCATCTCCTTTTACTTTTGCTCGTTTCTTGTGAAGAAATATTAAAATAACACACATATACTTACCTTGCTCAACTACAACTTAAGAAGAAACACGCGGGCGGTGTCACGTGACTAATTTATGCGAAAAGAAAAATTCAACAACAGATGATGCACATTCAGTTCTATCATAGCTTACTATCCGTCTGTCATGTCTTCCCCAAATTACAAAAAAAAACAAACCTATTCGAGCTTTTATTCCAAATATACATAAACCGGAATATATATCGCAATCCGTAGTACATAGTGTTGAGGATAAGCATGTGTAAATCGAATTTGGGGAATATTGGTGTACATGGTTATCTCCCATTAGTTAGACAGTCAGTTGTCAGACAGTCAGTTGTCAGACACTGAAGTAGGGTATTAATTAGTGCAGTACCCACAACAATGGTACAGTCCTACTCAGTGAGGGATTAATTAGGAATGTCTCAAGGTTCATTGTTTGATCTTTCTCTACTTATTTTCTACTTATTTATTGTTATAGTTATTTACTGGATTGCTACTCCAGTTGCTACTCCAGTTGCATGTTGTACTCTGATTATAAGTTATTATGTTAATCCAATATGTAGTGTTTGATCTTTAAAACTTGTGGAAAATGAAGAACTTCTCAACTAGACTACTACTCAAGTTACACTTGCACTTAGCTGCTTGTTATTATAACATTCTTAATATAAAACAATTAATCTTTTACTATCAATTTGTCAGAGTCTACTCAGTTTAACCAACTGTGATATAAATATTATTACTGGCAGATCATGGTAGCATTATCAGAATGGCTGGGTTAAGGAAAGTTGAATATATTATGTCACAGAGAGGCACACCTCAGATTCTTCTGGATGGATATCTCTACAACCGAAATCGAGAAAGACAGACCAGCACCCACTGGAGGTGTGTTATCAAGACCTGCACTGGTAGATGCACAACAAGTGACGACTTCCTCCGGAACCAGACTGAGCACAACCATCCACCAGAACATGTCAACAAACTCAAGTTCCTCAGCACACTTCGAAAGCGCGCCCGTGAAGAAACACCTAAGATGCACTACCTCCACAATGACCAGCTAGCACAAGAAGATGACAACGAGATACCCCTTCTCCCTTCCTTCTCCAGCG
This sequence comes from Haliotis rufescens, assembly GCF_023055435.1. Taxonomy (NCBI): domain Eukaryota; kingdom Metazoa; phylum Mollusca; class Gastropoda; order Lepetellida; family Haliotidae; genus Haliotis; species Haliotis rufescens. Next base: position 5,604,045 of record NW_025963802.1, read on the forward strand.
TCAGCAGCGCCCTTTACAGACAGCGCCGCAACACCATGCCTGCTCTCCCCAGGAATCTCTCAGATGTTGATCTCCTAGGTTCCTGGACTGAGACCATTGATGGACGGCCCTTCCTTCACGGCACCTTCACCTCCTGCCCAGACCTGTGGGATCAAGTATATATCCTTCATGCTCGAGCTGGTTCTACATCCTATCCACTTGTCTTCACCCTGTTGCCTGATCGTCAAGCCGCCACCTATGCCAGACTGTTTCGACTCTTGAAGACTGAAGTGCAGCAGAGACTGAACAGACCACTTGCACCAACCAGAATTCAGACAGACTTCGAGCTGGCCGCAATCCGTGCAGTAGAAGAAGAGTTTCCCCAGACCATCATCAAAGGGTGCTACTTCCACTACTGCCAAGCCCTGTGGAGAAAACTGCAAGACCTAGGACTTGCAGTGCCTTACAAAGAAGACCCTCGGGTCCAACAGTTTATCAGGAGAGCGGCTGGCCTGGCTCTAATTCCCCCAAACCGAGTGCAAGATGTATGGCTGGATGTAATGAACTCTTCCCCTGATGGTCGTCGCATTGAAGATTTCAAACTACATGGTTATCAACTGGTTGGATGATGATGCAAGGTTTCCGCTGCCCCTGTGGAATCACCATGAAACTGAAGGGCCACGCACCAACAACAGTCTGGAAGGTTTTCACTGCCGGTTGAACCAGTCCCTGCCTCATCGCCATCTCAATATCTTCCGGTTTATAGAGGTCATCAGACGTATTGAACATGCGGAAAGAAGCAAACTCGTCCAGGTCAACTTTGGAGCAGCACCACCCAGCCGCAAGCGAGTGTATCGCGAGATCGACAACCGGATCATCAGATTGAAAGACCATCTATGCCTTGGTCAGAAGACTCCAGTTTAGTTTTTAGATGCTGTGGGCCACCTCCTGAAACTTGCCTCAAGACCTTAGTCTGACAACAGGATGAACCGAGTATGACGTTGTGTACATATCATGACTAAATTTAATATATGTGTATATACATCTGATGTAACAGCCAAATCTGAGATGAACGTTTATAAAATAAGTACATCTGACCGTTTATAAAATAAGTACATCTGACTTAACACGTCTTTTTGTTTTGTTATATCTTGATGTTTAGCTATGGGTCATTCCATTTTCAATCAAGGTAACAGCATTGCACTTTGTTGTGCACTCAACCAGAAAAGTTGTTATTTCAAGGTGTCTAACAACTGGCTGTCTAACTAATGGGAGGACACCGTGTACATCAGTTTGCAGACGACAAATTGATAAAAACATTTCTTATTTATTGTAATGAATATAAAACTTGCGATCCCAGCAAATGGAAAATTTAATTTGTGTGAGTGAAGCGGTATGTGTGGCCACGGGGCACGTACTGTTCAAATTATGGCGATAACTGGTTTTTAGTTGGTCGACGAGTAATGTCTATTTTCACTGTTTTAATTCCCTGTCTTCGCGTTATAACCGATATCTACTGATGTTTTTTTTCCATGGACAGATAAACATGTATTTTCTCATAGTTTCACGCAATTCGAAGTCATTTACCCAGTTAACTGTGTACACGGAATATTTCAGAAATAACATGAACAAAATGGCGATAACTGGTCGGTGACCAGTAGTGATTTTTTAAAATACATTCGTTTATTGTAAACCATTTGTTGTTTGTTTGTTGGTTTCACACTAAGTTCTTTTACGTCCAGAGTTCTGGGTTAACAGATTGTTTCAATTTGGGAATCGACACGTAACACAGTACGTCATACAAAACAATAGCGTGATTGTATAATCTAAACGAGTATTCCGGATAAACACATGTTATACAGTGGTGTTTTCAAAGTACAAATTCACACGCACATATGTAATCACTTTACAAAATTCGGTCATTTGCGTAGATGTCAGATGTTCTTTCTTTCCATTGACTGGTTCAACCCGCCTGTTCTAGAACGCAAGTTTCTACGAGATAAGCCACACACTGACAACAATGACACGTATCACGATATATATGTGAGCGTCATTCTGCCCAGTTTGACGTTGGTGCGCTGTTAATCTGTTGGTCGTACCTGAGATTGATGGTTTGTTTTGATGCTAATGTAGATTTACATCTTTACCAGGGGTCCCTAGCTGATCCGATGCCAATTATTCCTGACTATCAAATCATTTTGAAACGAATTTGTCTCTGTTGACCTTCGACTGCCAAGTTGGTACTGATGATCAGGACAATGTATTTACTTGTAAAATCGCTGGTTTAAAAGGAAGCGGTGGGGAAGCCTAGTGGTTAAAATGTTTTCTCGCCAAAGGGTAGGGTTCGATTCCCTACATAGGTATAATGTGTGAACTCTATTTCTGGTGTCCCCCGCCGTGATAATGCTGAAGTATTGCTAAAAGCGGTGTAAAAGCATACTCACTCTCTGGTAAAACAAACTGAAATAGATGAATATAGTTATTTTTCCCGGATCACAGTCTCGTAAACTATCCGCAAAAATAATTTGTGTATGTCTGACCCTATGTCCCTGGGTCGGGTTGTACATAGCATGTTTGTTTGTTTGTTGTTTAACTCAGCAATAATCAAGCTATGTTACAGGCGGTCTGTAAATAATCGAGTCTGGATCAGACAATCAAGTGATTGACATCATGAGCGTCGACCTACGCATTTGGGATCTGATGTCATGCATCGACAGAGTCAGCGAGCCTGACCACCCAATCCACTCACCCGCCTCTTTCGTCAAGCATGTACATGTATTAAATACGACAACGTTAACCAAAGTTGTAACTGTACTACTTCTTAGTGAGGCGTGGAAAGGTTGTCGTGAACCTTTTAGATTCAGATGTCAAAATTAAAGCAATCTCATTAAAATCAGAGCTTAGTTCTCGCTATCGCTAAACAAAGATCTGAGGACATCCCATTACAGGTCACGTTAGAACGACCTTTCATCCAACCAATCAGAGCGTCGTTTACCAGATCATGAAAGTGACAGACGGAATGTGTTTTCTTATCATGCAACCTCGAAATATTTAACAGAGGGTATTCCAAACGACAGTAACGGTTTTTATGATTTTATCCATACAATCTAGGCCATCTATAAGCCATTCCGGAATGTTCTTCTTATCTGTTTTAAAAAATTTAACCGAGAATACGTCAAAATATGGTTCGAAGCGTAGTCGCCAGTTTGAAACTAGTGTCGTAAAGCTCGAGAAAGCTGCCTTCTGATTGGCTAATGTCGATTTCTTCATTATAAGAAATACCCGCTAAAAGCAGTCCTGTTTACGAATCCGACTATATCATGTGTTAAAGAATCACTATCAATTACTGATGAGACAAGGCATTCGCGAAAAGATGAGGGTATCCGGCCTCACTGGCGGCGTCCATCACAGACACATGCAAAGGCAAATCAATTGTTAAACTGAAAAATCCACGTGAACATATCAAGTCAGAATAGAGAATTGCAACGGACATCATTTTTGTCACTGATGCGAATGGAAATGTCCTCCACATTTCTAACATTTGAAACATATTTTATTCACGATAGTGAAATGAACTGGCTACAAAACTTAGAACATCCTCTCCATAATTTTTACAACATCCAAATACAATATGCACAATAGGCAGAAAGAAGTTATGCCGAATAGAATAATAAAGATATGACGTATGTAAGTTCTTACAAACCATTGAATCATTTTAAATGATAGATAAACAGTTGAACATCATTATATATACATTCAGTTTCAGTCACTGAGTCATCTGCATTGCCAATCAAAACTAATTCGATATCTAACGGAAACTATATTATTCAAACTTGTTATTAATTAATCGTTATGTTTGCGACCTCGTGAGAAATCCTGAAATAACGCTTTATTACAGGTAAAAGTACTCCACTCCACTCCACTCCGCTCCGCTCCACTCCACTCCACTCCACTCCACTCCACTCCACTCCACTCCACTCCACTCCACTCCACTCCACTCCACTCCGCTCCACTCCGCTCCACTCCACTCTCTGTGAAGATCTGTCAACCCACGACAGAAGGTCGCCTCAGGTGAACACCCGCCGAGGTTTGACCCCCCAGTCTAATGAAGGTCGCTTGGGTTCTTGAGCCAATCAGATTTCGGCTATGTAAAACGATTCGACTTCATTTCCTCAATTCGGAAATTTCGATCTTACCAAAAGACCATACACACAGATCACACATATATACCCTCGAGAGTAATTCACTCAGAAACGTGAGGGTGTATAACATATCCACAATAAAATTAATATAATAGAGTTTAATTTGCTTGCATTTGGAATTCCCTTTGACCTTTGACGAGATGGGTTATAAAAATAGAAGGTTATGAATATTTGACTTTCCAGGTAACGAATTATGGTTGAAGTTTCAAAATCATCTCTACAAACATGAATCACAAAGTTCAGGTGATAAACATTACTCTGACCTTGGACGAAGATTTCATGCATCTATATCGGAACACACTTTCCTTTATCTGGAGGAGCTCAAATCGCCTCATGCAACGGGACATGGCTTAGGAATAGAATTCTATATTTTGTAACAGCCAATACCTATGGAAGTATTTATGTTATGTAAGTCGAACATGTGCCATCTGATCACAGCTAGAGGGTGATCTGTCCCACGCTCAGATGACACATCTACTCTGCAACATTGCTATAAGCAGTCTGATACCACCGCCTCCCATAGCTGCGGGTTCTGTCCGGATTTTAAAACACTGATGGCTTCCGGTCAATAATCTGGGAATATGTGGGGTTCAAGCAAATAGGAGCACCCCGGTCTGGCACCCACGTTCTATCATGGCTAATTAACGACAGGACTCGTTTTGTCTGCAGTTCCCCTGAACAATCATTAACCATCGACAAGATTAATACTAAGGGACAGATACCCCAGATAATCAGCCCTGCTCGACCCCTTTGAAAAAATCATTTAAGTCGGGGATTACAGAGCAGACAACCATGTACCCAGAGCTGCCGGTTGTTGAAATAGGAAATGGCAACTGACATAGGTGGGTATAAAAGAACTTGTATTCAGGTCTGGCTGTTATAGTGTGGCTTCGTACTCTGACGGCGCCCACATTGCTTGTCTGCTCTTGGCGTACCAATGTGTGCCTTAAATATAACGACCTTAGTGATACAAATACAGTAAACTACGGTTATAACGAACACGCTTATAACGAACTGACGGATATAACGAACTTACTTTTTTGGTCCCGACTATTTGCTGTAGTTATGCTGTATATATGCTTATAACGAACTACGGTTCTAACGAACTAAAATTAGTAGTCCCTTTGAGTTCGTTATAACCGTACTTTACTGTATACAGTTTTGGATTGTCAGTTGTCAATGCATACATGTTTGTTCATTTGACAACAACATTGTGTGTAAGTGACGTATTTGCTACGAAGGAAGAAGCTTTTCATATGGTTGATACTAATAATTCGATATTCTGGGCTGGAAACATGTCATTTGGCCTCAGGCTTCAATAAAACTTGTTGATTCTCTGGAAAAAGCGAGATGTTCTGAAGAATTTTTTTTGGGTTTCCCAAAAAAATGTTTGGCTTCTTTCAAAGAAAGATATGGTATGTCTTGAACCAGTGAAAAAAATACTTCCCCCGCACGCAAACACGCACGTACACACATTGTGGTTTGTTTTTTTCGTTTTTGTTTTAACATGAATCAATAAATGAATTACTTCAACTTGTTCAACGATATACGGGGTCCGGCGGATGATCGGGGCTGTTTGTCAGTGGCCTTGACGTTCTGTGTTTCTCTGATGACGTAGCTCTGTTTAGTGTTTCTCTGATGACGTAGCTCTGTTTTGTGTTTCTCTGATGACGTAGCTCTGTTTTGTGTTTCTCTGATGACGTAGCTCTGTTTAGTGTTTCTCTGATGACGTAGCTCTGTTTTGTGTTTCTCTGATGACGTAGCTCTGTTTTGTGTTTCTCTGATGACGTAACTCTGTTTAGTGTTTCTCTAATGACGTAGGTCTGTTTTGTGATCCAGTAATTGGAGTCCAAAAGAAAATGGATATAACTGTATTAAAGTGACACCTGTGATTCCAGGTTAAGTGTAGATAGACCCGGCAATTATCAGATAATGACATGGCTTTGAAAGCCTAAAAGATCACATGTGTACGTTAACGTTTTAGATTAAAATAGAAAACTCACAACAATTCCGATCACATAATTTGTAGGTATAGGGCATTCAAAGATATGAATGTATTGAAGAAAATCAAATAAAGCTTATAAGAGTTTTCTTGGAGTTCGCGGCTCAATGCAAAATGAAATTGCACTCGGAGAATGCTTGACATATTCTGGCATTAGACCGTTGTATTAGAAGTATGCTAAACCTCCTACCCATGTGCCCACGCCGATTGTTAAAGCATATACGATGTTATCTCGCCGAAAATAACGTGATACCAGAAAAAGGAACACCTGGACAGCATCAGTGAAGATTTCACAGTTTAAACCACGTTATGGATAAATTGAGGGAGGGGTTGGCGATGTCTCAGTGTTTCTGTCACTTGTACAACAAAGGTGTAAGGATTGTTTCAAAAGTCAACAAATAACGATCTCCTTCCACTCATTTACCCACCTGAATTAGAAATAAAGGAGACCAGTTTCATATTTAGATCTGTGCATATAGAGTCAGAGTGACAAAACACTTTCCACACGACTGTATGACAAGAAGGATGACTTCAACTTTCCAACTGTCAACTTTCCCTTTATGCCGAGTTATATTCCAGCAGCTCAAGCTTTTGGTGTCCACATTTCAAGTTTTGAAGTAAAATCGAGCATACTCTTTCCACTAGGATTCAAAGAGGGTCATACGAATCTTGTTAAAAAGTTGTTTGATGTTCAAGGTTGCAATATTCAAGGCCTCAGTCAAACTTTCAGAGCGTTTTATGGCAGACATGTTGAGGACGTATCGAAATGTTCGGTATCAGTGACAAAAATGATGTCCGATGCACTTCCCTGTTTTGACTTGTACCCGTGTTTTTACAGGTGAACAATTGATGTTTGTATGTGTTCGTGACGGGTGCTACTGTTGGGGCAGGATACGTTCACCTTTTCGCTAACACCTATTGGATAGTGATTTATGGAAGCATGCTCATGATATGGTCGGAATTCTACAGTCGACTCTGCTTTTGGAAGGACTTTAAGAATATGGAAAGGTTGTTTGTTTTCAACAAATAGGGTGGAATTCTTCCAAACAGCTAATGTACGCCCTCTTTGTCATTGTACCATCAACATCTTATGAGGTGAGGTGAAATGGGGTTTAACGTCGCGTACACGATTATTGCACTTATATAGCGACGTGCATGTACGCGTGTGTGTTGCTGCTTGTACTAGTCCGGACTGATGCCGATTTATAGTGCTAGCACAATGACATGCCGCAGTTTAATATGAATACCCCACCCGGACATAGTATACTGAGTCCAAGTTGACCAGACCGACTTCCCTGAATGCCGAGTGCCCGACAGGTACCAACAAGATAACAACAAGTACCATCTTTTGGCTTCTTTAGTATGACGCGGCCGGGGAACGAACTCCGACCTTCCGCTCTCCGGGCGGACGCTCAACATCTAGACCACGGAGCCGGTCTCAACATTTTATGTGTGAAGATTATTCAACGGTTGTAAATATCAGAAAATTAAGAACATCATTTGTGCAATGTCGATGCGGTTACTCTGATCTGATGTATTTTAACTGAAGATAGAATTATATGTACATTGTGGGATGGTAGTAATACCATAACCTACCTACATGTACATACAAACCTAGGAACTCATGCTAGCGTTTGCAAATGGATATATCGTCATCGTTACATAACCACATCAACATTCAAGCTGAATGTGTGATGATAAGCTTATCTTGTGGACTTGTGACGGCAACGGTTACGTCTATTACGTCGCTAAAGAGGCCCCTAAAGCACAGTTGTTCATTATCATGGGTAACTCGTAATTCATAAATTTGGTATACCGTCACAACCTCGCGACCTTTGTACATCAAACAATTAAAACAAGAAGCACTGCCTCACACACACACACACACACACACACACACACACACACACACACACACACACACACACACACACACACACGGGCCTTTGGCGTTTAGTGAAGAAAATAATAAACAACTTTCACATCTAAATATGTTCACTATTTCATACATTAACTGTATATAGGTGAGGTGAAATGGGGTTTAACGTCGCGTCCAAGATTATTGCACTTATATAGCGACGTGTAACTGTATATAGAGTAATAATTGCGATGTAAAATGATAATATCCGTTTTAAAACTCAATGGGTGTCTGAGTGCTAGTTTCAGTAGGATAATTGTAACTCATTTGAAATACTCGCCATCTTAAATAGATACAAGTATGCAACTTTGTAAAACTCAGCTACCATGAACAGTCTTCAGTTGCACAGTGAATGAGTTTAACGCCGCTCTGAACATTATTCGTATCACTGCGTGTCAGTTAAATGTGGGAGGAAAACCCGAGGTGATGCTGGTCGTAGGCGTTTACCTCCTTGATGGAACCACAGATATGGTGCTTACAGACCAATAATCAAAGCCAGGACCAACCTAAGATTCAACCTCAAGATAAAACGATTCTCGTATAGCCAAGGTATCAACTGTGCAAAGAGAATGGCGGCGCCTAAGACGACTGGGCCAACCATACAACCACCGCCCCTAACCACCACCCCTAAGCACCACCACCTACCATACTACCCCCCCCCCCCCCCCCACCCCCCCCCCCCCCACCCCACCCCCCCACCCCCACACACACACACACAAACACACCACCACCACATTGCAACCACAGCAATTCTGTACGCGAGGCCACTGGCCCTTACACAACTACAGATCAATAAGGTATCAGGTTTGTACGGATATAGGATTTTAATAATTGTAAATTGATCATTTTCGCGGAAAGTATTATAGTATGTTAAACTAAGTGCCCTGCTCAGACAAAAGTTGATCCCTTGTATTTAAGGCTCTACAAAAAAAACAATTGTATTTTTCAAACAAACCTATTTTCAAGGGAGATCTGAAGACGTCAGAAGAGGGGTGGGTGTGCATATTACAGCCACGTGACTTAGCCGAGGGTGCAGTTAACATGTAAGGTGTCATAAAAAGAGGGGTGCGCACAGGGTTGTACAGGGTAGTATCAAAATGCACTGTCATTTATATGCTTACGTACAGGAGGGAGACTTGATGTTTCGCCGTTGTTAATGAGCCTTTGGTTATGTTGCTGTGGGCTGATTGAGTGCTGGGTTAAAGCGCTGAAAAAATGCTTACGCCCCTAGTGTGCCATACATCATCCACTGAGGACATCAGCACAACCTATACATCAAGATAAGTTAATTAACACGTGTTAGGCATGCATTGTGCACACCTGTAGAGGAGTTGTATGGTTTTATATTTCGCCATACACGAGTGGGGGAGTTTTTGACATAATTCATAGCAAGAGGGGTATAAATGTTAATGGATCAGCTGCATATGTCAATCAATTAATTGTGTGAGTGTTTGCTTAAAGTATTCCGTTGTTTAATGAACAACTTGTTATATCTTATTTAAAATAAACGTTATAATTTATGTAGATAAATCAGTGAGTACAGAATGTTACACTTAAAGTCTCTCTTGTAACTGACGCCTAAAAGTGGAACCCCGTTTGTATTTTGGTAGCATTTTGAAAGAGCTTTCAGTTACTTCAAACTGTCAAGTTACAAAGAAGAAACAGATTATTTTATAGAAATGAAACCATGGGTAAAGTTTGTTTATGTACGCTGACCAGACAGAGTGCCCTATACGACACGATATAACGGTGGCAGGCACAGACTAAAATAGTTACACTAATATATAAATAATAATTCAACATCATATCATAGGCAATGATAAAGGTGACATTTTGATCGAAACGTACATTTACTATCAAACTTTCATCAGCGCCAGTTTTACCAACAGTTGGGTTTTGGTGTACAAATTTGAAAAATCAAATGTTTTATCTGCAAAAACATCAAGCAAATCATTTGAGTTTTTGAGAATCCACATGGTGTAATTCCACTTGTCTCCAATACTGGGATTGTTCATTATGATATGTTTTCATATGTTTTTTATATTATTTTTTTTTCAACCCACCCCCAATTATAGATGTGATTAGTTCTGCGTCTCCCCCACCTCCTTATTTCGCTGTCATTATTTCATGCTTATTAAACCTAAATCCAGTGCTGATTTCTTTATGTCTCGGGGCGGTCGGGTAGCCTAGTGGTTAAAGCGTTCGCTCGTCACGCCGAAGACCCGGGCTCGATTCCCGACATGGGTACTATGTGTGAAGCCCATTCTGGTCTCCCCCGCCGTGATATTGCTGGAATATTGCTAAAAGCGGCGTAAAACCATACTCACTCACTCTTAATGTGAACTATTTCAGAATTGAGAAATTTTACCAGTAGATGTGTATTTACTCTTCGTCCCACCACGGAACGGATTTTTGACGTTACATATACTACACTTATTTAAATCATGAATAGTTAGTAACACAGTCTCGCTCAAGAATACACCATGATAAATGTATATGACTCACTGTGTAATGCATCGATGTGTATAGGTATTGCGCGAAAGAACATTACTTGCTCTCTGGCTGGAATAGACTCGAGCTACATGAAGCAACTGGTGTTGTTTTTCTTGTTTTTGTTTTTCTCTTCTTTTGACGTTTTACTTAATGGGGTTGTTTTTATTGTTGAGATGGGTTTTTTGAAGTTTGGTACAATTATAACGTTTGAAACCCACAGCTACCACCGAAAGTTCCAAATGAAATGTCCGGGTATCAAATAAGCAATAAAACCCTCAAACCTGAAAATACATAGAGTTTATCACGCGAGTATGTGCAGGAATGGTACATATCTTTATTAGGAAGAAATACTGTATTTAGCAAGCCTTGGTATTATTGATTCTGAAGTATTTATATCAACAATCGAACGCAACATTTTCCTGAGGCATATAAGAATACACACACACACACACACACACACACACACACACACACACACACACACACACACACACACACACACACACACACACACACACACACATATATATATATATATATATATATATATATGTGTGCCAATGTAATTATATTAATTAAAATGATTTTGTTCATGACTGGATCAATACATGAAGCTATTTAGCTCTATTATACGGTACTTGGAGGCTGCTAACAAGGGTACCACACCCTAGGGGATAATTAGGAATGGGCAAAAAATCGAAGTATGACGAAAATGAGTTTACATTGGTCAACAAAGGTTAACATGGATTTTACCTTTGTCAGAACAGAAGTCGATTCACTCAAGGCTGCATAACATATCATGATGACGTACCAGAGATCAAAATGGAAATATATGGCGACAAATTTCTCATTTCTTAAACATACTGATTATTTAACTGCAAAATCTAGAAAGTTGCTTATTATGTTTACTTTTATATACATTTAGCATATTGAACATAGAAGGTCTCTTCAGACAGTATAATGACAATACTCTTATATCTAAATGTACACGTTATTCACAAACAAATAAATATTAATACTTGTCTCAGATATCATTAGATTGGCATAAAACTCATTTTCTCTCTATCAGAGTGTATACGGTGCCAGCGACGAAGCTCAACTGGTAGTCGATGGTGTGAAAGTCTGATTTCTATTAAAGTAAAAATATATTTATTGGGCAGATTCTCTAAAATAAAATTCAGTTCCAATGGTATATAAAGTACCTTTAGATGAGGCGTCTATGTCAGATCGTAATTTTTGAATATATTGGTCTTTAAGACTCTTGTTTTATTTCAGTGTCAGGTCATTTGTTTTTTCTAGTCAAAGTGTAATTATTACCTGTTTGGAAGGGAATATTTTGAATACAATTTAGGCGCATATTTCTAGTTTATCATTTATATTTTTCAAAAGTAACCTTCTTCTACTTTTACCATACGACATATATGGTTCAGGTGTGCTTCTCTAATTTTCTGAAGAAAGTCAGCTGAACATTTTCAATCATACTTACGTTTTCAAGCCCAAATGTCGGAAGCGTATGTCAAAATGGGATCTACAATGGCATCAAATAGCTTCAATCGGACACTTATAGACAAGCTGTAAGATATAGATTTTGATATAAAATTCATAGCTTCAACAATCAACAGTGATTTTGTTGTTGTGAAAGTCGTTTCTTGTGGAATCTTACCCCAAGTTTTTTCTACTCTGTAACATTCTGAAGATTCTTGTTTTACAGGATAAAAATATTGTCATAGTCTTTCTTATTTCCATTGAATATTAGAAATTTACACATGTCAACATTTATCTCTAGCTTCCGGGGTTTGGAAATCGAACGCGAGTAATGCCAGCGTTTGCAAATGAATTTGTCGTCATCGTTACGTAATCACATAAACATTCACACTGATAACGAGACGAAGGTGTGATGATAAGCTTATCTCGTGCACTTGTGACGTCAAATCGAGATTATTGTGTCGCTAACGAGGTCAGGTTAATGAGGGGACACCGCGTCCTTCGTAGCGCTAGCATTCATATAAGAAGGTAATTGGACACAGATCGTGTTTGTATACATCACCAACAGACACTATAATTAGGAATAACGCTGAAGTTTATAAAAAGTATGTTTTCGTGCAAAATTCAGTTTGAATTGTTCTCAAGGTTGAGTGAGTGAGTGAGTATGGTTTTACGCCGCTTTTAGCAATATTCCAGCAATATCACGGCGGGGGACACCAGAAAGGGGCTTCACACATTGTACCCATGTCGGGAATCGAACCCGGGTCTTCGGCGTGACGAGCGAACGCTTTAACCACTAGGCTACCCGACCGCCCCTCTCAAGGTTGAAGTGCAGTATATTTGCTTTATTTATTGAATGAGAAGATATCAAGGTTTCATTTTCTGACGAGGGATGATGGTGTACATTTAGTACAATTGTGAATGTAGGTTGAAAAAAAGTGGTTGATAAATCGAAATCGAACTAAATTTCGACCAACTTACCAAAACAATATCATGGCCACTATTTAAACTATTTCCGGTTTGTGTACAAGAAATATCCATTGTCATCACACGAGCTTCAGCAAATATTCAGAGACATGCCCTTCAGAGACATGCGTTAATAGAGATTATTATACGAGTATATGTGTCACACTGATTTTAGGAATAGAGTGTCGGAATTCTTGTTTTTCCCGAGCGAGGGTAATACATGAATCCTGACACTCGTACCTAAATTCCGAAAGCATGACATGAACACTCATATAATATCCTCCACATATATATGCAATGAGGCAAATGTACGTTCCCCAATATACATCATTACATGAAGAGTGTCATATTTCTTATAAAAAAGGCTATTAAATTGTATCAGGTCTTTGAAAGGCATTTAGAAGTGATGCACATAAGGAAGACAATATATGGATGTCAACTTCTTTATAATGAGGAACACAACGTTTCGGAGAATATGCTTACCCCTTCATCAGGTGAATGAATGCCAAGAGGCAGAGAGCATATTTATGTACATGTAAGGACAACAAAATTAATAACATAACAAAAGGTGGAAAATAACAAAGGGTAGAAGCTAACAAAGGAAGCCAACAGATGATTTGCACTGATAGGTGATTAACAATAGACAATGGAAGCCAACACTTAAGTTATCATAGGTGAGTAATTGGTAGTAGATACTGGGCAAACGTGGGTGGGTGTGTGGTGTGTGGGGTGGGGTGGGGAGTGGGTTGGGGGGGGGGGGGGGGTGGTAGTTAGAACTGATAGGTGAAAGAATGGACAAAGGGGCAAACTGACAAAGATCAAAGCAATAAGTCCCAAGCATTATGCAGATAGGTTCCATATATTCTCTTCCTTATTGAACTCTAATAATCACTTCTGTGCTTCACGTTTACATGGGCCTATGGACTCCAATATAGGGATACAGATTAACAATGCTTTAATAAATCACGTAACGGGAAGTAATCAACATGTCGAGCGCGCCCAACACGCTTCCTGAATTCATGTTCCTTAATTACTGTGTAGTACAGGAAGTTCGTGTTTACGTCAATTCAGGTGTGATGTCGCACTGCAGACAGCGACTTATATTTTACACTTCCCGGAGATGAATCATGATGACATGCATTTCATATGTATATCTTAATACTAAATGTAATGTAATAACTTGCATAAATGTGCATAAATTTGTATGTAAATTAAGTCTTTTTCTTGTAGACATAAAGGGTATTTTCAGAATTATAAACAGACTAGAAGTTAACTCTACAAATTATATTGATTTGTTTTGAAACAAGACGCAAATTATTTACACATTCAAGATTTAAACAAATTTCTTTTGAAAATATGACATCCTATATTGAAGGGAATAATGAACCTTGTATCCAAGGTAGACGTTGGTGCTCTACCGGATTCTTCTGCATGTGACAGGGGGCACGGGTGGCCCAGTCGTCTGAGGCGCCGCGATTCGCCGTGCAGAGTTGCGTCCCTTGGGCTCGCCAGAAACCTATGATTGTGGGTTGGAATCCCAGTTCGCCCCGATAATGTTTCCAGGTTTGTCAGCGCCATACCCGTGCTCGTGGGTTTCACCGTAGTGATAAACGTCTGAGACCTGCATCACTTCGGGCTTTCCTCCCTTATTAAGCTGACACGCCGCTGGAATAATGTTAAAAGCGGCGTTAAACCCATCTCACTCTGCATGTGACAACACAAGTCCGTCTGTGGGGCCACTACGTTTATTCTATGATGTTAGGCAGTTATATCATATCTATGATAATAATCCCCAGTTAGCATCTCGGAGGCGTGAGAGCGCCAACCTGCCTAGCCGCTGTCCGAGGGTCAAGTCCCGACTCACAGAAAGCACCCAATATTTAACCCTAAGGTGAATCACTGTCAGACTGCCATGTATCGATTTATGTTACATATATGGTCAGCCTTTAGTCTCCCGCTAGACTTACATCTAGTCTCTGAAATGAACATATTACAGAAAAAAAACAGTTGTTAAATTATAGTTATGAAATATAATAAAAATGAGCCCAGAGACTTTCTTCCTAATACTGCAGTAATCTAGACTTGCCAAACATTATAGACTTGCATGAGTTGTATTGAATATATTTGTTTCTGGGTCTGTATGACAGACTGGTCTCCCGCACCTCACCCGCAATGTTAAGTTCAGTGGCTAACCGACCTCTCTCATCGATCAAGCCTTAATTACAAGCCGCTGACCCGCACATGACTCCGTGCTGCTGGCTATGGTAATGATACCCAAGCTGCTGTCTTAATCTATATTGACAGTACTGTGGATATTTAAATAGACATATTTAACTTTCTTAACTGAGGGAATATATTAAACACATATAGACTCCCTCAAACCTATACCTCGCCAAAGTGCATATGACACCTGGTCTTCCCGCCGCTGTCTGTGCCCGTTGGTATCGCCACCCGGATAAATGCCTTCGACTCGCGTCCAAGTGGATTTCTTCATGATTTTGTGAGGATAAGATATATGGATGAACAACTTTTTTTTATCAGAATTAGGCGTGACGTTTCGGTGTAGGTTCTAACACCGTTATCAAGCAAGTAATCTATATATCTTATCCTTACTTAGTACTCTAAATGCCTCTCAAAGAAGTTCTTCGTGATTTGATTTGAACATTTTTGTGCTTATAAATAATAGGACTCAGCGCTTAATGGTCCTTCTCCTTCTTTTCTTTGGGTACAAACATAATACGTTTCTAATCCACCAACAGAAGCAATAGTATATACACTTGTTTGTACACTCTTTAAAATCAGATATTACTTCTCGCTTCCGCAAAGCTTTGTTGAGATTGGTATTAACAGGAAAATTTCTGGTCTTTTGGAATCGGATTAGACTTTATTTCTAAGTACGGAATTAAGTACTGCGACTGTTACATTCCCCGTTCTTCATAACCTTACCAACTGAAGAGAGATGGTCGAATTTCCGTATTTCTGCTCTGGTATCGCGCAGGTTGCAGCTGTATGTCCACAGTGAGGCGGCGATCGATATACAGACATATTGTAGTTTGTGTTGTTGTTTTTTAGCTCGATACTTTGGTGTGTTTAATGGATCGGGTGGTCAGGCTTGGTTGACAGCGTGGCACCATACACCGACGACCGGGATCAAATGCTTATGATACTTATCACAGGATTGCCTGGCCCAGCCTGGATGTTTTGCAGGCCGCCATTGTAGGACAGGAGGAGAGAGGGGTGCGGCGTTAGCCAACAAACAAACACTGACATTTATGAAAATTGAGCGAGTGGCAGGTTCTGTCGGAAGAGTGAGTGTGAGTGAGTGAGCTGGGTTTAACGCCGTTTTTAACAGAATTCCAGTTACATCGCGGCGTGTCAGCTTAATGTGGGAGGAAAGCTCGAAGTGATATCACTTCGGTGAAACCCACGAGCACGGTGCTGACAAACCTAGAAACATAATCAGGGCGAACCGAGATTCGAACCCACAATCATAGGTTTCTGGCGTGCCCAAGGGACGCAACTCTGCACAGCGAATCTCGGCGCCTTAGACGACTTGGCCACCCGTGCCCCCTCTGTCGGAAGAGCAGTCCATGCTTTCTCTTATCGGAAACACCTGGCGTCAACCTGTTTTTCATCATATAATTTTCACCACTTTCTTGCCCTTTCCGCCCTATGGAATCTGCTTCGGCAGATACTCGAAATTGATAACTTTGTGGCGTTGACGTCATGAATTAAATTGAATAATGTGATATGTTAATGGGTAATGTACCTTATTGTTCTTTGGTCGATGGCACCGCCTCCGGGGTCTAGTGGATAGAGCGTCTGCCCGGAGACCCAAAGGTCTTGGGTTCGATCCCCGGCCGCGTCATACTAAATGACGTAAAAGATGGTACTTGTTGTTACCCTGATGGGCTGAAACAAGGACTGGTCGGCTCAGAGTCAGTAGTTTTGTCTGACTGGTATTCATATTGAACTGTGGTATGGTATCTCAATGGACTAGCACTATAAAAACGGCATTAGTCCGGACTAGTACAAACATACACACACACGCACACACACGCACACGCACACGCGCACACGCACACGCACGCATGCCGTCACTATATGAGTGCACTAGCCTTGAACGCGACGTTAAACACATTTCCCCTCACCTCATCCCCTTTGTCGATGGATTCTTGATATTCTATACTAAATATTCTTGTTAGCAGTATGACTGAAATACGTCTCTTAAAGGATTGACTGAGTCCATGGACGTTTGCTGTTTTTTCCTTCACGGCTTTCGGTCTCAAAGGGTTGTATGGACAATGTATTTGCATGAATTTGGCTAAATGTCCCGTCCATAACGATACACGTAGGCAGAAAGAGAATTTCTCGACATTCCGTATTAGTGAAAGTAGTACGCCGCGGTGGGCGTGGCTTAATTTTTTACACGTGACCAATTCAGCTAATCTGAATGCAGGAATTACAATGAACACAGCAAAAAATTAATTATTTCAAATTGTATCTCACCTATGGACGAACATGCATATTTCTCAACAGAACTTTTCTATGTAATAGATAATGGTACATTTAAGAATTAAATGAACGCGTTTCTCATAACCATAAATGGTATCTTCCTAGTTGACTCCAACTGTATAGGTGTTGAGCGTTGGGTTTTGAAAGGATTGAAGCGACCAAATGAATCAGTTGCTGAGGCAAGATGAATGCTGCAGCGGCGTATAACAGCATTCACTCACCCACATTGGGTTCTTTGCATTAGTGCGTATAAAATATCAACGTTTCGTTGAACATGATAAATCAGCTCAATCAAACACACTGTTCAAAGTCACACATATTTACCAACCTTTTACAAACATTGAAATGTACATGACCACACGTATGCATGTGGAATATGTTTATTTTTCATGTGTTGACAAGTTCTTCTCTTTTTGTCAAAGAAATAAACGACGACGGGTGTGTGTTGTTTATCTTACAGTAAAACACTGCAGCGAGAATAAACCAAGAGGGGCGCAGTGTTTAATTGTACGAAAAGCAAGACTACGAGTTTTTTTCTTATACGAGATATCAACATTATTTAAAACCTCCCTTATGATGTTAATAAAATGTACACGCTTCTAACATATTTACCCGTATTTAATAATGATGACTCCCTGAATACAATCCGATCTCGGGAATGTCGGACAAGTCTATTTTATGAACAGGGGGTTACGTTAATATTTTCACAACCCTCACGTCGATTATCTGTATCGTTTCTCCCAATACAGATTGTTCTCCATTGCCAAGATGCACGTAAGGGGGGCAACTCACTACCCCTTTAAAAGTAACCACGCCTTGTTCTTCATTGTTCTTTGCGATTAATAGCTCTTATTTTGTATTATTCAACGCACATCGTCGAGGACTTGGTCGAGGCTTAGTTATAATGTAATCTGTGTACCCACCCCGTTATCAACTAGTCCACTACACCCGTGACGATCCTTGTTAATTTAGATATTCAGCAACCCATGTTGACGTAAGAGGCGACTATGCTTGTGGTAAGAGGCGACTAACGGGATCGGGTGGATAGGTTCGCTGACTTGGTTGATGCATGCCATTGTATCCAAATTGTGTAGGTCGATGCTCATGATGTCAATCACTGGATTATCTGATCCAGACTCGATTACTTACAGACCGCCGTCATATAGGTGAAATATTGGTGAGTGCGGCGTTAAACAACAAACAACAAACACAAAATATTAACCCGTGAAGTCCCCGGTAGGCATTGGTCTTAAGAGGGTCTATGCTTGTCGTAAGAGGCGATGAACGGGTGGTCAGGCTCGCTGAATTGATTGATGTATGTCATCGTGTCCCAATTGCGAAGACCGATGCTCATGATGTGCGGCATTAAACAACAAACAAACTCACAATCTTAAACTATTAGGTCAGTAACATTAAACAGCTACTGTGGAATATAATAAACTCATTCCCTCCCTTCTAATAGTCTGGGTGATGAACAATCGACAAGGAAAAGAGCAGAAAATATGTCCGGATGAAGTGACAGTAGAAAATTGATAAACCCTCTCTCTCTTACACATCTGTATTTATTGAATGATTTCAGCTGTCAATATTTGATTAAACTGAGATGAAAGTATACTGGGTCTTGATATATTACAGAGAGCTACCCTGTTAATCCGAACTGTTACGTCTCTCTCTCTCTCTCTCTCTCTCTCTCTCTCTCTCTCTCTCTCTCTCTCTCTCTCTCTCTCTCTCTCTCTCTCTCAGAATCAAATTCACCAACGTGTATTATAAGAATACACAACAATGTCAAGTTGTATTAAGTGACGTCAGAAAAAGGCTTCTTCGATTAACACGTGTTAGCAAAACACGTTTTGCTACAGTACGACCGGTACTGGACTGCACAACTTGACACCACGTAACTTTGCCCATGGAAGTCGAGGCAGACGCTCCTAATTGAAGTATTCTTGCATCTAGCCCCCGGTTTTCTCAATGCCAATGTCAAGTTCACACATCTCGCCACGATATTTCGATCTTCCCACATGCCGCCACGCCCACACGTTAGATTTGGCCAATGATGTATCGTGTGAGAAACTTCAGCAGGTGCTGACATCGTGACAAGTTCAAGTTCACCATCACAGCACGTGTACACCAACTGAAACAAACACGCCACCAGTTGCAAACTATTCTGGTTTGTTTTTCAGTCACCATATGTAGAATGAAAGTGCTCGGTGATCCATCATTTGACATTTTGGGGTCAGAGATTGGAGGCGCCCGGCAGTTTTGATAAAAGAAAATCTATTTTATTCCATAAAAGAAAATGGAAAAATGTAATAATTAAAAAAAAAATTTGAACTTCCCGTATGAAATGGTTCCCTGGACACTACTGATGCCCTGATAAAGAAATAGTGTGGATTTCCTTTTAAACGTTTGGCGCTTGAAACATCACAGAAGCAATGTGTTTTTAAACAGTGACAGAACAAATTGTCATATTTCTTATATAAGAATCGCGTCCAAGAATATTAATTGTGGGTCTCTATTTCGTTGTTTAGGCTCAGTTTGTCTTATTCGAATTCAGATGCGGGATTCAGTTGTTTTCACAAGATTACATCAGTATCTGGCCAAGGAGACCGCCTCCGTGGTGTTGTTGATAGAGCGTCTGTCTGTATGGCGGAAATCGGAGTACGTGCATGTACGTCGCAGTTTAAGTGCAGTAATCTTGAACGTTAAACCCCATTTCACCTCACCTCACCAAGGAACAACACAATATCATTAAAGTTAGCTCTCGAACGTTCATCCAAAGTGCGGCTTATTCCAAAAGCTCGGCTTATCACTGACTTCGGTGAGCCATTCGTATAATTTCCGTTAAGTTAACTTTTTTGCCCTTTACGCCAAATGGAATCTGTTTCCTCGGATAATAGAAACCTGTTTTTTCTATGGTTTTGACGTTTTATATTTAGAAGATCGTGTTACCTTTCTATCCGTCTCTGGTGGCCATTCAACTGATGCTGTTGGCAGAACGGGAATTCAATTGTGACGTAGTTAGGTTAGACTAACATCTCGTCTCTGAAATGAATATATCGTACAGAAAAAAACAGTTGTTCAGTTATCTTAATAAAATATAATAAAAGGGAGCCCAGTGACTCTCTTCATTTTCAGATTTCCTGATACTACAGTAATCTAGACTTGCCAAACATTATAGACCTGCGTGGGATGTATTTGATATATATTTGTTTCAGGGTGTTAGACAGACTATAGTTAGGTCTACTTTGTGATGACTTTGTGTAGCCCTTGTGTATCTCTCGGTGACTTCCCTTCAGCAGTATCCGTCTTGGAACTCACATCAGAATCTACATAAGGTGAGGTCATATACATCCATAACGAAAATGAAAAGAATTCTGAAACTTTCACAAAATTGTAAATATATGTAAAAAACGTCTTTCCATTAATACATAGGATAGTTATTCTGTGCTGGTGATCTATTTATAGGATCCTGTTGGTAAGTTGGCTGAGACTGATAGAGTTGTGCCCCTTAGCCGTGCCAGCATCTGCTGGTTGAGAGTTTGCATTCAGTATTCTCCCCGAATAAGTACTGTCCAGTATTACCGCGATAGTGAGGTGAGGTGAAATGGGGTTTAACGTCGCGTCCAAGATTATTGCGACGTGCATGTACGTGTGTGTGTTTGTGTGGCTGCTTGTACTAGTCCGGACGGATGCCGATTTATAGTGCTAGCTCACTGAGATACCATGCCGCAGTTTAACATGAATACCCCACTCAGACACAGTATACTGACTCCGAGCCGACCAGTCCTTGTTTTAGCCCCTTAATGCCGAGCGCCAGACAGGGTAACAACAAGTACCATCTTTTAACGTCTTTTGGTATGACGCGGTCGGGACCGCGATAGTAGTTGGATCGGTATAAAGCGACTTTCAGTATTGTCGAGATAGTACTTACTTGGACGGACGAACAGCGACTGCCAGTGTTGTCGAGATAGTACTTCCTTGGACGGACGAACAGCGACTGCCAGTGTTGTCGAGATAGTACTTAGACGAGTGAACAGCGACTGCCAGTATTGTCGAGATAGTACTTGGACGACTGAACAGCGACTGTCAGTATTGTCGAGATAGTACTTTGACGAGTGAACAGCGACTGTCAGTATTGTCGAGATAGTACTTGGACGGGTGAACAGCGACTGTCAGTATTGTCGAGATAGTACTTTGACGAGTGAACAGCGACTGTCAGTATTGTCGAGATAGTACTTGGTCGGTGACAGTGACTACCAGTACTGAACTAGAACCAGTAAACATTAGAAGAAAAAGCAGTATCACGAGGGGTATACGTTGTACCACGCGTCCAACGTTAGGTTTAATACCTCTTGCCTGACAAGTGGAGTGTCATGTAGCAACGATGAATACCATTCATGGCTTTTACATTACTGTCACGTGACACAACAATGACAAATGAAATCATTATGAATAGATACTTTATTGTTGTTTTTTATTTTCGTCTATTTTTGTTGGGTACACTATCAGAGTGAGGCACCTTATCGCTAGCGAACCAACTCAACTATCCAGGCTTCCACTCGGAGAGTGTGGGTTCGAATCCCGGATGGGACTTAAGCCTCAAAAGTACAAGATTCTGTACTTTACTGAGAAAGTGTTATCCTTGATATAACATTCGCTACTTATGGTAGGATTCTAAGTTGGATTCTGGAAGGGATTGTTTACTTAATGACATTTTATTTTTTAGTTAACTGCAAAAACTGAAACAAAACTGAATTTATGGCTCCAAGGCATCATTTGAACTATGCTTGACTCGCTGTGAATTGAGCTAAAAAAGGTCAATGTTGATTAAGGTAAATGTATCTGTAATGAAGACGAGATGTGGCCATGCAGCTACCCTAAAGCTATTCATGGCTTTACACAAGTGTCATGTTTCACAACAATGACATATGAAAACAATAAGAGATTTTTTTTTTATTCATTATTTTATTGTCATCTCTTTTTTTTTTATTCATCATCTTACTGACCTATTAACTTTGAAAACATCAATCTCTTTAAAATCAAATCTTAGTTCTCGCTATCGCTAAACAAAGATCCGAGGACATCCCATTACGGGTCACGCCAGAACGACCTTTCATCCGACCAATCACGGCGTCGCTTACCAGATCAAGAAAGTGACAGTCGGAATGTGATTTCTATTCATGCATCCTCGAAAACTTTAACACGGGGTATTACGGGTTTAGCGACTGAAGCCATACAATTTGGACCATCTAATATTCTTTTGGTCAGGTTTCAAATTTTTAATCGAGAATTTTTCAAAATATGTTTCGAAGCGTAGTCGCCAATTTGAAATTAGTGCCGTAAAGCACGAGAAAGCTGCCCTTCTATTTGGTCATTCCATTGGTCGGTCAAAATTCGTGCAAGGTCGGTCTGACGTGACCCGTAATTGGATGTCCTCAGATCTTTGCTTAGCGGTAGCGAGAACTTAGATCTGATTTTAATGAGATTGTGAAAACATCTAATTTTGTTGTTATTTTTTATTTCGAGTGTAAAAGGAGATAACCGTAAATGGCGGTCATTACGTCTATGTTAGAGTGAGTGAGTGAGTTTGGTTTCACGCCGCTTTTAGCAATATTCCAGCAATATCATGGCGGGGGAGACAAGAAATGGGCTTCACACATTGTACCCATGTTAGGAATCGAACCCGGGTCTTCAGCTTGACGGGCGAACGCTTCGTCTTAGGTATCCATTCATCAATTCGGGTGCATATTTATTTATCATAATTTGAGGTGATGTGAAATTGGGTTTGAGGTCGCGTCCAAGATTGTTGCACTTATATCGCGACATGCATGCACCTGCTCGTGTGCGGCTGCTTGTACTAATCCGGACTGATGCCGATTTTATAGTTGAGAGACCATGCCGCAGCTTAACATAAAAAACCCACTCAGACAGAGTATACTGACTCCAAGCCGACCAGTCCTTGTTTTAGCCCCATAATGCTGTGCGCAAGGCAGGGTAACAACAAGTACCATCTTGTAACGTCATTTTGGTATGAGGCTGTCGGGGATCGAACCTAGGACCTCCCACTCTCCGGGCGGACGCTCTATCCAACTTGACCACGGAGGCGGTCACCTGGATTTTGTATCAGAAGTAATGTTTTCTTGAATACCGGAAGCGGTTTGGTAGTTTAATGGTTGAAACTTTCGCTCGTCACGCGGAGTGCCCGGGTTTGATTTCTCACATGCGTAAAATATGTGAATCCCATTTGTGAGTGAGTGAGTGAGTTTGGTTGAACGCCGCTTTTAACATTATTCCAGTTATATCACGGCATGTCAGCTTAATGTGGGAGAAAAGCCCAAAGTGATGCAGGCGTCAGACGTTTACCACTTTGGTGAAACCCACAAACACGAGCGCTGACAAACCTATAAACATAATCAGAGCGAACCGGGATTCGAACCCACAATCATAGGTTTCTGGCGAGCCCAAGGGACGCAACTCTGCACAGCACTGTATGTTACATTCACCAGTGATACTTCAGTATTGTTTACAGTTAATATCATTACCATGGACACAGACACATTACACGGCACCGAGGAGTGATAATCATATCGTATTCAAATCCAACCTGGTACCCATTTACTACTGAGATTTCATATTGCGTATTGCCTAGTGTGGACCAGAGAGAGAAAACTGGAGACGCATAAATAACCATTACAACAAAGACTGAATAGCCATTACACGTCACGGAAAATTGACAGAATTGAAAGATCCTAACGGGTACCAATTTATTACTGATATTTTACGTTACATGTTGTCAAATGTAGACCAGGTGAGAACTGAACACATATTAATAGCAACTAAACTGAATACTGAACAGACATCAAGATCCTACCGGGTACCCATTAACTACTGATATTTCAGGTCCTGGAGTGATCGGAGGGAAAGGTTAACACTGCAAACATGGGACCAACGATCTCAATATAAAACACGAGCACAGTGCATCAGTTTACCATATATCATTGTGGCGTTTTTGTTATTTAACGCCGCACTTATTCCATCTATATGACGGCGGTCTGAGAATAATCGAGGCTGGACCTGACAATACAGTGATTGACATCATGAGCATCTATCTTGGGATACGATGATTTGCATCAACCAAGTCAGCGAGTCTGACCACCCGATCCCGTTAGTCACCTCTTACGACAAGCACAGTCGCCTTTTACGTCAAGAATGGGTTCAACAGATATTTGTCTCAGGAGCTGTTCGCTATTTCTGTGGCTGGTAAATAATCACCGACAGGCCTTTCCATTACTTTCAATATACGACCGCATTTTACATCACTGATTCGCACTTTTCTGCCAAAGATCTACTTCGGGATCATTTCTGCGCCCGCGGAATCGCATAACATATACATTTCTGAAATAATTTTCTGAGCGGCAGATTCCACTAATATCCCACCACGAAGAAAAAGGCTGCACGTTGTTTACGAGGCAATGAAATACACGTGACACAGCAAATGGTGACCTCAGTTCAATCGAACAGCTGTTTTCTATAAATTTTCAATTTGTCTGAAATGTTTTTACAATGACAGATTGAAAATGTCGGTCTCCTATATATGCAGGTGGTGTTTCCATGCTTAACCCAGTGTAATGAAGGAAACAACTTACGTAATATTTTCAGACCACATATAATACCAATTTAATTCGTTAATATTAAAAAAATACAAAAATTCTAAACTCGCACTGACAGCAATCTGTGGAAATATGAACAGCAAGCGAATTCAGTCGCGTAAAATACAGAAGCTAACCAATAAACACGTTTTATCTGAATAAAATCGACATAAAACGTTTCCATAATCATAAGATATCCAGAAGCAGAGACCATTGTACGATTTCGACTCTATCATAAGCATGTGTACATGAATCGCTATCAAATAGTGATACCAGTTGTTCGCGAACAGATTAGATTATCCCGCCCCCGGTCCGACCATTC
Organism: Haliotis rufescens; assembly: GCF_023055435.1. Classification (NCBI taxonomy): domain Eukaryota; kingdom Metazoa; phylum Mollusca; class Gastropoda; order Lepetellida; family Haliotidae; genus Haliotis; species Haliotis rufescens. The sequence goes on from NW_025963802.1 coordinate 5,629,576, forward strand.
GCTTCATAACAACACATTTGTTAACCTCCGTGTCATGCAGAAATATATTTTAAAAATATTCCCCAAACGTTGGAAACAAATCTTATTGCCTTGACTTAGATACGTCAGTTGAGGGTTTGTCAGTTGCGAGAAAACAACTTATGGGCAGTTGATGCTCTTCATATGACCAGAATAGTGTCTACACCCCCACCCGCACAGCTGTCCGCTATGATGGCGAGCACTCCCAGGCCGGGCAAGACTGTCGGGTTCTTATACCATCTTTATTTTTATTTATTATCACGACTGTCATGTGTACATCCCTTGGGAAGGTTGTCAAGTATCATGTTTCAAGTTCAAGTTCAAGTGGGAGGCAAAATCGTTGAATGAAGAAGACTGAATTCGGGCAGGTTATATTTTTCAGTCACAATTTGATGATATTAAACTTAAGATGACGTGGGGGATGGTGTCAGATGGTGATGGATGAAGTGATGTTATGAAGTTAAACACGTAAAACTTGACCTTGTTGATCTATAGCAAATAATTCGCCTTGGTCTCTATGGTAACTTGTCACATCGATATATTCATGCTGGATGGTAAAAGGTGGTATGATGTATTATCATTTGCATGGTGGCAATACGACTCAAAACTGTTTCCATGCCCCGTTAAACTGGCTTTGGAATACTCTGGGGCTATTCTGGCGTGGACTGCAATTATGCCAATATTGGTCTTTGTTTGACTTCTGTTGTTGGGCATACGCTTTGGGTTCTTCTAGTGGGCTGTTATGTTGTCTACGTTAATCTGAAGTGGGGTTCTGTTGTTGAAAAATACGGTTTAGTTTCTTCTGGCGAGGGGTGCTATGGTGTCTATGTTATTCTGCAGTGAATGAGTAAGTTGGGTTTAACGCCGTTTTTAACAGTATTCCAGTTATATCACGGCGTGTCAGCTTAATGTGGGAGGAAAGCCCAAGGTGATGCAGGTCTTAGACGTTTACCACTTCGGTGAAACCCACGAGCACGGGTATGGTGCTGACAAACCTAGAAACATAATTCGAACCCACAATCATTGATTTCTGGCGTGCCAAAGGGACGCAACTCTGCACAGCGAATCGTGGCGCCTTAGACGTGCCCTGCCCCCTTGACCTTAAATGGGGTTATGTTCTTGGACATACGTTTTCGGCTCATTTGCCGAGGGGTGCTGTGGTGTGTTTATTATTCTGAAGTGGGATTATGTTCTTGGACAAACGTTTTCGGCTCATTTGCCGAGGGGTGCTGTGGTGTGTATATTATTCTGAAGTGAGATTATGTTCTTGGACATATGTTTTCGGCTCATTTGCCGAGGGGTGCTGTGGTGTGTATATTATTCTGAAGTGAGATTATGTTCTTGGACATATTTTTTCGGCTCATTTGGCAAGGGGTGTTGTGGTGTGTATATTATTCTGAAGTGAGATTATGTTCTTGAACACATGTTTTCGGCTCATTTGGCAAGGGGTGCTGTGGTGTGTATATTATTCTGAAGTGAGATTATGTTCTTGAACACATGTTTTCGGCTCATTTGGCGAGGGGTGCTGTGGTGTGTATATTATTCTGAAGTGAGATTATGTTCTTGAACACATGTTTTCGGCTCATTTGGCGAGGGGTGCTGTGGTGTGTATATTATTCTGAAGTGAGATTATGTTCTTGGACATATGTTTTCGGCTCATTTGGCAAGGGGTGCTGTGGTGTGTATATTATTCTGAAGTGAGATTATGTTCTTGAACACATGTTTTCGGCTCATTTGGCGAGGGGTGCTGTGGTGTGTATATTATTCTGAAGTGAGATTATGTTCTTGAACACATGTTTTCGGCTCATTTGGCGAGGGGTGCTGTGGTGTGTATATTATTCTGAAGTGAGATTATGTTCTTGAACACATGTTTTCGGCTCATTTGGCGAGGGGTGCTGTGGTGTGTATATTATTCTGAAGTGAGATTATGTTCTTGGACATATGTTTTCGGCTCATTTGGCAAGGGGTGTTGTGGTTTGTTTAATAATCTGAAGTGGGGTTCTTCTAGCGTGACCTGCTACGGTGTCTATTTGGTCTGTAGTGATTTAGGTGTTGGGCATACTCGTTGGTTGGCTTATATTGGTTTGCTTGGTTGTTGTTATCGAAGGAGTTAACGCCCATGGCATTCACCCTTTTGTTCTTTACACCCACATGAAGCAAGTGCAGTTCTATTCAAAGCAGACATATCGTCGGATGTGTGCTTCAGTTGGTGTACACAACATGAAGCATCTGGGCGATTATGCTTTGGACAACACATCTCTCAAATCTCAGTAATTGTTCTGACGACCGTTTATACGTTTAATAGACTTTGTCCTTAAGTGCAGGATTAATGGGTAAATAAAACTTTAATAATAATCCGTTAAATCAGCTCTTCATATGCTGTCGAGATGTTATACCTTAGCACCGTACTCCGCTAATGGCCGCAACCCTCCCTCCATCAAGCAACGACCCAGAGGAGTCATCTATAAGATTGGCTGTGACTGTGGCGACTCGTACATTGGTGAAACGCCCCACCCAGTAGAACATAAGACTTCTACAGCAAAAGCAGACAGCAAATCTGCCTTCTTAGACCACCAGCAAAAAATCACCAGCCATCAATTTCAGTTTGACAAAGTTCAAATCCCCACAACCAAAAATCCGGACTTCAAGGAAAGAAAATAACATCTCGTCAGCCATTGAAGACCTAATCAAGCAATATACTTTTGTAATTAGTATCGAATCAGCTCGTCATGACTCATAATCCTGTTTATCCTTATCCTTACTGTTCATCTGGCTTCAGCCAATCATTGCGTGTCACCGTGCTCGATAATGTGGATGTCTTCAGTAACTGGTTTAACTGTTCGATTGTCTGCAGGCTGATGTGATACAGCCGGAACATTTCAGAATGCTGCGTCAGCACTCTCAGTCCCCGGCGATATCTACTCGGAAAAGTGACCGCGAAACCCCTACGACCCCGACTTGACTACGCCTTCCTGTGAAAAGCAGGGAGATACAGGCTAAAGCCAGGATATTTTTGAGCTTCGGGTTCGCCTCGAAATCCGTGAACAATTGGAGATTATATTCAAATACCGCAATTTGCTCTCTGACTCAAATGTTGAAATGTCGAGTCGTGAAATGCTTCTGTAATTCCACCCTGGTGGTATTCTGCATACTGGTATGACCTGATTTGAAGGAAGGAACCGCCTCCATGGTGTTGTAGATAGAGCGTCTGCCCGGAAAGCGGAATGTCGGTGGTTTGATCCCCTGGCAACGTCATATTAAAAGACGTTAAAATAAGGAACCCTGCTTGGCGCTCGGCATTAAGGGGATAAAACAAGGACTGGTCGGCTCGGAGTCAGTATATTGTGGCATGGTATTTCAGTAGGCTAGAACACGAACCACAGACACGTCGCTATACACACGCACGTCGCTATATGAGTCAATTAATCTTGAACGAGACGTTAAACCTTATTTCATGCATTTCATCTCACCAAGGTAAATAATATTCTCAAAACCCTTATAAGAAATTAATCATTTTATCATATAAAGGGTAGGTTTCTCGGCAGGATAAAGGAAAGAGATGCAAATATCAAAGGTCAAGTAGGGACTACTTTCAGCGTAAACAAACATGGCGTCCTTCTTGTCATTCGGCGATAGAGTCAGAATTAACCATCGAGAATCTGGAGAAACTACTGGGATAATTGCTATAATTATCAAAGGAATAGTCTAAGATCACTGAAAATCATTGTCTAGCTGTGACGCACGTGAGGCTTTTTACAAGAATTGGTAACTTTTTGGAGATAAAAAGCGAGAAACAATTGAGCGGGAACGCTAGCCAAGGGTCAGTGTCCGACTGACACATCACTTACATGTACCTTCTGACATAATATATATTAATGCGAACATTCCAGAGAATAGTTTTTTCGAGCACGGAATTGAAGAATGACATATTATAAAGAAGTTATAACGCTTATATATATGAGGTTGTAAATATCCTGTATCAGGAATAAACACCATGTATTAAGGTAACCAAGGCTCGCTAAACAGATGAGTGAGTTGGGTTTAACACCGCTTTTAACAGTATTCCAGTTAAATCACAGCGTGTCAGCTTAATGTGGGAGGAAAGTCCAAAGTTGCAGGTCTCAGATGTTTACCACTTCGGCGAAACCCACGAGCACGGGTATAGTGCTGACAAACCTAGAAACATAATCGGGGCGAACCGGGATTCGAACCCACAATCATAGGTTTCTGGCGAGCCCAAGGGACGCAACTCTGCACAGCGAATCGCGGCGCCTTAGACGACTGGACCACACGTGCCCCCCCCCCCCCCCCCCCCCCCCACCCCACCCCACCCCACCCCACCCCACCCCACCCCACCCCACCCCTCGCTAAATAGATGAGTGAATAATTATTACTTAACGCCGCATCGGCAATCAATGTTTATTCCTAATACAGGACATTTACCATCCGCAAACACATAAGGTGATAATCTCTATACACAGTGATAGTAACATTACTCTAACGTCATATAATGTTGAACGCACAATGGAATCGCTTTCAGAGATTGATTTTTATGTGACGTTGACGTCTATATTTGCTTTTTGGGGCAGATTGGTGAGATCGTGACTTAAAGTGCAATCCAACTGTCGTGTGGCAACATGCCGGGGATGTGACAAGCAATGTGTAGTCATTCACCCTTTAAGATGTGGGGACAGAATAGAGTTCAGTTATAGGGGCCAAAGAAGGGTGCACCTAATTTGTATGTACAGTAATAGAAACTTGAAAGAACTGTTGTTAAATTTGACGATATCTGTTCAACCATCACTCATTCCTGCAACAGTTGGTAAAATGTACTGTGACTCGGTAATGTTGTTTAAATATGACCTGGTTCAATGAAGACTGAGTTAAGAAATGAATTTGCAACCACATGACCCCTGCCATGTTTGAAACAATGTAAATTTGTGCCGAAAAAACACTTTATAGATTTCCAAAGACAATATGTCCAACGTTCCCATCAACATTTGTGTATTATACTTATCTTTTTCTTTATTTTACTTTTTTTAAATCAAATTATATATTAAAAAATAAAACCACATAGAAGTATTCTTTAAGTGCTGACTAAGCGCAGTACAGTTCAATTTTTTTATATGATATGGCTAACTTAGGATATTTTCGAATTAAAAATCAAACATATGATAAAAATCAACTGAGAGGTACAATTTCCTTTGTCCCTCAGTTGACATATTAATTTCTCTGAAAGGAGGAATCTTCCACAGCACAGTTTGCCACCATCTTACCATTTACCTGAAACCAGCACCTTACCATTTACCTGAAACCAGCACCTTACCATTTACCTGAAACCAGCATCTTACCATTTACTGCACACACACACACACAACCGCGCGCACATACACACACACACGCACGCACGCGCGCGCGCGCGCACGCACACACACACACACACACACACACACACACACACACACACACACACACACACACGCACGCACGCACGCACGCACGCACGCACGCACGTGCATGCATGTCGTTAAAAAATGCAATAATCTTGAACGCGACGTTGCACTCCATAACACCTCACTGCTTTAATGTATTTGTGGACATTCCACAGTCGGATTTCTTAGTCATCTTAGTTTCATATAAAATGACCCTATGTAGTTGGTTAGCTTGCAGCACACGTGGGTTGTTGGAATAACATCACAAGACACGTGGCAGCTCGGTTCTTATAGTCAGACGCCTCCCGAACTTGGGTTAAATTTCACAACACGAGTTTGGCCCGGTTGTCTCGTGTGTGTTGGTGTGTGTGTTGGAGCATAATGTCAGTTAAAGTATGTCAGTCGGACAGCAACATACATGTATATCTTGATGGGCACTCGTTGTCGGCATATTAACCGTGAGAGCAATGTATGATGAAACTGACTGATGTGCACAAGTGATCTCTCAAAATGTGCTGCTTCAGGTGAAATAAGCATTGTCTTACATTTGGCCAACTTGTTAATAAGCTTCAAGTACATCAATGATCTGATATCGGTGCATAATGGTCAATTAGCCAATTCCACTGATTTACCCATCTGAACTAGAAATAAAACAGACCCTTAGAACCACCTCATCTGTTTCATATTTTGATCTATGCATAACGATTCCGAGTGACAAGGAACTCTTCACATGAATGTATGCCAAGAGGGATGACTTCAACTTTCCAGTAGTCAACTGTCCGTGTATGTCAAGACAATTAGCAATATTCATAGCAGCTCCAGCCTTTGATGTCCTGATGAGGAACAGTCGAGCATGCTCACACAGCACATACGCTTCTTGCAAAGAAGTTGTTTGATCAGGGTTAGGTCATCAAAGGCCTCAGAAAAGCTTTCAAACATTTTTATGGTACAGACGCGTGAGGACACTTGTAAATGTGACCCATCAGTGACAAAAATGATGTCCGATGTATTTCTCTATTTTGATCATATGTTGCGTTTGCATGTGTTTGTGACGGGTGCTACCGTTGGAACAGGATAGGCTCACCTTTTCGCGAAACCTGGTATCATCACTATTTGAAAGTGATTCAGAAACAATGTCATGCACGTGACATAGTAGGGATTATACAATGGACTGTTTCTAGGAGATATTTCTTATGATTATGGACTATTTGTTTTAGCTTTTATTCAGATTGCGTTGTTTTGGCTAGCTTCGGTAGTTTAGGCGACTTAATTCAATTGCTTGTTCATGTTTCAATAGGACTTACCCAGGCGAAAATCTTGATCAAAGGCAAAAGCTTTGTCACGTGTTGGCTGATGACTAAGACACGTGATGTTCTTGAATGTGTTTCTTTAAGAGATGTATAGTGGGAACATTCTATTATTGTAATTGGCTGATCGTGGAATTTATATATATATAATGGATATAAACAATTTATAAAAATATGTTGTTTTGTACTAGTATATAGACACTCAAAAATACAACATTTTCTAAAATATGTTTTGTTTCTATTCACTTAAATAATAGGCAATCATAACAGTTTATGACAAACTACCTTTCAATTCACGGTCAATTTAAAACATAAACTCTCAATACAGTTGTAGTTAATTATGCGGCTTTGAAATGAAGTCACTGGGGAAAATAGATGACGCACAATATATATGTACTGTTAAACCGCGTTAATCCGGACACTTTGGGTTTGATTTTCTTGGAACTCACTCTTATTACCGGATATCTCAATTTAACTGAGTTACCTCCTATGACCGCGTACCCGTAGACCTTAAACTGCCGAGGCCGAAACTTGACAACAGGCGATACCTGTCAAATTAACCTAATGACACGTTACACTCTAAAATTCTTCTTGGGGCGGTCGGGTAGCCTAGTGGTTAAAGCGTTCGCTCGTCACGCCGAAGACCAAGGTTCGATTCCCGAAATGGGTACAATGTGTGAAGCCCATTTCTGGTGTCCCCCGCCGTGATATTGCTGGAATATTGCTAAAAGCGGCGTAAAACCATACTCACTCACTCACTCACTACAATTCTTCTTGTTAGGGACATTTTCTTAGTTGTTTTCTGGGTCACCGCCACCTTGACCTTGACCTTGACCTTCACTGACGGCTTACGTTATCACTCGCTCCCATCCCCATCACCCGCTCCCACCCCCAATCCGAGGTGACGTGTAACCCAGCACTCACGCAGAAGTCCCCCTTAACCCCGGGGGTGAGGTGAAATCGGGTTTAACGTCGCGTCCAAGATTATTGCTCTTCTATAGCGACGTTCCCTTAACCCCGGAGCCTATTTACAATATAATCAACCTGTGAAGATCCGGGTTAGAATTTGTCTTCAGCAACCAATGTTTGTCGCAAGACGCGACTAACGGGATCGGGTGGCCATGCTCGCTGTATCGTATCCTAATTGTGTCATCGTATCCTAGTTGCGTGGTTCGATGCGCATCTCAGTCACTTGATTGTCTGGTCTAGACTCGATTATTTACAGACCACCGTCATATAGCTGGAATATTGCTGTGTGCGGCGTTAAACAACAAAAAATACAATCGCATTCACGGTCACTGGCATTGGCTTTGAACTAGTTTACCATGTACTTAAAATGACTAGGAGGCAATAAGGCTGACACATTTGGAAACGTTTCATTTATGTGGGAGTTGTAGTCACGTTTTACCGACACGTGAGCAACAGAACACATCAACGCGTAATAAATTAATCGAATAGTATAAATGTATTTGTTTCTGCTATTTAGTCAAGGAGTGCTTGTTGATTGGAATTAATGTCTTCGAGGTAGGTTTTCATAGTTAGTTTTCTTGCTTCGATGGTTACATTAAAATGTAAACGACACCAGCTCACAAAATAACTCACCGTAAATGACACATTGCAAGTGAGGGTTATTTCCTGCAGCTGACGGGCCTTTTTCTAGAGCTTCCCTTCGATGGCTCCACGCGATGCTACTTAATAAGAGTTCTACCAACCTTAGAGATTGAGTATACCTGCGTGGATACGGTATAGAGAACAGGGTACACAAAAGCCGTATTTTCATTTACACAATCAAATTCTTTGTGACGGTCTGTTTTGCAATTAGAGTAGAAATAAGAACATTATTTTCCTTCGTTCATCTCAGAGTTTCGTGAAAACAGGTAATTTGATATTTGAAGTTATTATGAAATCATTTTTGTTACGACGTTTCAAAAGTATATGAACGGATCACTGAAAATAAGTGATGACACCATTAAAAATCGAAATAATTCCATATGCATCTTCCCGAGGCAAGAGAGTTAACTGACTTTAAAGTCCAGTTTCCACCCTTGCGGAGCTGTGCTGGAATTCCTGGGCTCCATCGTAGCGCCACCAGTGGCTATAACGAGTTATGTCCCTTCTATGCCTCTTCCATGGACCAATCAGATTCCACCTCTCGTATCACTTGCGTTAAATTTGCTTCAAACAAAACTGCGGCGCCCAGTCAGACGATCTGATCGATAATCAAGATCTATATATTGTGATAAAACGAGTCTTACATCGCGAAGTGCATCAAATCAAGTGAGCACCTTGATTTAAAACATGAAAAGATTTAGAAAATATCTGTTGACAACGAGTTAGCGGTGCACATGCTTTGCAAATCCTGCAATCGACCGAAATCTGCATGACAGTTTACGAACCGGTTGTCGATTTCATAACGCAATTTTGATTGGACTATGCATAGACTCGTTAGTCCAGCCAAAATGTAAACCCATAATACCAGCCTAGTTCGGAGAGGGTGGAAACTGGACTTTTATAGTCAGTTAACTCACTTGCCTCGGGAAGATGTCCCATATGATGCTGTGTACGGAGTTCGCCATCCCATGGACGCTGCTAGTTCACGGTGTCTTAGTTGTTTCGCTGCATCCATCTCAGATGGAAGGATGAGCTGAATTTACTCAGTAAGTTGGCACTGAGGTCAGCTTTACTGCTGAAACTGATCTGAGACGTCTTGGCAACATGTCGTTTCCACACAAGCAGTAAAATCTGATTCGTAAGAGAAACAGAAAAGCTAGGAGAGTTGCACAATAAGTTGCCTAGGTGTTCAGGAAGTCCAGAAACACACATTTGGGTATCTGAATATTTCTAGGTATAGTTACTTTCTGATTTAACAAATTGACCACATCCTTTAATAATGTGCTAAACTTAAATTCCTTATATTTGTCTTGGAAACAAAGGCACTGTTGGTTAGATAATGTAATTTCTATTTCAATTTTATCTGATGGATAATTGTGTGAAGACTGGAGGAAATGTAAAAACATTCATCTAATAACCATGTTACGAATGGATTTGATCCTTATAATAGCCATGTTACGAATGGATTTGATCCTTATAATAGCCATGTTACGAATGGATTTGATCCTTATAATAGCCATGTTACGAATGGATTTGATCCTTATAATAGCCATGTTACGAATGGATTTGATCCTTATAATAGCCATGTTACGAATGGATTTGATCCACTCAGGAAGACATTCAACTAGTTTATTCTCTCGTTTATACACAGCAACAAAGTCACTTCAAAGAACTGAACTTTCGCACAACTTTCACTGATCTCCGTGTAATCTGATCATTCGTTCCTGTAAGTGCATTATATGTGCTCTTTTGAGATTCGAGGCTGATGCATTATTTAGGACGTGCACCTATGCATCTTTCCCAATGAGAATAAATTGATGTTTAATGTAGTTTTGATGGATACCTGTTTCAGATAGGTGTTTAATGCACTGTTCAGAATGTTCTTGAATGCATTGTTCAGATTGTTGTTCAATTTGAATGCATTGTTCAGACTGTTGTTGGGTGTCTTTCAGAGTGAATTGAGTCAGTGTGTAATGGTGTCATTGGTAGAAACCCAGCCACCTGTCATCTAAAGTCTTGCTCCCCTACATGGAAAGTTTGTACATGTTCTCACTGACAAGGATTCAAATAACATTACCATTATATGTAATCATCACGTCATTAATTTTTCATCAACGAACCTTTGTTCGTTTGTTGTTTAAAGCCGCACTCAGCAACATTCCAGCTATATTACGGCGGTGTGTAAATATCGAGTCTGGACCAGACAATCCAGTGATTGATATGATGAGCATCGTAACTGAGACATGATGACATGCCTCAACCAAGTCAGCGATCCTGACCACCCGATCCCGTTAGTCGCCTCTTATGACAAGCATAGTCGCCTTTTACGGCAAGCATGGGTTGCTGAAGACCTATTGTAACCCGGATGTCATCATCATCAAGAACTCCTGAACATTACCGTGTATCCCTATCTTCAAAAGTTCAGGACAATGTCTTAAAAATGAAAGCAAATTTCAAGTTTAATGAGCAAACAATTTGTAAAATGCTGAATTACATCTTCGTGAAATTTGGGAATTTGACATTTTGGCAAGAAGTAGGCATTCTTCTGGGCAGTAATCGTGCCCAAATCCTTTATGCAAACTAGTCAGAATGTCTGCTCGGATTGGCAAATATATGACAGGTATATCGATGATCCGATATCGTTCAAAAATGGTCTAATGGACGGTTCTCTTCCTCTGATTCGCACACCTAAGCTAGAAATAAAAGCTACCAGTGAGACCGCATCATCGGTTTTTTATTTAGATCTATGCTTCACGATACAGAGTGACAAAATCTGTCCTGTGACTGTATGACATTCGATAGTCAATTTTCCCTTTATGTGGAGCAACATTCCAGTAGCTCCAGCCTTTGGTGTCTACATTTACAACTCTTTCTCTTTCTTTGAGTAAGTGAGTGAGTGAGTGAGTGGATGGGTGGGTGGGTTGGTGTGTGGGTGTGTGGGTGGCTGAGTGAGTGAGTGAGTATGGTTTTACGCCGCTTTTGTAACAATATTCCAGCAATATAAAGGTGGGGGACACCAGAAATGGGTTTCACACATTGTACCCATGTAACTTTCTTAGGGCGTCATATGACTGTTGCTCAAAAGTTGTTTAATCAGTCTTACAACTTATAAGGCATTTCCAAATTTGGGCATATGAAGGGCATTTCCAAATTTGAATCGTCAGTGACAAAATAGATGTATGATGCAAGTCCCTATTTTGACTTGTACTATATGTTTCCATGGGTTTTTTTTCAAGTAAACAATTAACTTGCCTTTGCATGTGTTTGTGACGGGTGCTACTGGTTGGGCAGGATAGGCTCTCCTTTTCGCGAACACCTGGTATCATCACTTATTGACAGCGATTCATAAACACATGCTTATGATATAATCAAAATTGTTTATTAAACTCTGCTTCTAGCAGAGATTTCTTATGATAATGGAATAGATTTTGTAGCTTTTATTTAATCAAATGCATTATTCACGCGTACGAGCATTTGTTTCAAAGGGTCACAGATACATACAAAGAGTAAATGAATCGTAATTATGGCTATGTGTTCAAATCACCATGTTAAGCCGATTGCGTAACTATCAACAACAGGCAGGACATATTAGGGATCAGAGAATCGAAGCTACGAGATTTCCGCGAACCGCGAACTTCCTGGTAGTATTAATGACAGTGACGATTTACCAACGTCTGGGAGCTTAATGATGGCCACGACCATCACAAAGATACAAGTGTTACTTGGTGTGTGTGTGTGTGTGTGTGTGTGTGTGTGTGTGTGTGTGTGTGTGTGTGTGTGTGTGTGTGTGTGTGTGTGTGTGTGTGTGTGTGTGTGCGCGTGCGAGGTGGGGGGGGGGGGGGGGGGGGGGTCTGTAGTTGCTTAATCGAATTCTCGTCAAATATGTTTCCGAATTTTAGTGGGATAACATTACAGATCGAGATGATGGTATAAAAAATACGACGACCTCAAGGCATTACCCGTCTACCCTTTTCTGAGGAAATTTACAAAATAGTTTCCTGTATAAAATATTCACAGTTTTTTCTTTACTTTACACACGAGCTGAGGGTACTTAATTCACAGTACACGGTAATGAGCAGAGGGAAGTGTGAATGTTCAAGTGTATACTTTCTTTTATCCGGCAGTTCAGATGAAAATATCGTTAAACTTCTTCAGTCGCATATCGATGTGGCATGTTTCGCGTATGCTAGACAGAGCTGATATTATGTTATATGTGATTGTAGCCAAGTAAGAATGATGATAGTCGTCAGTTGTATATTAATCAACAACTTAGTGATTGATTTTGACTTGTCTACTGTAAACTCGATGGCACAGTGCATAATATAAGGATTGAAGAACTGAATCTATTTTTAATGTGCATTATGCGGTTCGTTTCAGTTGGTATATGCAAATATTTGTGATTAAAATCTTGGAAATTCTCATCACGCTCACTCATGTCTTTCTTGAAAATTTAATGGAATTGCTTCTTTGCAGTAGTCTCTCCTGCAGACCGCGGAGTGTATATTCACACCCCATCTCACTCTCATCCCTTTCTCAGCTCTAGCAGCCTTTATTCTTATCCCCTTTTCAATTCAAGGAAAATAAAACTTGAGGGCTCCTTTAATACTCGTGAGTTAGCGTCAGGAATGGTTTGTACGTTATCTTATAATTAATGTATTACAGTGACGAGTCTATTATAGATTATTAATGCTGAATTCGTGACGATATAGGGGTTCCGGGAAGAATTGATCCTCAGCTAGGTGACTTGGCTGATTACAGACAAACTGTCAGATCGTTTATTTATTTTTCATCCCAATTACAAAAAAAAAATGGAAGACGGACCACTCAATACGGAGATATATGAGACGAAGATGAGTAAAACTTACTATATACACACTTTTAAATTAGTATTAGTATTTTTACAGTAAGCAGTAAATACATATTGGTTAATGCATGCTATATCAAAAACGACGATACAAGGCTTTCATCGGACCCCGTCGGCGTGGATACCAGCGCTTGCTTTTAGTTACGGTTCGTTTGTTCTAGATTCAATTGCTTACATGCTTCGGTGAATTTGCTGGATTATAGCTGGATTATAGCTGACTGCTACGTCAAGCAACGACCAGGCATACGTGTAGGGGTTTACCAACTATGTCTGAGACAGTTGTGTATGACGTGATACGTCCGTTGTGCAGACTGATACATTGATCGGGGTAATTAATGGCTTCAAACATAATATCCACTGCAGAAAAACGGAATACAAATCAACTCTTATCACATAATGATAATCTATCAAACATGTGTCATACTACTACCGCCCCATAGCCCCATCCTTGCCTCCACCCCACCCAACCCCACCCCACCCCACCCCACCCCACCCCACCCCGCCCCAACCCAGACCATGACCTCACCTGCACTGAAGGCATGACATATGGTCATGCTCATTATATCGATCACTGGTTTGTCTTGTCCGGACTCGATTTTTTACAGACCACCGTCATATAGCTGGAATGTTGCTGAATACAACAAACAACAAACAAAACACAAATATATGGTCACTTGACACATACGATAATCGATGACGCTGGTTAATCTATATCCTTGTCGCAACATCGACTTCAACGGAGCCGCACTGTGGTAACTGGTACATTGCTTATTGCTATGCATATTGACGGCGTTGAACGACGTGGTCCGTGTAATCTAAAGCCGTCACAAATACTCGACACAGCATGACGCAGCAGCACACAGACGCTAACACACTGACTTAATGCACCCATTCAAATGACTAAATGCCCTAATTCACTTGTATTCCATGGCACAAAGAACAAGGCCTGAACAGAATTGTAGGACCCTTTTGGGTTGACACCATCTGCGAAATTTAAGAAATGAGCAATACGTTTGACAGAATTATTAACATTAACAGATGTATTCATAAATTCATATATGAGATGTACACTTTGTTTATTGAAACACGTATATCTGTTGATCTTATACCAACACAGATGTTCTCGTTAGGCTAAAATGTGTCCAAATGGCTGATTTTAGAGATTTTCGGAAATAACTGAACATGATCAAATCTTTGATCCCATCGGATTTACTAAGGACGCCGGAAAGGGTGTTGTGCAGATCTGTGCCCCTTTCCCGTGCCAGTCCCTTGCCGAATTCAAGATTCTCCTCGATTGCAACCTTTGGCCTGCTTCCATCATACATATATGTACACTTCTTGTGGCGTTAAACTAGTTCCGCTCACTCGGCCACAAATATAAAAAAATCTTGAATTATTTGTGACCGTTAACATTAGGTGTGTTGTTGTATAATTCATATTTGCTTCAATTGTTTTATTGTTTTCTCTGAAATCTGAGTCCAAGAATTGAGTTTTATTTTCACAACACATGTATTCAGGTCAAGCAGCAGATCCAGAGGTCATGTCCTAAACCCGAGGCATTTTTCTTTATTTTCCCGTTTTGTCTTTAAGAAATTATTATTTTGAATACGTCACACAAAACCGATCGACCAAAACAACGTCATGTCTCAAAACGATATTTATGTATGTATATATGTATATATATATATATTGGTTGACCCAAGCTAATAGATTAGCTAAATATCCGTAAATCTAAACAAATTGTGGTCTAAGATTATTTATTATTAATTATTATCTATTCATATTTTAAGTCTTCAAGCTGGCTTGTTCTACATTTTTGGAGTATCATAAAACAAATCCAGTGCTAAATCTCTCTTTTTTAAGACAGAATAAGTGCCTATTACTACAGGCTTGTCTCACGTGCAGACTGATATAAGAAAGAAATGGTAAATGCTTCCATTCAAGTTCAAAACCCTGGCAACCCAAGCAAAAAGGTTGGATTTTCTTGGCGTTTTACATGCATTAAATAGAAAATGTACAATGGCAGCTTTGTCAATTAAAGCGAAAATATCCTGTCCATAAAAATAAGAAATCTCTGCTACAAGCAGAGTCCATTGTCTCATTCCGACTGTATCACAATCATGTGTTTATTTATTTGTTGTTTAACGCCTCTCTCAGCAATAGTCCAGCTATATGATGGCGGTCTGTAAATAATCGTGTCTGGATCCACGCAAATGAGATACGATGATATTCATCAATCAAGTCAGCGAGCCTGACCACCTGATCCCGTTAGTCGCCTATTCAAACCCGGATCTTCGCGTATAAATTAGTGATGATAACGGTAATGAAACATTTATTAACTTCTCAAAGTTGGGTGTTATCGCAATATACACAGCTGTTGTGTTTCCGTCTCCTGGAAGCCTTTTCATTGTTTGTTTGTTTGTTTGTTGTTTAGCGCCGCACTCAGCAATATTCCAGCTATATGATGGCGGTCTGTAAATAATCATGTCTGGATCCACGCAAATGAGATACGATGACATGCATCAATCAAGTCGGCGAGCCTGACCATCCGATCCCGTTAGTCGCCTCATACGGCAAGCATGGGTTGCTGAAGACCTATTCAAACCCGGATTTTCGCGGGTTTATAAATTAGTGATGATAACGGTAATGAAACATTTATTAACTTCTCAAAGTTGTCTGTTATCGCAATATCCACAGCTGTTGTGTTTCCGTCTCCTTGAAGCCTTTTTATTGTTTGTTTGTTGTTTAACGCCGCACTCAGCAATATTCGAGCTATAAGGCGGCGGTTTGTAAATAATCCGAGTCTGGACCAGACAATCCAGCGATTGACATCATGATGCGATGACATTCAGATAGCCTGACCACCTGATCCTGAGCATAGGATTCTGAAGACCTATTCCAATTTCAGAGCTGAGGCAATCCAGACTCGCTTTAACATTCAAAGCTTTAGTTTGATTCATTTTTCTTTATTTTTTAGGGTCTTGGAAGACAGACTTAAGACCCCTGTCTAGAGGAGGGAGCGATAAAGGCACGACTCGTTACATCACGTACTGCCGCACACACACACCTGGCATGGGAACACCCGGTAGAGAACGGAATTCCGTATCCCGCGATGACACTGTAAATTAAGAAAGTTGGTTACAGGAAACATGTTTTTCTTCCTCAGTAAGTTCATACCAGATATTACACCATGCGTTTTGAAATAATAAATAATAACAGGTAGGGTTGCAGCGCAAGAAAGGTTTGGTCTCATAAATAATGACAGCTGTGACTTCATCCTCACTGTATCATCAAATAACCATTAGTTGAAAGTCCTCTATAAATATTTCACAGAAGGACGTCACATGAGCTACGTATCAAATAATTCCATCTGACGTCATATAGGAGGGCAAGGTGACGTCATCTCCCGTTACACCTACAAATGACATGTGAGATCTGGCGCGGTGATGCTGTCTGATGTACACAGATGTATATGACGTTATGCGCGGACTGTTGTGTTTATCAACGTGACGTCACATTCTTCGAGTGAAGTATATCTCACCGTAACGGCACTCAAGTGCGCCATTCTACTTGAGGGCCGCTCCGAAATGGCAACCTCCCTTCACCACGCCGGAAGGAAGTAATGGAGGCCAGGTAATTGGCACCGTGCCTACAAACACACTGTCGTGATCTTTGTATAGTCATAGAAAGCTCTGGAAGCAACATGTTATGGTAATATTCGCTGACGATTCTTGTGAATAGCTCCATCTGGTACATGTTTATGTCCAAATCTTGATTCCTTATGGAAACAGAACGTGAATAATGGACAAGATCGCATAGTGTCAGTGTCGCGTCCACCGCATATCATATCGCTACCTCTGAGACATTAGGAAAAGATGAGTTTGCCACAGCCTTGAACCTAGGCTTCAAAGGTGGTTGCTGAAAACATAACTTGCTCGCATTCGTGATGACATTATGCTGTGCATCGTGACCCTTGAAGATGGGAATCACACAGGCTTGCCTTATCACCGCTTGTGGCATTTAACGGTGCAGAGAGTTTGGACAGATGCCATAACACGTGTATTCCAAACAAACAAAAGGATGTTTGCTAGACAGTACTTTTATGCGATGCTGATGTTAGTTTGTTTCTGATTATTTGGATTCAATAATGGAATGTATTGTATCTCTGTCCTTGTATCCTTGTATATCTGGATACGCTTCGATACATTAATCATGGATGAATCAATGTGTTCAGATATCACGGACAATAAGGGGGGTGGGGTAGCCAGGTAGATAAAGGGTTCATTCGTCACACCGTAAGCCCGGGTTCGATCCTACATATGAGAAGCCCATTCTGGTGTCAACCGCCTTGTTATGGCTGGAATATTACTAAAACGGCGTTTAACCGTACTCTTTCACTCACGCAAAGGGTGTGTGGCGTCGCTGATATCTCCAGATACCAAGGGCAATCAGGTCGTGTTCGTGTAACGTAAATTGCTTTTTTATACACACTATGAGCGTTGGTTGTGAGAGTTTTCGTTAGATTTCCTCAGTCCCGAGTTTAATTTCCTGCAGGGTACTATATGTGCAGACAAACACATGAACTTCAAACACTGTGACGTCACCCTATTGTTCCAGCTGAACAATGGTTGTCAAGCATTCGTTTATCTTTAAACCACTTTCCACTTCATGTACACTTGAATTGGCGGAACTCTATTGTTTGACACTTAAGTGAAATATTTCAAATTTCAAATTTTATCGGAAAAAATACGAACCCTCATTGTGTAATTTGTAAACGTGCAATAGTCGATGTCGGTTATGGCTACAGAAATAGAAAACTAATATCTGAAATAATTATTTGGTAAACATTACAACAGATTTGAACGATAGCCTTCTAGCCCCAAGTAACGGATTTACAGCTAAGGTATTATCATACAGTTTGAGTAACGTTGCTGTACAGGTGACTCAATTGGAAGATAAAGTACAAATTGATATGAGTATTTTAGGCGGTGCACGAGTTATAAGATACTTTCCAATTCTGAAACCAATTATACAGGATTATTGCTATAACTATTTTTCTTAAGGCAATCGCTCACTCACAAAAAAACAGTATTCGGTTGTTGCGATCGATATGAAAAGGTTTAGGCACTGACGTCAGAATGAATAATAAAACCTACAACAAAACCTGAAAAACATAAACTTATGAAAGATGAGACAGATGAACAAGAATGATCTCATATTCGAGAATAGTTTCTCTCCAGGCAGGAAAAATATGCAGATGTAAAGAATGACAAACTATCATTTATCAGGAACGAAGCTCATATGAATCAGTGGATGAAATCAAAATGAAGAGATCTGATTGACATTTAAGAAATTATTTGGGAAATGGGAAACAGATTAATACACGAGTGTCTGTCAGATGCCAATTATCTTACAACTCGTTCTTTCAAAACGTATGTTTGATCTTCAAAGATACGCTTTGAGACAACGAGTTGTAAGATAAATGGTATCTGACAGGCACGAGTGCAGTAATCTATTTCTTACACACCCTAAAATCGTATCGTTTTAGTATTGAATCGATGCTTTTTGTCTATTCTCATGATCGCACCGGCGCACTAATACATAACACAGCGGTCATGAGTGACGTCATCCGACGTATTGCGTACTACTCATAACAAATGTGACCCAACACAAAGTAGGTTTCCGCCATATCTGTGGATAATTAAAGCGATCATGATAATGCAGACTAGATAAGATCAGAGAACATGTACCTGCTGGATGCCGAAGAGATTTCCAGAACTGTACAATAATGTTTACTTCCGTGTGACATCACTACCGGTGACCGACTTCTACAAAATGGCGTGTTCACTGACTAAAGTACGCGGGATTTTCAGAGGAGCATGTTCGTTGATTTAGCGATGATATATACATAAATGTGTCGTGTAAGCAATCAGAAACAATCTGACAATCTGCCTACTGTTTTTTGGTTTTATGTTTTTTAATGTAACCAAGAAGAATTGGTCAGAAATGCAGATAACCACCGTGGTCGTTATGCGTGACTTTGTGTCAGTCATGGCGTCAAAAAGGACGGAAACTGTTACGATTTGTGTTGAATTTACCTGAGCATTGTAAAGTATATATTTTTAATTCCACAATTCGTGCAACGGTTCTCCTGCCATGAATAGTCTCAAAGGCGGGAGCCAATGTATGCAACAATTAAATGAAATTCATGAATTAAATGCTATGCAATGTAAAATCCGAATTTTGCCTTGTTTACGTTTCAAAATGTTCAGTTTTCCGAGCACAGCGTTTGTTTCCACACTTAATTCATTTCGCTTGATTTCATCTAGATACTTTGTATTGATGGCATAGACCATTTGGCATTTGATTCTAAAATGTACGAGGAATTCAGGGCTGTATCTATCGGAGCTTTGAAACAAACGTGAGTTTGGTTTAACGTTGCTTTTAACAGTATATAAGTTATGGCCAGTACCTCAAGTCGAGACGATTACCACTTACAAATACGTCAATATTATACCAATACCCCATTCTTCAATCCCGACTGCTCAAATATCAAACACTCATACTAACACTGTGTCTGTTTTAATCTTTGAAAAATAAATGACGTACATATCCCAGACTATTTCTCTTTGTGTGTTCCATGTTAGGGACTGTCTGTCAATCAGCTGACACTCTTTTGTACAAACAAGTTGTTTACCTCTGTAACACAATGTCCATTTCACCCCTGAACTGTCTAAAATTTGGTCAAGAGAGATCGTGGTCATGTTATTGTCGAGCAGACGACACTATTGCCCTCAGGCGCCCAAACGTCCACTTCAAAGAATAGGATTTTATAGACACCTGCCTCACGAAGGCAGTTGGTAAATAAACGATTGATGAATAAATTAACACCCAGAACAACAACAAAGATGATGAAAACACCTGCAGCATACGCAATGAAACTGAGTCACGTGATCAAGCCGCCTGGTGCAATGTCTGACATTTATCGTCTGCGGGTATTCTCGATGACGTCAGACGTCAAAACATAACCTGTAAACAATGTGAGACACACGACCTCACTCTACCCTTCGTTGTAACCTCACATCACCGTGAACAATGTGACCCTTCGTCACCCCTGTTTTATCTGTCCAAACCAGGTGGTGAATATCCTCTGGTGGACAATGACCTTGGACAAGGAGGTAAGAAGTTAATCTTCAGTGTAAAGGAGTCAACTTATTTAGCCTGCTTGCAATCATACGAATTGTTTTATATTAGGCCGGGGGTGTTTTTTATTAATTTCGACATCTGTGTTAACTATGCCCTGAGGATTATTGTCTGTACAATCGTTGTCATTGACATTAAACTACTGGGCCCCAGGACAAGCCAGGAGGGCCCTCGGTGAGGAGTAACGCTCGAGAACATTGCAAGTCGTTCGATAATGTGTTTTAATGTCGCTGACATTTTTAACACGCATGTGTCAGCGCATGCAGGTGTAACTGCTGCGTTGTCGTTTTGAGATCTATGTGAATGTCAGTGCATTTCGCTGAGAATGTCAACGATGAATTCCATAAATTATCACCTTGTAGGCTTAAAGGATTCAAGTAGTGTTATGTCACGACCCAATAGATAGCAGAGAAATCTAGTCACTAATTTATTCTGAATGTAGGCCTCATCCCCATAAACAGTGGCATGCACATTTAAAACACTGTATCACAAGACAAAGTTGTTAAGTATGTAATGTTTAACACAACGGTCAAGACATAGATATTTACAATTTCTATGACAAAACATCACAAGACATAGATTTTATGTGCACTTTCTACTTCAAGACATCACGATACAGGGAGTAGGTTTTGCTTTCGACGACAATACATCACTAGACAGACATTATGTATACACTGTCTACTACAAAACATAACAAGACAGAAATAATGTATGTGCTTTAAACTGCAAAACATCACAAGAAAGTATTATTCACTTTCGACTACAAAACATCACAAGAAAGTATTATTCACTTTCTAATACAAAACATCACAAGAAAGAAATAATGTATATGCTTTCAACTACAAAAAATCACAAGACAGAAATAATGCATACGCTTTCTACTACAAAACATCACAAGACAGAAATAATGTATATACTTTCAAGTACAAAACCACACAACACAGAAATAATGTATATGCTTTCAACTACAAAACATCACACGACAGAAATAATGCATACGCTTACTACTACAAAACATCACAAGATAGAAATAATGTATATACTTTCAAGTACAAAAGATCACAAGATAGAAATAATGTATAAATATGCTTTCAAGTACAAAAGATCACAGGAAAGAAATAATGTATATGCTTTCAAGAACAAAAGATCACAAGATAGAAATAATGTATATGCTTTCAAGTACAAAAGATCACAAGACAGAAATAATGTATATGCTTTCAACTACAAAACATGACAAGACATAAGGTACGTATACGATTTCTGTTACAAAACATCACAAGACATATATTATATGCACTTTCTACTACAAAACATCACAAGACAGAGATTTGCTATACTCTTTCTACCACGAAACATCACAAGTAAATGTGTAGGTATACACTTTCTGTAACAAAAACATTACAAGACAGACATAATGTATACACTTTCAATTACAAAACATCACAAGACAGAAAGTACGTATACACTTTCAATTACAAAACAGTACGTATTCATTTCATCCAACTAGACATCACAAGACAGAGAATGCGTATATATATTCTACTCCAAAACATCACGAGGAAGAGAGTATTGTACGATTTCTACTAAAAAACACCACAAGACAAAGAGTATGTGCAGGCTTTCTACTACAAAACATCACAACACAATGGGTAGGTACAGGATTTCATTTCATCCTACAATAAAAGACAGAGGGAGCAGTGTAGTATTTCTTATAGATCTCAGAGCATATATTCAAAAAACGTTTCACCCCAATCATCTCATTCTTAGCATCAGCAGCCTATACTAAACAAGAGACTTGAGAGTTCCTTTGATAGTCGTGGGTTGCCTTGCGGATTTAGTTTGATTAAACCTTATATATGACTTTATTTCAGGGACTATATGTTAGTCTTAGGGACCAGTTATAACTCCAACATTGTTCAACTGGGATAGGAGACGTTATTGACATCCATCAAGAATACAGTAAGCATACCAATATAAACCCTTATCCAAATTGCTTTCTGACCTTGGAATTTATTAACCGCATTCTAAAGACATGCGCAATAATGTGTAAGAGGGCGTCGACATCACATCATGTGACACCAGCAACTCGAAACAGGCCACCAACCCATCACTGGAAGTGTCTACAGCTAAGGCCATCGTCTACTACGGGTTCAAGTTATGACGTTGAATCATCCGCCATCCGTTGCAATGGCTGAAGCTGCAGACGCTGACTGCACTGACGACTGTGACACACTGCTTTGGGGAAGACATGGAGTGTTTGTTGCATGTCTGCTTGTGCTCGATGGGGGCCGGGCAGTCAATTGTATCAGCCCTGTCCGAGCACAATGGTGTATTATTGCCACGTGTTACCTACTTGTTTCACTCATCTTGACGGTGACACTTTGCACGGTTTTCTTGCAAGGATACGAGACAGGAACGCCGGATTAGTGGTGCATTAGGACTTCGAACAAGTAAATAAATAGATACACGGAAGCGGACGCTGAATGCAACTGCTATTTAAAACGCCATTCGTTCTGAACAAATAAAACCATTGCAATTCTTTTTACCGCATAATTGATATCGTTATCGATGCAATAATCCTAATTGTCCATTGTACGATTCCAACCATACCACGAGCGTGTGTCTATGAATCACCATCAAAGAGTGATGATACCAGTGTCAGCGAAAATGTGAGCGTATCCTACCCCGCCGGTGGCACCAATTACAAACACATGCACGGGCAAGTCAATAATTGTTCACCTAAAACAAGAAGTGACTACTCCGATGGAGTTCATAAT
The DNA here is from genome assembly GCF_023055435.1 of Haliotis rufescens. NCBI lineage: Eukaryota > Metazoa > Mollusca > Gastropoda > Lepetellida > Haliotidae > Haliotis > Haliotis rufescens. The sequence continues at coordinate 5,652,788 of NW_025963802.1, forward strand.
CTAATGTGTGTGTATATATATATATATATATATATATATATATATATATATATATATATATATATATATATATGTGTGTGTGTATGTGTGTGTGTGTATGTGTGTGTGTGTCTGACTGCCTCTGTCTCTGTGTGTGCGTGTGCGTGAAAAACATGTGACACTAGATACAAAATTGGGATGTTCACACTATCATTGCATTCTGAAGTTACTTGTGTAATTAAACCATTACATATTAATCGTCGTAAATATCATATATTGATAAACAAAGACGCATTAAGCTTGCCAAAGGCAACAGTACAATGTTAATACATGACATATATGTTTTATATATTGTTTATCACCGAGTGAACATCGACATTCAACGATGTCAGGGCAGTTTCTCAAAAATGAAGTGTGTGTGTGTGTGTGGGGGGGGGGGGGGGGGGGGGGGGGGGGGGGGGGGGTGTTAGGTTATTTAGATAAAAAGCAGGCATCCACATGGGCACCAATTGTGCTCCCCTTCTTACTGATATGTTTCTTTATGCTTATGAATCGGAATTTCTTCTCGGATTAGAACAATCAAAACAAGGTGATTTGGCCAAGAAGTTTAACTTAAGCTTTATGTGTATCGATTATATGACATCTTTCAATAACCATCAAATAGCCAATTCCCTTCCCCTGATCAACCCACCTAAACTGGAAATAAAGGCGACCAATGGTATAGCCGCTTCTGTTTCATCATAAGATCTATGCATAAAGATTCAGAGTGACAAAGACCTCTCCACAAGACTGTGTGACAAGAGGGTTGACTTCAACTTTCAAATAACCAACTTTCCCTTCATGTCGAGCAATATTCCAGTAACACCAGCCTTTGGTGTTTACATTTCACAACCTTTCAGATATAATCGAGTACGCTCTTTCCACCAAGATTTCAAAGAGCATCATACAACTCTTGCTCAGAAGTTGTTTGATGAATGTTATAACATATAAAGACTCAGTATTGCTTTCAAAACGTTTATTGGCAGACATTTGGAGGACGTTTCCAAATTGGACGCATCAGTGACTATTTTGACTTGAACCATATGGTCCCATATTTTGTCAATCGAACAATTGACTTGCCTTTGTATGTGTTTGTGACGGGCGCCATCAGTGAGGCAGGATAAGTTTTTCTTTTCGCGAACACCTGGTATCATCACTATTTGATAGTGTTTCATACACAGATGCTCATGATAGAGTCGGGTTCGTACAAAGGACACGTTTGGCAGATATTTCTTATGAATATGGAAAGTGTTGTGTCGCTTTTATTTACATTGATTATTTGACTACTTTCATACACAGGTTTGACTCAAACAAATGCACTGTCTATAAACGTCACTATCGTTATGCACAGAAAATCAAACTACGACTAGCGACAACTTCGAGTTTATAACGAAACCAACTGCACTTTGACCAAGCACGTCTTAAAGAATATGTCAACGTTTAAGTTAATTTGAGTCCGCTTCCTGACTCCTTCAGCTATTTCGGTCACGACAACTCCCTGTTTACGTCAAGATTGGTAAAAACAAGGCATAACACGCAGCACGAGGATTGCTGTGTGAATTTCAGCTTCGTTAAGCCCCGGCGATGTCACGAGAAGCCACAACAAGGTGGCAGGTGATGTGGTAAACTTAGATCGCGAATATAACGATGAGTTTATTAATGCAAACTGAATTTATATGTCCTTTAAGGTGAGCATTAGGGACAATGGAAGTTAGAAACAGATATCTGAATGAGTCAGTAAGTCTGGGGGCGTATACATTTTGAGTAGAATTTTGGGCATGTGAAATATGTATATTTGTTTCGAGGCTATAAATAAAGGTGATGGGCGTTTAGTTCAAGAAATAAAGTTATCTTATTAAAAACATTTATACGTACAAAAAGGTATGAAAAGGTCAGAGCTGAGGCAAGCTTGACTTGCCAAATCGTTATAAACTTCAGTTGGACTTTTTAAAATTCATTCTCCAAGGTCTGGGAGACAGACTAGTGAGGGGCGAGTTTAACGTAATCTAACTGATTTCATCTGAAAAAATATTATTGTTTTAAGAAAGGGTCTGACAACTTTGATTTTAAACATTGCTTTTAATATTTAGTGGGCGGTGAAGTAGCATGTTTTAGTCCGTCCCACCATGATAAAATTAAACGTAATGTATTAGGGGTTAGCGATGCTGAGAAAAGCGGCAGGTACTTAATCCATTGATTTGAATGGGTTGTCGATTTCAGTGAGTGAGTATGGTTTTACGCCGCTTTTGTTTTATCACGGCGGGGGACACCAGAAATAGGCTTCACACATTATATCCAAGTGGGGAATCGAGCCCGGGTCTTCGGCGTGACGAACGAACGCCTTGCATTGACCATAGGCTACACCGTCTCATGTCGATTTCAACGCAGGAAACATCGATAATAGCCTTTAAACAAATACTGACGATGTATGTTCTTGTACATTATTGTTTTACAACAATATGTTTTACTTAAGAATTAAAACACTACAAAGTGAATAAACCTTGAGGGGCGATGCAGGGAGCAGGCAGAATAAACCAGGAGGGGCGCAGCTGCAAGTGGTTTATTCTCCCTGCAGTGTTTTATTGTACAATAAACAACGACCACGAGTCGTTTATTTCTGATGTATGATATCAACATTATGTACAGCCTCTTGAAGGATGATAATAAAATGTACAAAGCTTAAAAATAATTACCCGTATTTTAATAATGATAACTCCCTCAATAGAATTCGACCTCTGCAATGTCGGACAAGTCCATTTTATGCACAGGTGGATATTTCCTGCATATTCTTACAATCCACACTTCGCTTACCTGAACCTTTCACCCAACATTGTCATTTCTCTTCCTCTTTTAGATACGATCGTTCGGCCATCGTGTTTGTGTGCGTTGTCCAGTTCATTTATGGGGTACAACTTACGAGACACGCTCCTCTGATATATAACGTCGTCCAATATACGACGTCATCAAGTTGCCAGCGCATGTTCGAATCTCCAGATATGACATTATGATAGAACAATGTTTATGGTGAAATAAACCACTCTTCGTTCTATATTGTTTTTACATTCATTTCATTATCTTATATTCGCATGTATGGTGGGCATGGTACACACATGGCAGGTGTGTGAGTCAGCTACTTTGTAAGCCAGCATGAGTGAGTGAGTATGGTTTTACGCCGCTTTGAGCACACCAGAAATGGGCTTCACACATTGTACCCTAAGCCAGCATGATGTAGACACAACAAAGAAGAGTAAGTAAGACTGCAAGGTTTAGTTCAACTTAGCACGTAAGTATTATGACGTCAAACCGCCCATTGTGACGCAGCAGTGCCAAATTTCAACCTTTTGTCACCAAAACTTGAAATACACTCTCACGTTGGATTTCTATCATGTTTTCTGCACAAAATATACTGCCATAGACACTTTGACTATATTGTAGTTAAAGCAAATACGTATGTTATAACCTATGAGTGAACATAGAAGTGAAATTTTTTTTGTGGCAAATAGAGGTTTCGAACGTATATTCGATACCTGTATATGTCATCTAAAACCGAACGCGATAGTCTCTGAATGTTTTGTTCTAAAGTACCACTGTTAGGTCGTCATGAAGTTCTACGGATCGGAAGTGGACATGACGTCACAGTAGATTGGCGCCAAAAGTCAAACCCTGTTGATGGTACTGTATTTGACAATACATTCTCTAAGATTATGTTCGTCATGTTTTCCGCCTGAAATATAATGCCACGGTAGCTGTAATTATAACGTTGGAACCGCAACAAGCGGTAATATCACTATTTGAAATTGCAAAACGGCTAGGGCCCCGTTCCACATAGCCATCTTAGCGCTTAGGTGATGGTAGCTCCCATACTTTAAAACTGGCTTACGATAGTCGTAGCGCTAAGATCGCTTTGTGGAACGGCGCCCAGGTTTGCGAAAGAAGAGCTGCTAAATAAATATTTTACTTCGCGGTAATGATGTCATCAGGACTGGTCTGAAGTAGATCAATTTCTATGGCCAATGCAGGATTTTAAAACGTTTTGGTAGAATCGAGGAAGAGCTACGATTGTCGTCTATGCGCTGAGTACACTTTGTGAGCACACCAAGGGCGCACATCTATTCCTAGTCTGACCAACTAAACCAATTTAAGTGGCATCTGTCCATAAATATTAGGATACAGGGAGCCTATATTCTTGGCGGAATAACGACAGGGGCAAACCAATACCCTTGAACGAGCTATACCTGTTTGATGTCCTCTCGTCAGGGTTCAATGTAGCCCGCGGTTGTTGCATCTTTGTAGGAAGGTTTAAGACTCTAAGACTCCACTTGGAACATCTGCACTTGAGACCGTGCTCCGTCATTAGGCTTGGGTTGGTATTTGACGCCTGCAGTCAATGTAAGCGCTGAAGGAGATCAGCGTCGCCCCAGGCTGTTGGGGTTTATATGGAGACCACTATGTAGTGGATAGCATCTCCCTGTAGCCGACTGCAGTATGCATGTAACTAGCGTGTAACTAGCTATCAGGTGAGGTGAAACGCGTTCAAGATTAATGCATTTATATAACGAATATATTGCACCTTATGTATGTGTGTGTATGTGTTAAGGGCGGGGGGGGGCACTCAGACACGTTATGCTGGCTCCGAGCTGACCAGTACTTGTTTTAGTCCCACCATCCCGAACCCACGACGTTCCTCTCTCCGGGCAGACGCTCTGTCACTGGACCACAGAGGTGGTAAATGTAACTAGTGGTAATACGAGTAGTCTGAAGTAACAGTTGTAATCGTGGTAGTAGTAGCAGTAGCAGTAGAAGTGGTAGCAGTAGTAGCAGTAGTAGTAGTAATAGTAACAGTACTAGCAGCACACAGGCGCACCGATACTCTACATCTTCATCACCCTGGAGCCGAGAGGTACAGCCGCCTAGTGTAAGGATTGCAAGGGTGCTTCATCCAACTCTTGCTCCACTGCGTTGGTTGGTTTTACGCCGCACTCAGCACTATTCAAGCTATATGACCAGACAATCAAGTGATTGACATCATGGACATCGATCCAACCAATTGGGATCGATGACATACATAAACGAGCCTGACCACCCGATCCCGTTACTCGCCTTTTACGACAAGCACAGTCGCCTTTTACGGTGCCCCATGTGAATCATGTATTGATTTGTATGAACCAAGTCAGATCTCAGGTTATCCTATGACAAAATGTTAATGTTTAAATAAATGAATAACTGATTGGTTTCTTTAAAACTCAGCATATATTTACATATAAACAAAATACATTGTGTTTTAAAATGCATTCTTACATATAATACTACAATAAAATATAATTCTAATAATATTCTATTCTATGATATTGTGTAAATATTTCATGACATCATGCAAGGTGTTCCCCAGGTGAAAAAAACGACCAGAAAAGGTTGGGCACATACGCAAAACGAACGGTTGTGACAAGTATGTTTTTCAGGCTCGTTAAATCTAAAAATAGAATCTTACACAGACCAACGAAATCCGGAAACACGTTGCCGCGCTGTTGTCAAAAATGCTAAACAGCTTGGCTAATATTCTGAGGGTATTGGTACATCTATCGACTAGCATAGCGGTATTAATTGGAGTCTATAGACGAAGTAGAACGTATAGATTGTGTACTGCGATGAGCGGACATGTGATATGGAAGTAGGGCTTCTGCTTGGGGAAACCCCGGATCAGATTTAACCAAACGCGTTGATTGGCTAAGAGGTTTGATTGACACGTACAGAGCTCCGCCCAATGACGTAAACCTTTCTGATTCAACGCGCTCGGCCCGTGTGTGACGTTGGCTGTTAAACCACTGTTCATTGGCTGATGAAAGGCTAGGCTATATAAGCAGACGAACTGTTTGTGTTTGACAGACTTGAGTCATTCGCTACAAGATACACTTGCTTGACAATACACAGTCAAAGCTCAGTTACAGCCAACTAGTTCGATGGTTTTAAATCACATCAAACAGACAGTCATGGAAGCTGAAACAGTTACAGGCATGAAGAAGTCGAGAAGGAACGGAATGGCGAACATATTTGATGGTGTCGATCCAGAAATCCTCGAGCGGCTCGGATGGACTGATGAAGCTATTGAGAAAGTCGAGAAAAGTTTCGGCAGGCAGATATCGAACATGTCAACATCATCAACCGAGAGCGAGTTGTCTGAAAGTGCGAGCGAGTCTTGCAGTGAATCCGACGAGGACACGCAACTGGACATGGTGGACAATTTCCAAGAATTACTCCTCAACGATTCATCTTTACGCATGAAGGAGAAGACCTGCTCACTGTCCTGCACTACCAATGGGGAAGTGACCAACTGCTTAGCAAACAGGAGACGGAGAAATGGCCTTGCTGATCTTTTCGAAGCCCTCTCCGTGCACCAGAAGCAGATTTTCGTGAAGCTGATCCAGACGTCGCCACCTACCCGATCTGTTACCAGGGTGGCGAGGTGCCTTTACAACTGAAATGTAGGACTGCGGTCACACCTATGGTGACATGTGCAATCTTTGTGCGTTTACGCAAAATCCTGGAACTGTGAAAAACGGACTCTGAGGTGTGAGGTGTGCTGGAACCAGTCCTGCTCCCAGGGCGCACCTTTCAGGTGGGCCGTGACGTCACGAGAGGCAATCCTGAAATCAACACGTTTTCGCTGAAAGCGACGCTCTTCAAATGACAGTCCCGGGTAGATTTACAACGAGTGCAAACACGACTATATTGAACTTTGACCTTAGCAAAGTTGAGGGAAACAGAAGAAATTTTCAACAATGAACAGTTTGGATTTCAAGCGGTACGAACCTAATGGAATCGTTTCCATACAAGCAATTAACATTTGTTCAAGAAGCTAGATTGCTTGTGAGAGTAGTCGCGTGTGACGCATTGCCCGTGTGCCTAGAAGAAATCCAGTGACATTTAATTGCTCAATTGATAACGTGAGTAGATTATGAGGACAGTATTACTCTTCCAAGCAGAGACCAAGCTTGTTTTATTGGGTAATTGGTTGCTTGTGTGTCACTTGGCATGACATTTGACACGTCGTAACATAACTTATTCTGAGATTTATTTTTTGTTATTTTTACTACCATGTAATATATTACTATTTATTGTATTTTGAAATACACAGAATAAATATTTGATATATATTTGTATCTCTATGTTTTTGTATCACATTACTAATTGATCGTGTATGAATTAATACACACGTCTATGAACTTGCAGCAAGATTCCTTTTTTATTGTTTTACTTCTTTTGGGGGGATTTTGGGTAAATTTTAAATCTAACATTTTTTATAATGATAAATGTTAGCCGAATCTTGCTGACATATATGTGTGTATAAATAGTCTACACTCAAAAGATTGGGCCCTTGGCGGCACCTTGGAGCTGTATGTAAAGCCAGAGGATACATTGACATTTCTCTAGTCTTCGTCTTGGAGGCAATATAAGGGTCAGTTGCCACAAGAAATGACAGACTTCTGAAATAGAACCATTAATTGTATAATTAGACCAAGGATAAGTGGCACATATTTTAAATATGGGTTATGTCGTTAAATGTATGAAAAGTGGTACTTTGACATGCTTCCACACTTAGTTGACAGTATTTCAGTATTAGCTATTCGTACATGTAGTATACGCCACATTTCGGATAACAGATGTGGAACTTTACTTTTGAAAAAACAGCATAATAGATGATGATTTGGTTCACCTGGAATTTTTCGCAGACTTCAATATCGGCAAATTTGCTGAACTATAAACCGAATGGAATGGTGACTCTTTTAAAGAGTAAGTGCTTGAGTGGTTTTACACCGCTTTTAGCAACATTCCAGCAATATCACGGCGGGGGACACAGGAAATGTGCTTCACACATATGGGACTCGAACCCGGGCATTCGGCATGACGAGCGAACGTTTAGCCCGTTCCTATTTTCATAAGTGCACATACGAATTCTTAATACGGTTATTTCTAACCCTGTTGGAAATAAACAGTAATGTGCAATAGTGGCGGTATTACGAGCAGTAGTTGTTGTGGTTGGGAAAACAGTATAATAAATGTAGTAATAACAAAATAAAATTCAAGAAAAAACTGAAGTAGTAGTAGTAGTAGACTTGGTAGTAATATTAGTATCTCGAATAACCACCAACAGTAGGAGTAGCAGTAGCAGCTGTGGTAGTAGCGGCAGCAGCAGAAGTAGTAGTAGCAGTAGTAGTAGTATCAGCAGCAAAAGTAGCAGTAGGCGTAGTAGTAGTAGCAACAGTAGCAGGGGTAGTATCAGCAGTTGAAGTAGAAGTATCAGCAGCAGAAGTTGTAGTGGTATCAGCAGCAGAATAACTAGCACCAGTAGTAGTAGCAGCAGTAGTAGTAGTAGAAGTAGCAGAAGACGCAGCAGTAGTAGCAGCAGCAACATTAGTAGTAGAAGTAGTAGTAGTAGTAGTAGTAGCAGTAGTAGTAATAGTAGTAGAAGCAGTAGTAGCAACAGCATTAGTAGTAGTAGTGGTACTAGTAGCAGTAGTACAAGCAGTAGTAGTAGTAGTAGTAGTGGGAGTAGAAGAAGGGGGCAGTAGTAGTATTTGTAGAAGTAGTAGCAGCAGCAGTAGAAGTAACAATAGTAGTAATAGTAGCAGTAGAATCAGCAGTAGTAGTCGCGGTAGTAGTTGTAGTAGTAGTGGTGGTGGTGGATGAAGTAGAAACAGTAGTAGTAGTAGTAGTAGTAGTAGAAGCAGTAGAAATTGTAGCAGTAGCAGTAATAGTTGCAGCAGTAGTAGTCGTAGCAGAAGTAGTAATTGTAGTAGTAATTGTAGTAGTAGCAGTAGTAGTAATTGTAGTTGTAGTAGTAGCAGTAGTATTGGCAATAGTAGTAGTAATAGCAGCAGTAGTAGTAGCAGTGGCAGCAGTAGTAGTAGTAGTAGTAGTAGTAGTAGCAGTACTAATAGTAGTAGTAGCAGTAGTAGTAGTAGTAATAGTAATAGCAGCAGTAGTAGTAGTAATAGTAGCAGTAGCAGTAGTAGTAGTAATAGTGATAGCAGCAGTAGTAGTAGTAATAGTAGCAGTAGTAGTAGTAGTAATAGTGATAGCAGCAGTAGTAGTAGTAGTAGTCGAAGCAGTAGAAAGTGCAGTAGTAGCAGTAATAGTTGCAGCAGTAGTAGTCGTAGCAGTAGTAGTAATTGTAGTAGTAGTAGTAGCAGTAGCAGTAGTAGTAATTGTAGTACCAGTAGCAGAAGTAGTAGTAGTAATAGTGATAGCAGCAGCAGTAGTAGTAGTAGTAGTAGTAGTAGTAGTAGTAGTAGTAGAAGTAGTAGTAGTTGTAGTAGTAGTGGTAGTGGTGGATGTAGTAGTAACAGTAGTAGTAGTAGTAGTAGCAGTAGCAGTAGTAGTAATTGTAGTTGTAGTAGTAGCAGTAGTAGTGGCAATAGTAGTAGTAATAGTAGCAGTAGTAGTAGCAGTGGCAGTAGTAGTAGTAGTAGTAGTAGTAGTAGCAGTACTAATAGTAGTAGTAGCAGTAGTAGTAGTAGTAATAGTAATAGCAGCAGTAGTAGTAGTAATAGTAGCAGTAGCAGTAGTAGTAGTAGTAATAGTGATAGCAGCAGTAGTAGTAGTAGTAGTAGTCGAAGCAGTAGAAAGTGCAGTAGTAGCAGTAATAGTTGCAGCAGTAGTAGTCGTAGCAGTAGTAGTAATTGTAGTAGTAGTAGTAGCAGTAGCAGTAGTAGTAATTGTAGAAGCAGTAGCAGTAGTAGTAGTAGTAATAGTGATAGCAGCAGTAGTAGTAGTAGTAGTAGTAGAAGTAGTAGTAGTAGTAGTAGTAGTAGTAGTGGTAGAAGTAGTAGTAGTAGTAGTAGTGGTAGTGGTGGATGTAGTAGTAACAGTAGTAGTAGTAGTAGCAGTAGCAGTAGTAGTAATTGTAGTAGTAGTAGTAGTAGTAGTAGTAGTAGTAATAGTCATAGTAATAGTAGTAGTAGTAGCAGTAGCAGTAGCAGAAGCAGTAGTAATAATAGTGATAGCAGAAGTAGTAGTAGTAGAAGTAGTAGTAGTAGTAGTGGTAGTGGTGGATGTAGTAGTAACAGTAATAGTAGCAGTAGTAGTAGTCGTAGCAGTAGTAGAAGCAGTAGTATTAGTGGTAGCAGTAGTAGTAATTGTAGTAGTAGCAGGTGTTATTGTAGTAGTAGTAGTAGTAGCAGTAGCAGTGGCAGTAGTAATAGTAGTAGCAGTAATAATAGTAGTAGTAGCAGTAGTAGTAGTAGTAGTAATAGCAGCAGTAGTAGTAGCAGTAGCAGTACTACTAGTAGTAATAGTAGCAGTAGTAGTAGCAGTGGCAGTAGTAATATTAGTAGCAGTACTAATAGTAGTAGTAGCAGTAGTAGTAGTAGTAGTGGTAGTAGTAGTAGTAGTAGTAGTAGTAGTAGCAGTAGTAGTAATAATAATAGTTATAGCAGCAGTAGTAGTAGCAGTAGCAGTAGTAGTAATAGTAGCAGCAGCAGTAGTAGTAGTAGTAGTAGTAGTAATAGAGATAGCAGCAGTAGTAGCAGTAGTAGTAGTGGTAGTGGTGGTGGCGGTGGTCGTAATAGTAGTAGTAGCAGTAGTAGCAGTAGTTAAAGCAGCTGTATACACAGCAGTAGCTATAGTAATATCAACATCAGCAGCAGTAGCAATAGTAATATCAACATCAGCAGCAGTAGCAATAGTAGTATTGACAGCAGCAGCAGCATTTGTAGAAATAGCAGTAGCATCACAAGTTGCAACCTGTCATGTAATCATTGTAATGGACCTAAATGTGTGCCATTAAAACATTTTTTTGCTGATTGTCAATTTGGATTGGGAAATATTTCATTGGAATGAAACAAGACATACGCAGTATCTTCACCAACCGCCGCGTGTAAGGATTGCAAGGGTGCTTCACCCAACTCTTGTATCATTGTGAATCATGTATTGATTTGTATGAGCTGATCCTATGAAAAACAATTATATGTATTTAAGAAATAAATGACGAGAGGGAGTTATATATCGTACAATAAAACACTGCGGGGAGAATAAAACATGTTTTCTTGTACGATAAACAACGGCCCCGAGTCGTATATTTCTTATATTAGATATCAACATGATGTACAGCCCCTTTAAGGATGTTGATAAAATGTACAAGCTTTAAACGTATTTTCCCAAATTTTTAAAATGATGACTCCCTGAACAGAATCCGACCTTACGAACAGGTGGTTTAAGTTTGGTATTTCCCCCATGTTCTCACAATCCTCACGCCGATTATCTGTACCCTTTATCCTCATACCGAGTTGTCATATCTCTCCCACTTTTGGATGCGATCGTCCGGCCACTGTTGTTATCTGTATAGCCCAGCAACATCTATGTGGCATAACTTACTACACACTTCCCTCTCAAAAACAACGTCGTCCAATACATGATCCGTGGTCTTGTGGTAGAGCGTCCGCCCGGAGAGCGGAAGGTCCAGGGTTCGATCCCGGGCCGCGTCATACAAAAAGACGTTAAAAGATTGTACTTGTTGTTACCCTGTCTTGCGCTCGGCATTAAGGGGCTAAAACAAGGACTGGTCGGCTCGGAGTCAGTATACTGTGTCTGAGTGGGGTATTCATGTTAAACTGCGGCATGGTATCTCAGTGAGCTAGCACTATAAATCGGCATCAGTCCGGACTAGTACAAGCAGCCACACACACACATACACGTGCATGCACGTCGCTATATAAGTGCAATAATCTTGGACGCGACGTTAAACCCAATTTCACCTCACCTCACCTCCAATACATGACGTCATCAAGTTGCGAGAGCACTTTCGAATCACCAGAAATGGCGTCATAATAGAACAATGTTTTGTCGTGAAATAAACCAGGCTTCGTTCTTTATAGTTCTTTGCGATCTACCGCGTAGTTATGTTTTATATAATTAAATAGGAACCTGAAGTGGTTTCTTTAAGAAAAAGGACCTCGTATTTTAAATTGGTTTGTTGTTTAACGCCGCACTCAGCAATATTCCAGCTATATGATGGCGGTCTGTAAATAATCGAGTTTGGACCAGACAATACAGTGATTGATATGATCGGCATCGATCCACACAACTGGGATCGATGACAACATGCATCAACCAAGTCAGCGAGCCTGACCATCCGATTCCGTTAGTCGCTCGTATTTTAAAATGCATTACATGTATACTACTATGCTACTTTTAAATATTATTCTAATAATATTCTATCCTATTATATTGTTTGACTGTTTAATTGCATCATGCAAGGTGTTTCCCAGGTGAGAAACCGATCAGAAAAAGGTTCGGCACATACGCAAAACAACGGTAGGTGACGCATGTGTTTCATGCGCAAAATCTAAAAATAGAATCTTACACAGTCCAGCGCGATCCGGAAACAACTTGCTGCGATGTTTTCAACAAATGCTAAACAGTTTGGTAAATATTCTGACGGCATGGTACATCTATTCGCTAGCATGTTTTCACCAAAGGCAGTATTGTTTGGATACAATAGCAGAAATCAAAGTTCGGTTTCATTTGGATTGTGAGCTGCGGGCAGCGACTATGGGATATCCACGTGGTCTTCTGCTTTGGGGAAACCCCGGATCAGATTTAACCAAACGCGTTGATTGGCTAAGAGGTTTGATTGACACGTACAGAGCTCCGCCCAATGACGTAAACCTTTCTGATTCAACGCGCTCGGCCCGTGTGTGACGTTGGCTGTTAAACCACTGTTCATTGGCTGATGAAAGGCTAGGCTATATAAGCAGACGAACTGTGTGAGATTGACAGACTTGAGTCATTCGCTACGAGATATACTTGCTTGACAATACACAGTCAAAGCTCAGTTACAGCCAACTAGTTCGATGGTTTTAAATCACATCAAACAAACAGTCATGGACGCTGAAACAGTTTCAGACATGAAGAAGTCGAGAAGGAACGGAATGGCGAACATATTTGATGGCGTCGATCCAGAAATCCTCGAGCGGCTCGGATGGACTAATGAAGCTATTGAGAAAGTCGAGAAAAGTTTCGGCAGGCAGTTATCAAACATGTCAACATCATCAACCGAGAGCGAGTTGTGTGAAAGTTCGAGCGAGTCTTGCAGTGATTCGGACGAGGACACGCAACTGGACATGGTGGACAATTTCCAAGAATTACTCCTAAACGATTCATCTTTACGCACGAAGGAGAAGACCTGCTCACTGTCCTGCACTACCAATGGGGAAGTGGCCAACTGCTTAGCAAACAGGAGACGGAGAAATGGCCTTGCTGATCTTTTCGAAGCCCTCTCCGTGCACCAGAAGCAGATTTTCGTGAAGCTGATCCAGACGTCGCCACCTACCCGATCTGTTACCAGGGTGACGGGATGTTTTTATAATTGAAATGTAAGACTGTCAATCACACGGATGATGAGATGTGCAATCTTTGTGAGCTTACACAAAATCCTGGAACTGTGAAAAACGGACTCTGAGGTGTGAGGTGTGCTGAGCCTTGAAACAGAGAACCAATCCAGCTCACAGGACGCTTCTGCCATGACGTCAAGAAAGGCTATCCTGAAATCCACACGTTTCGCTTAAATCGACGCCCTTTAAATGACAGTCCCGGGTAGATTTACAACGTGTATCCCAACAACGACTCCAAGTCAATTACCAGTGCAAACATGACTGTATTGAACTGTGACCTTAGCGCAGCTGAGGGAAACATCGCCCTGAGATGAGACTAACCATCCAGAATGTTCAAGCGTTACGAACGCAGTGGAATCTTTTCCTTATAAACAATGAACATTTGTTCAAGAAGCTAGATTGCTTGTGAGAGTAGGCGCGTGTGACGCATTGCCCGTGTGCCTAGAAGAAATCCAGTGACATTTAATTGCTCAATTGATAACGTGAGTAAATTATGAGGACAGTATTACTCTTCCAAGCAGAGACCAAGCTTGTTTTATTGAGTAATTGGTTGCTTGTGTGTCACTTGACATGACATTTGACACGTCGTAACATAACTTATTCTGAGATTTATTTTTTGTTATTTTTACTACCATGTAATATATTACTATTTATTGTATTTTGAAATACACAGAAATAAATATTTGATATATATTTGTATCTCTATGTTTTTGTATCACATTACTAATTGGTCGTGTATGAATTTATACACACGTCTATGTACTTGCAGCAAGATTCCTTTTTTATTGTTTTACTTCCTTAGTAGAACATCGGGTAAATTTTAAATCTAACATTTTGTATGATGATAAATGTTAGCCGAATCTTGCTGACATACATGTGTGTGTATAAATAGTCTACACTCAAAGGTTTGGGCCCTTGGCGGCACCCTGGAGCTGTATGTAAAGCCAGAGGATACATTGACATTTCTCTAGTCTTCGTCTTGGAGGCAATATAAGGGTCAGTTGCCACAAGAAATGACAGACTTCTGAAATAGAACCATTAATTGTATAATTAGACCAAGGATAAGTGGCACATATTTTAAATATGGGTTATGTCGTTAAATGTATGAAAAGTGGTACTTTGACAATGCTTCCACACATAGTTGACAGTATAAGCAAATCGTATTGTATGTGGATGCATTATGTAACAGATGTGGAATTTTGGAAAACCATCAAAATGGATGATCAGGCCTGTATGTTGTTGTAGACTTCAATATCGACAATTTGGACTCGTTTAATGAGATAATGAGGGACATTCAGCCCACGTTACCCCACCCCTCTCTCTTTCCCTCTCTCTCCCCACACACTCTCTCCCTCCCTCGACCGCCTCCGTGGTCTTGTGGTAGAGCGTCCGCCCGGAGAGCGGAAGGTCCGGGGTTCGATCCCCGGCCGCGTCATACCAAAAGACGTTAAAAGATGGTACTTGTTGTTACCCTGTCTGGCGCTCGGCATTAAGGGGCTAAAACAAGGACTGGTCGGCTCGGAGTCAGTATACTGTGTCTGAGTGGGGTATTCATGTTAAACTGCGGCATGGTATCTCAGTGAGCTAGCACTATAAATCGGCATCAGTCCAGACTAGTACAAGCAGCCACACAAACACACACACGTACATGCACGTCGCTATATAAGTGCAATAATCTTGGACGCGACGTTAAACCCCATTTCACCTCACCTCTCCCTCCCTCCCTCCCTCCCTCCCCCTCTCTCTCTCTCCACCGAGATAGTTATATCCAACTGACACTCTACCACTGAAATCAATAATTACAAACACCAGTCTGCCTCAAGACAATTAACCTCACACAAGCCGCGACTCGCCTAATTAACCCCGACTGGAGTGTAGAGCTCTCTACCCATTGAACTAAATACCGGCCTAATCTTAAGTGCAGTCGTCCAACAGAGTGACTTGTAAATGCTTGGTTACCATGGAGCAAACCGTGATGATTACAAAACACTATTGTTGTTGCTGTTGATCCTGAGCCCGGAATACGCTGGCGACGCTGAACGTGCATTTTAAACAACTACGAGTGACGCAACTATTGGTCTTTAAGCAAACTTATAGAGAAATCATATATCATGCAGAACATGCTTTAAATCTGGGCTTGTTGATTCTACTTCTAAAATCAACAAATTCGAGTGATCTCTCCATTGTTAAAAATTATATATCACTCAAAAGTTGTTGTTTTGCAAGGCGATATGATCATGAAGAATAAATTATTAACACTCTAGAATTCACCATATACATTCAATCGATACATGTTTGCAATGAATACCCTCTGCATCTTTGTTATCGTGACTATTCTGTGTACATATTTGAAGATATAGTTATTTCAAACAATAATCCTATGAAATCTGGTTACCTTGGCGACCAATATTTTAAACTGGCTGTATCTGGGCATTGATACATTTATGACAGACAGATTATCTCTAGAATTATAACCAGAAAAAACGACTAATCTGGTCCTGTTAATGATATTAATACACATGTTCACCGCTCTTTGAAACACCGCCGCGAACCCACCGCTCTTTGTATGCACGCCCGCACGCCCGCACGCCCGCACGCACACACGCACACACAGACACCGCCGCTCTTTGTAGGTATATACATATAGACACACACACAATCACGCACGCAAGCACGTACACACACACACACACACACACACACACACACACACACACACACACACACACACACACACACACACACGTCAAGTATAGCGGATTACCAATGGCTGTATCCGCCAAAAAGCCGATGATAGTTATTTGACAACGACAAGCGAAGTACTTTCTATTGGTTAGTTATCTAAAATGGGAGACATGTTTTTAAGTATCAGTAATCGCAAATCAATCTGACACTGTCTGACATCCCGCCTTATCCCAGATCCCAGCAATCTTGGCAACTGTGGCTACCCGCCAAAACACACACATCGAGATCTGGTAATGGTATATGTTAAAAAATACATATAACAAAAACAAATGTTATGTTTGGGATAACACGTTCTTGGTAAAGTAAAAACTGGTACCTAATCGCCAGCACACAAAGTCAGCGAAATACCCACTCAGCCACCGAGGCTCTACAAAGAAATTGTTTGACCAAAAATAACATTTGTTACATTTGACCACTTCTAAATGGCATTGTGTAGTCATAAAATACATTGCCTACTGTTGACATTGACTGACAGAATATTTGTATTAGCCTTGTTTATATCAACAGTTATTGGGAAAATACTATCTCTAGCCCTAATGCGTGGAAAGTGAATGGAATTATGGCTGATGTATTTATCTAGGTCTGTGACTGATAAGCTTTCCATTGAAAATGAATACTTTGTATCAAACGGGAATTACTATTTACGTTAACTCACGGACCTATATACAAGTCCGTGGTTAATGCGCATTAACTTCTTAAATAGAATTACATTCTCCAGGAACAAGCGTTGATTAAACCACTTCCCTCTTTCTCTTCTTCACGACTGTCAGCCATGATTCGCACGCTGTGACGACAGTAAGCATTGTTGTTGTTCGGCGAAATGCGGAATTTAACGGATATGACCGAACGTGTTCGGTTTCAATAGCGCTGTATGGTGATTCCAATGCGAACCGCTGTTCCGACGATAGTTATTGCATTTGTATCGCATTGGAAACTATTCCTTCAGACTTGGTAGCTCCACACACCATATTGTTTACACTAATTCCGATGCTTATTTTTCATCAAATAGATAGGAAGTGTGTCTGTGTTTAACGCCGCACTCAGCAATATTCCAGCGGTGTGATGTGACAGCGGTCTGTAAATAATCTAGTCTGGACCAGACAGTCCACTGATTGACATCATGAGCATCGATCTACGCAATTGGGTTACGATGCCATGCATCAACCAAGTCAGCGAGCCTGACCATTCGATCCCGTTAATCGTCCTGTAATATACTCGAGTGCAGCGTTAAGCAACAAACAAACTCAAATACCCCTTATTATTTATATGCTTTATATATACCTGGTATGACCAAAGAGAGTTTAAAAAACAAAGAAATGAGGCCTTTTACCTCATACCATTCCCCACCCCACCCCACATCCAAACTTATTGAATTAAAATTTTCATCCGACATCGACTTTTCGAAGTGCCCCGTTACAATGGCTGAAAGGCAAAGCCAGCTATTCAGGGTTGTGTGATCTGCAAACACTGGGGATTACTATATGTATGGCGTGCCCATGAACCGCCTGTGTAGGTACATACACGGTCTACTAGATGGGAAAATATACGCAGTCTACTAGATCAGAATTTGCGTCGTGGAGCGTGGGAGATCAGGGGCGGCTTGTTGGGTTGAGGTTGTAATGCGTGTCACGAAGGCGACAGAGATCAAGGGTGGGTCGGGTGGGTGTTGCTGGAGCAAATAAAATGTCAGGAGAGATAACATAGGAGGTAGAGGGTGGCGTGGTAGGGGTAGGTAGTAGCTGGTAAAGCTTAGGAGTGATGTGCTTGAAAGCGGTGACGAATAGTAGGGAACAGTAAGCTGTTGCTAACGGGCAACGAGGAGACGGGAGAAACATCAAAGAGACGGGCGAAACACGGCGAAGATGAGTGACAGGCATAGGAGGCGAGTGAGAAATGGTAGAGACAAGTGAGACACAGAGGAAACGGGCGAGACACAGAAGAGACGGGCGAGACACAGAAGAGACGGGCGAGAGATGTGGGAGAGACGGGCGAGAGACGTGGGAGACGGGCGAGACCCAGAAGAGACGGGCGAGACATGGAAGAGACGGGCGAGAGACGTGGGAGAGACGGGCGAGACATGGAAGAGACGGGCGAGAGACGTGGGAGAGACGGGCGAGACATGGAAGAGACGGGCGAGAGACGTGGGAGAGACGGGCGAGACATGGAAGAGACGGGCGAGAGACGTGGGAGAGACGGGCGAGACATGGAAGAGACGGGCGACAGACTTGGAGTCGACGGATGAGACATTGAAGAGACGGGCAAGACATGGAAGAGACGGGCGAGACATGGAAGGGACAGGCGAGAGACTTGGAGTAGACGGATGAGACATGGAGAAGACGAGCGAGAGGCTGGCGAGAGACTTGGAGTCGACGGATGAGACATGGAAGAGACGGGCAAGACATGGAAGAGACGGGCGAGACAAGGAAGGGACGGGCGAGAGACGTGGAGTAGACGGATGAGACATGGAAAAGATGAGCGAGAGACGTGGGAGACGGGCGAAAGACTTTGAGTAGACGGATGAGACATGGAGGAGACGGGCAAGACATGGAAGAGACGGGCGAGACATGGAAGAGACGGGCGAGACATGGAAGAGATGGGCGAGAGACGTTGGAGACGAGAGAGACATGGACGCGACGGGCGAGAGACGTGGGAGACAGGAAGGACATGGAAGAGACGGGCGAGAGACTTGGAGTCGACGGATGAGACATTGAAGAGACGGGCAAGACATGGAAGAGACGGGCGAGACATGGAAGGGACAGGCGAGAGACTTGGAGTAGACGGATGAGACATGGAGAAGACGAGCGAGAGGCTGGCGAGAGACTTGGAGTCGACGGATGAGACATGGAAGAGACGGGCAAGACATGGAAGAGACGGGCGAGACAAGGAAGGGACGGGCGAGAGACGTGGAGTAGACGGATGAGACATGGAAAAGATGAGCGAGAGACGTGGGAGACGGGCGAAAGACTTTGAGTAGACGGATGAGACATGGAGGAGACGGGCAAGACATGGAAGAGACGGGCGAGACATGGAAGAGACGGGCGAGACATGGAAGAGATGGGCGAGAGACGTTGGAGACGAGAGAGACATGGACGCGACGGGCGAGAGACGTGGGAGACAGGAAGGACATGGAAGAGACGGGTGAGGCATGGAAGAGACGGGCGAGAGACGTGTAGTAGACGGATGAGAAATGGAAAAGACGAGCGAGAGACGTGGGAGACGGGTGAGACATGGGAGAGACGAGTGAGGCATAGAAGAGACGGGCGAGAGACGTGTAGTAGACGGATGAGACATGGAAAAGACGAGCGAGAGACGTGGGAGACGGGTGAGACATGGGAGAGACGAGTGAGGCAAAGAAGAGACGGGCGAGAGACGTGGAGTAGACGGATGAGACATGGAGAAGACGAGCGAGAGACGTGGGAGACGGGTGAGAGGCGTGGAGTAGACGGATGAGACATGGAGAAGACGAGCGAGAGACGTGGGAGACGGGCGAGAGGCGTGGAGTAGACGGATGAGACATGGAGAAGACGAGCGAGAGACGTGGGAGACGGGTGAGAGACGTGGAGTAGACGGATGAGACATGGAGAAAACGAGCGAGAGACGTGGGAGACGGGCGAGAGGCGTGGAGTAGACGGATGAGACATGTAGAAGACGAGCGAGAGACGTGGGAGACGGGCGAGAGACGTGGAGTAGACGGATGAGACATGGAGAAGACGAGCGAGAGACGTGGGAGACGGGTGAGAGACTTGGAGTAGACGGATGAGACATGGAACAGACGTGCAAGACTATCACTGGAAACTTATATCGCTTACAATTTTGGAAATGTTAAGTTCTTTCCGAGTATTCCTTACTGTTTTTTAAGAGTATAGATAATAATGCATGTCTCAACGTTTAGCTATAAATAACAATGTTATGCCACTTCAGTCCGTGGCGCTCTAGGAATGTCTGGTGTAATGACGTCACCAACATCATTTGCAATTTTATATGATAAGTCATCTAGAAATATTATATTCAACTGAAAGCTAGTCGTGTTTATCTAATTACCGATAACGGGAGTCTCTTAAACTGCCAAACCTTGGCTATAGCGAGACGGTCGTTACCGGAAACTTCTAACGAAATGTTGTTTATAAGATATACGCGCAAATACAGATATTTAACGACATCTGGGACGTTAGTCATACACATAATCATTCGTATGTTTTAAGACATTATTCACCCATGTGCACTGCACATAGCGATCGCTTGAACATTACCTCTCCCCATCTAACCACATCTCGCGCTGACGAGAACTCGCTGTTATCTTCAAATAATAACATAAAGTCATCAACACATGCTGTCAATCATTTGACGTTTTAGATAAGCTCTTTGACTTGTGTTGCAGTGTAAAATATACACGTTAAATATATTATAGATTGCAACTAGCATTTCAACGAGTTTAGTTTCCGCTTTAAATCTCCTCAGTCAAATTCCTCGGCATCAAGTGGATCCGTCGGATCGATATTCTCCAGGCACTTGGTGTATTTTTAACAGCTCCGGAATGAAGCGGATAACTTTTAACAATATCGTACCATACCACGGAAACGTCATTGTGTTGTTAGTGTTGACACCAATCCCAGAATTGTCTGAAGATGTGTCTCCTTGTTACAAGAAGTGTCGGGTTGTATTTTCTATGTTCGGTATTTGTTAGCCAGCCAGCAGTATTCCAATAATAATAATAAAATCTGGGCCTGACAAGCTGGTGATTGATATTATGAACAACGCCCCATACCGCCGGGGCACGTTGACTCGCGACCCATGAAGATTCCGGGGTAGAATAGGTCTTCAGCAACCCATGCTTGGTGACTATGCTTCTCATCAAAGGCGACTAACGGGGTCGGGTGGTCAGACTCGCTGACTTGGTTGATGCATGTCATCGATCCCAATTGCGTGGATCGATGCACATGATATTAGTCACTGGATTGTCTGGTCCAGACTCGATTATTTACAGACCGCCGTCATATAGCTGGAATATTGCTGAGTGCGGCGTTAAACAACCAACCAACCAACCAACCAACGTTGACTCGCAATCAGTCTAGTAATAGAGCCTTACTGTCAAGATCCGGTTATAGGGACCCATTCCAGCCCTGAGCACACTTTTACAAAACGATCTAGTTGTTATAGCAACCGATTCAGGACAGACATTGTCCTGACGCTCTGGACCTCGGGACCCGACTATGGAAGACGACCTCTTTAAAACTTAACACAACAACGACGACGAAGACGGAAGGTCATACTCTCAGCCAGCTAGGGTTAGTTAGGTGTTTCGGAACAATATACACAATAACAATAGCAGCATGCAATCAGAGCTTATCAGACCAATTGCGTGTTGCTCGGTCATGCATTCGAGCACCTTGTAAACTGTGTCAGAAAAGGCATAAGACTCGTTTCAAAATAATAGCATATCCATGCATACATCTTGTAGAAATATGTGAAATGCGTTTCATGGTATTGTTTTGTGTTGAAACTTACAATAACGACACTGCGTGGGAAGCAGTAATTAATATACAATCTACCATTACATAATGCTCCGTCTGGCAACAGATGTTCACTTTGTAAGGGACCGATCATTTAACATCCTAGTGGTGGTGGCAATTGTCTGGAAATTAGATATTTATCAGTTACAGCTGCAAAACCGATATATTTTGTTAATTGAAACGATGAGCCTGAACATATTTACGAAAACACCTTGCAACAATGTCATTTTTGTGGCAGACCAATTCTTTTTTTCAACAGTCTGAAGCATAATTATCTTTTCAATAATTTTCGGACGGTCCCAAATTGGCGTTCACGTACACGTATTGGCCGGACAGAGAGACGGAAGGGATGGAGAGAAGGTGAGACAGACAATACATGGATAGACAGATAGAAGTAATAGACATACAGGTGTTGGAGATAGCTTTACAAGGCCGGTATCACCTTTATCTGATCAAAGGAATCTCATTTTCTTATTTTTTGTCTTCTGCTATTTGGGTATAATGCTCAAGTCCTTTAACCTAATTTCCCATGACCCTCCAGAGAAGTGAGTGAGTGAGTGAGTGAGTATTGTTTTACGCCGCTTTTAGCAATATCCCAGCAATATCACGGCGGGGGACACCAGAAATGGGCTTCACACATCCCTCAGGAGAAGACAGACATAAGAGTGAGCAGGAATTTCGCATGTATAGAACGCCAGTCAAACATGGTTAAAGTGAATGGCTATGCCGATCGAAATAACGTATGTTCATAGGAACCCACGCAATCGATGTTTCAAAAGTATGCATTGAAAACATACATTCTACCATATGTTACATCCGTTTGTTAATTTCGTCACCTTCCTATCGACCAACACGTACCACAGACGTTCCTTCAACGTAACCCTGAGTCACCACTCCACCCCCTACTTAACATATGACGCACGCCACACCACAGAAGTGATTCTCGTTACTCCGTTACGAGTTCCCTAGGGCTCTGTGGGTCACTAGCACACGGCAGTTTACCCTCAGGTGTAGTACACACACGGTTAGACAATGTTGTAGTCATTATGACCTCATTGATGGCCGCACAGGGCTTGGTTACCCACTGAACCGTGTAACGATAATATTGTATGCAATCTAGAATCAAGTATGTAGAAATCATTTGCTGGCTATTGAAGTGCTTGATTCGATCGTATTATATGTTTGATTACTTTGAAATTTATGACGTCAATGGTTGAATGTTGCGTCGTTTCTGCGTAGCCTGGTTATACAATGGTATTGCCTCCTATTGAACTGAAACGTCACAACATTTGCATTTATTCAGCGTGATTTATCTTTCAACTTTTTCTCCTGATATACACCTGCAGCTTCGGAGTCATATCCGCGTTTGATTAAACACGTGAGCGATTTCTTTCTTTTTAAAATTTATGGAATCCCATACAATCATGTTTTTTTTGTATTCGGAAGAAAGTGTACAATTTGTCGCTTGGCTTTGCATTCTCACGTGGTATTTGTTTGGTGTGTGTGTGTGTGTGTGTGTGTGTGTGTGTGTGTGTGTGTGTGTGTGTGTGTGTGTGTGTGTGTGTGTGTGTGTGTGTGTGTGTGTGTGTGTGTGTGTGTACGATGTACATGTCAGTAGCTGACACTGAAGGTTGGGTTGTAGAGTGACTGGTGTATCCTGACACACTGACCGATGTGTACAGACGTTGTACATGTCAATAGCTGACACAGAAGGTCAGTGTGTCAGGCTACACCAGTCACTGTACAACCCAACCTTCAGTGTCAGCTACTGACATGTACATCGTATATACAACATGGGTCAGTGTGTCAGGTTACACACAGTCACTGTACAACCCAACCTTCAGTGTCAGCTACTGACATGTACTACGTCTGTACAACATCGGTCAGTGTGTCAGGTTACATACAGTCACTGTACAACCCAACATTCAGTGTCAGCTACTGACATGTATACCATGTGTACAACATGGGTCAGTGTGTCAGGCTACACCAGTCACTGTACAACCCAACCTTCAGTGTCAGCTATTGACATGTACATCGTCTGTACAACATCGGTCAGTATGTCAGGCTACACACAGTCACTGTACAACCCAACCTTCAGTGTCAGCTACTGACATGTACAACGTCTGTACAACATCGGTCAGTATGTCAGGGTACACACAGTCACTGTACAACCCAACCTTCACTGTCAGCTATTGAAATGTACATCGTCTGTACAACATCGGTCAGTATGTCAGACTACACACAGTCACTGTACAACCCAACCTTCAGTGTCAGCTACTGACATGTACATCGTCTGTACAACATCGATCAGTGTGTCAGGATACACACAGTCACTGTACAACCCAACCTTCAGTGTCAGCTATTGACATGTACAACGTCTGTACAACATGGGTCAGTGTGTCAGGATACACCAGTCACTGTACAACCCAACCTTCAGTGTCAGCTATTGACATGTACATCGTCTGTACAACATCGATCAGTGTGTCAGACTACACACAGTCACTGTACAACCCAACCTTCAGTGTCAGCTATTGACATGTATATCGGTCAGTAAATAAAAGCCTGTTGTGCAGACACCCTTACATCCATGTCGGCCTATGACCCATATTGGATAAAGTAGTTGTTTAGAAAAACCTTTATTGTGAATTTCTCAAGATTGCCGTCTTTCGATTTTGTATCTATTAACATTTCTCGCGATGAGTTTTTTTCTTCTGAAAACAACTATTCATACTGAAATCAATTTTAAAAATGAAATAAACACGTAACACTAAATCTCAAAGCTTTTGACAATATTATTGTAATTTCTAGGAAATATTTTGTGTGTGGTCGTGCAAGTGTGGTATTGGTTTCCTCGTCATATAATTTGTCACCATGGTCTATTTTCAACACCACGGTAGTTACAACCACACAACACTTGACTAATCGAACTGGGACAGTTTGCCGTTACTGCAGTTTCGATTATTCATTGCGCATGAATCATTAAAGAAATATATTCTTCAATGAGAACAAGTCACAGATTTTCATCATAGAAAAGATATAAAGCTTACTGAATTAGCTGTAACGGATTAGGAGTTGTAAGGGTCAGTAACTGTGTAAGGACAATTGTAATTTATTTCTTTGAAAGAGATTTGTTTAAGTGATTCCCGATACCTGATTGTTTAGTAACCGTTTGAAGATATATTCTCGCTACTGTCGCGCACAGACTACCAACGGCGGAAATTTAGTATAAAAGCAATTCCAAATAAGTATTGGTTACTCTATTTTTGTCGTATTTCGTTACTGGATGTAATGTATCTCGCCTTGGTATGCTGAAGGTAACATAGATCGTCAAGGAATTATTTATACATTATATTTATATACATACTGCTGATTGAAGAAAGGATCTTCTTCATCGGCAATGGAATAGATTGCCATAAAAAGGACTGTCTCAAAACTAGTCTGTCTTCAAAATACTTGTTATCCCGAAAGCGTTATTGGTATTTTTTAAAAACACTAAAATAAATGTTAGAACATGTAAAGGCCATTTCAAAATTGCAAAACCTTCCATACTTTCTCCCTTTGAAGAATGAATGTGTAAAATATTCGCCCTGTTTATTATACGGCCCCCGTTCCTATACTGAGTTATGTAAAGTGAGAAATGTCAAGGGAAGCTCTAGCTGAGACAGCAACCCTGGCCTTTTAAACTTTCTGGGAAAATTATTGTATAATTTCACCTTCAGCAGAGATGAACGTCGATTCACAATTATCACTGAATATGATTCTTGTTTTGTCAGCACAGACTCACCCTTTCACGCTACCTCCCCCATGACATTCCGTGATATCACTGAACTCCTGTTCAAAACTGTATCACACCACGCACCTCACTCACTCAAGGGGCGGTTGGGTAGCCTACTGGTTAAAGCGTTCGCTCGTCACGCCGAAGACCCGGGTTCGATTCCCGACATGGGTACAATGTGTGAAGCCCATTTCTGGTGTCCCCCGCCGTGATATTGTTGGAATATTGCTAAAAGCGGCGTAAAATCAAACGCACTCACTCACTCACTCACTCATTCACTCACTCAATGTAAAATTTAAAGTATATATCGAGATTTATACATGATTGATCTCTCCAAGATTGATTGAGTTGTGTTTTATGCCGCTTTAAGAAACATTACCCAGGGGAACACCAGAAATTTACACATTGTACCCATTTTGGGAATCGAACCCAGGCCTTCGGTGCGACGAGCCAAGGCTTTAACAATTATCGGCCCATCGTTCTTTCCCAGAAAATATCAAAGTCACTAAATCATGACTGACCGCTGAAATTTAAATGTTGTCAGTCACAGCGAAGGCAAACGCGAACCATCAATACAGCTAAAATATATACAAACATGTTTACTATGTATTACAATGAAATGTATTAATATCCTTAAATTGTACTTGAAGATTCTGACATTGATCCTTCGGCTGTTTCCGGCTTAACCTAGTCCGGATTATCGGGGTTCAAAATTACAAAATAAAGACCTTAACCCGGAAATCCGGCAGCCCTGCTTTGGGACGATTTTGTTAGAAATGTCTGCCATATACAAAATATGTTTTTAATAATAAAGATTCGTCACATGGAAATGTGTTCATTCGGACGGCTTCTCTAAGATACCTGTCTGGATTAACGGGGTTTCACTGAATCTGAAAAAAATATGTAGTGATTTCGAAACTTTGCCACATTTGATAATTCAGATTTTAAAGTTAACCAAGCTTTGAAGGTACTGATGGTCAATAAATGAGCAAAAGGGAAGTATATGACAACAATTGCTAAATATGTGATGTTTAATATTCCGACGAACGTGTTCATTGATTTCCTGTGCGCGCTTTTTGCACGGAAATCTTCCGTTTTCCTGCTAATCAGCAGATAAACAGGGCATAGATTGTAGCACGGGGTCACTGACATTAGGTAAACGACATGCAAAACATATTAGGTATGACGAAACAAGGCGTGTAATCAATGGACTAGGAACAACACATGAACTGACTGCGGGGCTCGCAAATCATGGCTGCGAGACAATTTGTACACATTTATTACCTGTTTTGGAGGAAAAGGTATGTTTTGAAAAGCCTTCCCACTTCTGTGTGCAGCTCATGCATTGTGACAATGTCTGGAGTCGTGGGTGAGTCATGTGACTACTGGGTGAGTCATGTGACCTGAACGCCTGAGTCAGCCCGACTGAACTCTTCATCTGCTCTGTAGGAACGGTTTAGTCACAGCGCGTACACTTACAACAAAACTGTACTATTGTACCTGTATGTGTGCATAGATGTGTACCCGTGTACCTGTGAACGTGCTACCATTTACTTTGTACCCCTGTATCCGTGTACCTGGCTTTGTGTACAGGGGTATCCGACATGGAGCAAAGGGCCATAACTCTGCAAGAAATGGATTTATAACCCCAATTTTCGACCACATTTGAGATCGTGACCAGAACGTGACTAGTTTCTGAGAAAATGTGCCCCCATTGAGAAACGGCCGGACATACTTCGTTTCTATATCGTCCACCCCACTTCGTATAATAAATACAGCTCACTATCTCTGACCAAACGGAATGTGGGATCGTACTCAGTATATTGTCTCATATCCTCGTCGACTCGTCATAATACAGACATCAGAAAAAACAATATCCTCCCTTTTATCTACATTTCAGTCTTGTTACACCCGTGTCACGATTGGAGAACCACTGAGGAGCTACCACAATGTACCAATGCGGGGATTCGATCCAGATTTTAGGCATGACAAGCGAACACTTTATCCACTACACTACCCTACCACCCCACATTTATTTAAAGATTCACACCGAATCCTTGGTGTAGTGGAAATTCAGTGGTTGGATCCCCTGCCACCTTATACCAAAATGGTACTTGATGTTACCCAGCCTGGCGCATGGCGTTAAGGAGATAAAACAAGGACTGGCCGGAATTGAGCATAATGTGTGTGAGTCGGGTATCCATGGTAACAAACTACTTCATATTATCAGTAGTAAATCGACATAAGTTTGAAATTACCCCCCCCACACACACACACACACTTTCACACGTATGCACGCACACACACATACATAGATATAGACACACACATACATGCATGTACGTGGCTAAGAGTGAAATAACCATAAACGCGATGTCAATCCTCACCTCATCTCACCTCACCTCATCTTATTTCCTGCACCTGTGTCAATCTTTATTCACAGCGAGTTTGCCTTATTTTGTACACACAGTCTAGTATAAGACTAGTGAGATGAAGAAGACTGCCTACCCGCGTAGCAGCAGGAGAAGGGTCGATATGTGTGTAACATGGATGACTGTCCCCATCGACCACGACAGTCATGACAACGCCTTATACATACAATGAAATCAGTGAGCCATCCCGACCTACTGAGTCAGATCAACAATGAATTAATGTGGTTGCACCAGTCATTCGTAGAATCTGACACATATTTTGAAGACACGTCAGTGCTATTACGGTTGGGAAATTCCCCTCTTTTTGCAAACATTGACACGGGGAAGTAAACATATATTTGACCTATAAAGTATTATCTAATGAGAACTTGACAACACATGCATTGCAAAAGGCAAACTTCCCTGATGGCACATGGATTATATGTTAATGAGTCATTATTGTTTGTATTATGTAATATTACAACAGGGAAATGTAATACTGCGGAAGGGTAATGGGATGGCGACACGCAGATGTAGATGTAACACAACCTGGTGGTCAATGTGATGGCTTCGAATTGTAGTTGCATTGTAGTATTTGTTATGTGGTATTAACACGCATGCACAGTTCTGATATTGTAATATAGCTATGTTGTGGTGGTGAAATTGAGGTGGTGATATAGTGGTAGTATAATAGTTGTGTGATATGGTGGTGGTGATATAGTGGTGGTGTAATACTTGTGTGATATGGTGGTGGCGGTGGTGATATAGTGGCAGTATAATAGTTGTGTGATATGGTGGCGGTGGTGATATAGTGGCAGTATAATAGTTGTGTGACATGGTGGTGGTGATATAGTGGCAGTATAATAGTTGTGTGATATGGAGGTGTTGGTGATATAGTGGAAGTATAATAGTTGTGTGATATGGTGTGCTAGTAATGGCAGTAGTAGTAGTAGTAGTAGTAGTAGTAGTAGTTGTAGAAGTAGTAGTAGAAGTAGTACTAATGGTTGTTGTAGTTGGAGTAGTGTAGTAGTGGTAGTAGTAGTAGTAAGGGTAGTAGTTGCAGCAGCAGCAGCAGTAGTAGTAGTAGTAGCAGTAGTAGTAGTAGTAGTAGTAGAAGAAGTAGTAGTAGCAGTAGTAGTAGTGGCTGTAGTAGTTATATATTTGGTTTCTTTGATTACACATATATTAATAATAACTAACTCCTATGAGTTTTACGCTGTTTCAGTCCACACTCTCATGTAGTCCTATATATCAGTGACAAAAGTTATATCCGGTGCAATCTATTTTTTCACTTGTACCATATGTTACTATGTTTTTTAGCTATAGTCTGAAGCGTGTAATCGAGATTTCTTATGAACTTGGAAAGGGTTTTGTCGTTTTCATTTGTTCCACAGATTATTTTCTCACCCCAACATCCATATGTGATGCCAAGACATTAAAACGTATGTGATGATGACTATTCAATTAAATAATATCTTCTAACAGTCTGTGTGATGAACAATCGGCTATGAAATGAGCAGAAACTGCGTCGTCCTGATAAAGTGACAGTTAATTTTCTAATGATACATGTACGTGTAAAGCCAGTAGAATATTAATAACCCCACTGCTCCCCCCCCCCCCCCCCCCGCCCTCTCTCTCTCTCTCTCTAACTCAAACAACATGCGTTTGGACCTTAACCACCATAATGTGTTATGCCCGGTCATCAAATTGCCAAACATCATGCAATATCACAAAACCAAATCGTATTTGACAAATTTGACAAATTTGCCCCCTTCAATATTAATTAACATTTAGTAAACAATGGTGGTATGTTTTCATTTCTCCGCAAGACCTGCATCGAATGCTGTTATTTTAAGACATACATGAACCGACAGACAGATATAACGTTACAAGAGTTCAAGAGTTCCGGGAAGGGGGTAATCACGGAGGACGTAATGTAGCCGGGAAGAGCTATAGTTTCATGACGTCACAGGCGGGGGTTGGCAGTATACGAAGGCAGTACGTGATTTCAGGCGTGTTGGTGGTTTGTCGCTTCACGGATCACAAACTCAACTGTGAAGAATGACGTACTTGGCTACAATAACAAACCCTTTCTATATGCCAATGTTCCGTGTCAAGTCAGTGGAATATCAATAAACCCTCTGACCTCTCCCTCCCTCCCTCCCTCCTTCCCCCTCTGTCTCTCTCTCTCTCTCTCTCTCTCTCTCTCTCGCCCTCTCTCTCTCTCTCGCTCTATCCTCCCCCCCCCCCCCTCCCCCCTATCTCTCTCTCTCTCTAAGCCTTAACTCAAACAATATCTGTTTTGAACTCAAATTGCCAAACATGATGCAATATCACAAAAGCAAATCGCATATACTTGGCTACAATAACGAACCGTGTATATATTCATGATATTATACTATAAAAAGAGGGTAAGCACCACCCGATTCTTTCATATCACTGTAGTTTAACTGAAAGAATCGGGTTGACCAAAACCTTTTTTGGGTGGTCTAATATTAACAAAATACAGTTAATCATTGCTTGAAGAGACATTTCGTGTCCATTCAGAAAACGTTCATACCTTTTTAACAGACAATAATATGAGCAGTATATGTGAGATACGTTCTTGTCGCCCTAACATACGCCTTTAGCTCACAGTTATATTCATTCGTAATGCATTCTTAAATCTAGTTTAGGGCCAAATGTCAGAGATGCACGCATAAACCGACAGAAATCGTGATAATATTTTGATATGCGATAATTGCTTTCATATCTGGGAATCAATAACGTGCCCACGATCGTCGGCGATGTCATTCAGCCAGTTCCTCATGCGTAGGGATGCTCATTAGTGTTCTCACCAGCCGCAGTTTGGCGTCTTGTTTACAACGTGGAATGTTGCCTGTCAATCAAAGTTGGCAAAATATGATATCCGTTTACAACTGAGCATGCTGGCGTGACTAAGTCGGCTTGTTGTTGTGAACCTGTTGATTTGTTTCGGGGTGAAGCGAGTTTGTCATTTCAGGATGAAACAGACTACTTTAACGTGTTTGTGTTTTTATATCGATAAAGTAAACATTACACCACGCCACGCCACGCTACGCCACGCCACGTCACGCCACGCCACCCCACCACACACCACACCATACCACGCCACGCCACGCCACGCCACGCCATGCCATGCCACACCACGCGACGCGACGCGACGCGACACCACACCACACCACACCTCACCACACCACACCACACCACACCACACCACACCACACCACACCACGCTACGCCACGCCACGCCACGCGACACCACATCACGCCACGCCACGCCACGCCACCCTACCACACGATCACACCATCACACCATCACACCACCACACACCACACCATCACACCACACCATCACACCACACCATCACACCACACACCACGTCGACACACCACCACACCATCACACCATCACACCACCACACCACCACACCACCACACCATCACACCATCACACCACACAACACAACACACCACACAACACACACCACCACACACCACACAAAATGACTACATTTTAATTTAAGATTGTGAACCTTTTTTAACTATGCATACAGCTGATATTCAGTTAATTTGTAAAATTACATTTTCAAGGAAGAAAACGTTATCTCATTAATCCTTGTACAACAAATTAGCTACCGTTTTGTTTCAATGACATTTAAGAAACAGTTCCCCGTGGACTCGGATCTGCGTTAAGGGACATGTATAACAGTTTTGTCTCTTGGAAAACAAAACAAAATACCTGTTGCATAGGAAGCAGTCGCTAAATAAACTAATTTCTTTCAAACGACACATATTTCATTTTTTTTGTCGATGGTGTTTTCCGGATGCATTGGAACCTCTATAAGTTATTTCAAGTGAATGAAACATAAGCATCCAATACTAAGTGAAAGAACGTCTTTAATGTAAACGTGAGTGAGTTATACACAATATCACAGTCTCCATATTGAGTACCCATGCCAGTTGGTGCAGCCGGACCTCGATGGGGATGTGGCTTGGTAATACCCAGTGGTAATCCCCATCGCTACGTCAAACACTGAAGATCCGTTATATTACACGTGGTCAGTCATGTGAAGAGATTGGCCGGAAACACGGCAATACCGAGCAGGCGAACCCACAATACTCACTAACATGTAGGCCTAGGTTTGCTGGCTAGTTTATATGCATGGCTGGTTACAGACAGTCTCGTTATATTACGCTCTCTCTAGAAAGAGAGACATGACATGTTATAATAAAACAGACATACAGTGTATAATTATGCGAGGCCTCCTGTCGAGGACTTCAACAAAACTAGCTTGCACTGAGAAAAGACATGCGTCATAAAAGGTTTTTGATTGAGTATGGTTTTACGCCGCTTATAGCAATATCACGGCGGCGGACACCAGAAATGGGCTTCACACATTGTACCCATGTCGGGAATCGAACCCGGGTCTTCGGCGTGACGAGAAGAGGCGTTAACCACTAGTCTACACGATCGCCACCCGTAAAAGGAAATAACGACAACGTATAACACTGTAAGTCATCAACGTAAGATGTGATGAATGTCATGGAAGTATATTAAACAATATAACACAAATTTGGTTATATGAATTGGTATGGCTGACTAGTATACAAGTGTGTGTATTATTATACATGTATTGTGTAATCCCATACTGTGTAAACATATTAGCCTGTGTATTTATCAACTCCACGTGTCATTATTCATTAATCATCTAATTAAGGGCCAACACATTACCCTGAAAAGTTTTTTTTAACAATAACGAAGTCATTAAATTGTAGGATATCCCTTTTGAATAGTATAGTCGCAATCCCTTTATCGCGATGTATCATTTTTGTTTGAGCAATGATCACACATCTTATTATGTTTTAATTTATTCAGTCCTATAGTTATTTGACACATTAAGTGAATCCTTAATTTGCATATGAAGTACAACATGATTGAATAGATTAAACGGACATAACGGAACGTACATTTATAGGTAGAGTTTAACAAAGTTTAGGTTTTAACAGAGGACTTATAGGTTTTCATTATAACTGAACAGAAAACCTTTAGCTTTCTTTTAGGTTGGCTTTTCCACTATTAAACAAATTACTAAATATATAAATATTTGGCTTGTTGACTTGATATGTACAATTGCCTGTAGTTATTCATCTTCCCGAGGCAAGAGAGTTAACTGACTACAAAAGTCTATTTTCCACCCTTGCCGATCTAGGCTAGAATTACTGGGCTCGATCGTAGCGCCACCAGTGGCTATTACGAGTTATGTCCCTCCTTTGTCTCTCCTATGGACCAATCAGATTCCACCTGTCGTTTTACTTGCATTTGCTTCAAACAAAATGGCAGCGCCCAGTTAGGACGATCTGATCGATAATCAAGATCTATACTGTGCTAAAAGTGCATGAAATCAAGTGAGCACCTTTATTATAAACATGAAAAGATTAGGAACATATCTGTTGACAACGAGTTGGCGGTGCACATGCTGTGCAAATCCTGCAATCGACCGAAATCGACCGGATTTCGATTTCGTTGCGCGACTTTGATTGGACTATGCATTAACTCGTTAGTCCATCCAAAATGTAACTCCATAATACAAGCCTAGATCGACAAGGGTGAAAACTGGACTTTTAAGGTCAGTTAACTCCCTTGTCTCGAGAATATGGTAGTTATTGAGTTGGGTACAATTTCTTTTCTGTGGGTGGGATACAGGTCCATCGTCAAACCTCAATGGTGATGATTGCATATTTTAAAGTGTAATATATTTCTTGGTAAAATATGAAATTATGGTTCAAGTTTCAACTCAGTTTTAAATGCCATATAAATGGTACTCTGTGAACATGCATCACTGTCACACATCAATGATTTAAAAAACTGAGCATATAGCCTTTGCTTTACCATAGATTTGACCAAATATACCTCGAGGGATTAGGACTGGGCTTGTCATGTTGATCACCGGGTTCGGGGATTAGGATTGGACTCGCCATGTTGATCACCACTGTTCGGGGATTAGGATTGGATTCGCCATGTTGACTAACACTGTTCGGGGATTAGGACCGGGTTCGCCCTGTTCATTACCGCTGTTGAGTTCGCCATTCTCATCACCACTGTTTGAGAATTAGGATTGTGTTCGCCATGTGGATCATTATTGCTTAAGATTGGGTTCGCCATGATGATTACCATTGTTCGGGGATTAAGACTGTGTACACCATCTTGATTACCACTGTTCGGAGATAAGGACAGGGTTCGCCCTTCTCACCACCACTGTTCGGGGATTAGGATTGTGTTCGCCATGTTGATTACAACTCTTCGGGGATAAGGGCTGGGTTGTCAGTGTTGATTACCTCTGTTCAGAGATAAGGATCGTATTCGCCTATCTCATCACCACTGTTCGGGGATTAGATTAAGAAAGATCATTCCACTATTGTGAATATATTGCGCTTTTATTGATTTTCGAAAAGCGTTTGACGTGATTAATATGAGTTAATGTATATTTTATTGCAAAATGGTATTCATGGCAAGCTTTTATGTATTATCCAGAGTATGTGTAATCATGTTAAAGCAACTGTAACATACGATTATGGCAAGACAATTACTGAGTATTTAGAGTACATGTGGGGTAAGACGAGGTTGTACTCTTAGTCCAGTACTGTTTTCTTTGTTTATCAACGAATTAGTTATATGTTTGGAAAGTAAATTCCAGGATGGTGCAGACAGTTTATTAACATTAATGAAAAAATGAGAAATGGTATTATAACGGTGAACGTATGAAAACCGTTAATGCCTATACATGTTTGGGACTTATTTTCACTCCGAAATTAATTTGGACTAAGGCCTGTAAAACTCGTGAGCAAGCAAGCAAAGAACTTTGGTCAGTTAAATCGCCAATAAGACGTTATGACATTTCGGTTACGGAAGCATTCTTTATAATTGATTAAAAAAATTGTTCCGATATTAATGTATGGTGCTGAGATTTGGGGATACCAAAAATGGAATACGATTGAAATTGTTCACCGCAAATTTTGTACATTTGTACTCCACACGGGCTACAGAACTGCAAATGCAGTAGCCTATGGTGAATGTGGCAGGTATCCACTTCATACTATTTATTATGTAAAATGCATTACATTTGGGGATGTATGGGCTGCACAAAGTGTTGACAATGCAGAATTATTTGTACATATGTTCAGCGAAAGAGTTAAAGACTGTTCGTTTCAAGATTGGCATGCATCTCTAGGCAGCAAGACCCTCTCATTATATAAATAGCATAAATCTTATATCGTTTGTGAAAAATATTTATCAAATATTAAGCATTTTGAATATAGAAGGCTTA
The DNA here is from genome assembly GCF_023055435.1 of Haliotis rufescens. NCBI lineage: Eukaryota > Metazoa > Mollusca > Gastropoda > Lepetellida > Haliotidae > Haliotis > Haliotis rufescens. Next base: position 5,687,981 of record NW_025963802.1, read on the forward strand.
TAAGCAAATTTAGATGCGGACAAAATACTCTTGGTATTCAACTTATTCGTAGGGGTGTTGCTTATGTGGTGCCGTCTTATGTAAACACTGTCATGTAATTGAGGATGAACTTCATGTTATATACAATTGTCCTCTTTATGCAAGTCGGCGGGAAATGTTTATATCAAAGACATTTAATCATAATTATTTTTGTTTAGAAAGACTCCGTCAACTATCCAACAACGATACAATGATTGCAAAATTTCTAATGTACGTGTTCTCAACACAAAAAAGTATCAACAAGGTAACTCTTATAATGTATAAATATAAATATAAATAAATATAATGTAAATGTATGTTGTACAATGGGTCAAATGGCCTTTATACAAATAAATCTGTCTGTCTGTCTGAAAATAAACAGCCACTCCAAAAAGACCTTCTGATTTCTTTTCTTCAAAACAAGCGTTGTTTTGATATACATATGACTGAACTCAAGCAACATTGTATAGCATTTATTAACCACACCAATACTCCAAACGTCATCGGAACCCTCGCTGAAAGTTTCGTCCTGCAACGGGACAGACTGTCAAATATTGATAACATGACATACCCACTCCCATCATGTATCGAAAGGTTGGTTGGTTTGTTGTTCAACTCAGCAATATTCAAGCTACATGACGGCGGTCTGTAAATAATCGAGTCCGGACCAGACAATCCAGTGACTGACATCATGAGCATCGCTCCACGCAACTGGGATCGATGACATGCTTCAACCAAGTCAGCAAGTCTGACCACCCGACCCCATTAGTCGCCTTTTAAGAAAAGCATAGTCGCCGTTTACGGCAAGAATGGGTTGCTGACGACCTATTCTACCCCTGTAACAAAAGGTCAATAGCTTGTGTATAATGTTGTTAGTTAAAGTAGTGTAAAACCAACAGAGCATAAAAAATCATTACAGCATTCATTCGTAACCACTTGTATCATTCCGACCACTTGCGGCCCTCTTATAAACTTGGTGCCCCGGGAAGATCCGAATTACAACAGGTCTTCAGCAACCCCTGCTTGTCGTAAGAGGCGACTAACGGGATCGGGTGGTCAGACTCGCTGACTTGGTTGATGCATGACAATGTATCCCAATAGAGTGGATCGATGCTCATGATATCAATCACTGGATTGTCTGGTCCAGACTCGAATTTTTACAGACCGCCGTCATATAGCTGGGATATTGCTGAGTACGGCGTTAAACAACAAACAAAAATAAACTGTCATAGTCAACTAGTTGTACCACATCTGTTTTGATTGACGTGTATATTTTCGAAATATAACTCAGGTACCTGTTATTGAATATGCTGAAACAAATGTATAGACTGTACCTATAGACAAAACTATTAAGGAGATGTTCTCTGACCAAAGTACTTACAGTCATTCTGTTTGGGTTGTGTTTTTTCTCGATATCGATTGAAAAGTCACGAGCCATCTTGCAAGTCACGAAATGGGGCGAATGGGGACAAATATTCCGGACATTGCATATATTTTTTTCTGTACATGAACAGATCGACTCACCTTCCACAGGAACATTTAAGAAAGGAAAATTGGCATATTCTGCTCATGAAAAAGACAATTCTGTTCGCGTGCAAAGCATTTTCTGTTCATGTATAAATGAAATAAAGTCAGTGCAAGAGAATAAACAGTCTTGATTATGCATCGAAACAGATTCCATTTGGAATAAAAGGCAAATAGGGGTGAAAATTAAATGAATGGACTACATGAAAATCAGTTATGACACCTGGTATTCGCGAAACACATCTTCATATCACCATAACGTGCATCATCAGAGCTTGGTCTTAAGCCATCTGAAAACTCCCGAAATAATCCTGTTTATTTCTTTCATGAATTTCGTTTTCCGTCCATCCTAATGTTCGGAGAAACGTGGGGTCGACCCCAGCAAATATATTCCCATGTCCGTTCCTTCTCCTTCTCGAATCACATTCACTAAAACCGTAAAACATTGTACATTCCGCTTTAACTCTCGTCAGCCTTTCACGGACAATGCGCCTGGGTTCGATTCCGGTAGACGTATCTTCTAATCCAAACTTCCTCTTGCCTAGAGGAGAGGTACTGTATGCTGGTGATTGAGAAGTCGGGTCAATAGAGTCAGGTGTGTTACATTCAGGTGTACTGTACATAGGTGTATTGCAGGCAGGTGTATTGACTCCAGATGATTTGAAGCCAGGTGTATTGAAGCCAAGTGTATTGCCGCCAGGTGTATTGAAACCAGATGTACTGAAGCCAGGTGTATTGCAGACAGGTGTATTGAAGCCAGGTGTATTGAAGCCAGATACATTCACTCCAGGTGTATTGAATCCAGATGATTTGCAGCAAGGTGTTTTGAAGCCAAGTGTTCTGCAGCCAGGTGTATTGAAAACAGATGTATTGAAGCCAGGTGTATTGCAGACTGTTGTATTGACGCCAGGTGTATTGAAGTCAGATGCAGTCAGTCCAGATGCATTGATTCCAGGTGTATTGCAGACAGGTGTATTTAAGTCAAGTGAAGTGCATCCTTGTGAATTGTTGCCATTGGTAACGAAATGTTTTTCAGGTTCAAGGACAGACAACGTGCATCCTTCAAACAGGTTGCCCAAACCCTTTCTTCTTTTTCGCTGCGCGTCATGAACCATATTGTCCTTCCTAGCTAGTCAAGCGCTGAGCAACAAGTGTGCCTGTTAGGTCAATCTCAGAGAAGGCATGTATCGCCGTATGTCTGCGTTTTATATCAAGAGGTATATTCAGTTACAGCGTTGTATCTGCTTTAGCCTGACCTTTGTCACACACCCTGCGTGTTATGACATGCCAATCACATGTCAGTCTCACACATCAATTATGTCGATTGCAGAACAGCTACATCTATAATTCATGGTACATTATCGGGCTTACAACGCTACGGATCAGGAACATTCACTTTCACTTCAAGACATTATTGGTACGGCTGTATACTCATACAACAATAGACATGCAACAACATACTTGTTGTTTCATTATAATACATGTGTATAGGTATTAAACTATGCTTGACGTGTTTACAAATGTATTTCTAAGCATGTTGAGGATGTGTTTAACTTCTAAATTGGAAGAAGCTTTGCTTGTTTGATCTGAGGACAAGTACGTGGCAAACATTATATTACACACCCTTACACAGCCTTCGTAAGAAGAGGCGAGTTGATGTTTGTGCGTGGGATCTGAACGGGTTGTAGATAGGTGTATTGCAGGCATAGTCGTACCCATTCACGTCTATCTTAGCACAGTCACATAACAGCTGACAAACTTATTGCTAGTCGTACATATTCACGTCTATCTTAACACCGTCACATAACAGCTGACTAAGTGATAGCTAGTCGTACACATTCACGTCTAGCTTAACACAGTCACATAACAGCTGACAAACTGATTGCTACTGGCATATCGGCATGTCTAGCTTAACAAAGTCATGTTTTGACGTGTTTACAAATGTATTTCTAAGCATGTTGAGGATGTGTTTAACTTCTAAATTGGAAGAAGCTTTGCTTGTTTGATCTGAGGACAAGAACGTGGCAAACATTATATTACACACCCTCACACAGCCTTCGTAATCAGAGGCGAGTTGATGTCTGTGCGTGGGATCTGAACGGGTTGTAGATAGGTGTATTGCAGGCATAGTCGTACACATTCACGTCTATCTTAACACCGTCACATAACAGCTGACAAAGTGATAGCTAGTCGTACACATTCACTTCTATCTTAGTACAGTCACATAACAGCTAACAAACTTATTGCTAGTCGTACATATTCACGTCTATCTTAACACAGTCACATAACAGCTGACAAAGTGATAGCTAGTCGTACACATTCATGTCTATCTTAACACAGTCACATAACAGCTGACAAAGTGATAGCTAGTCGTACACATTCACTTCTATCTTAACACAGTCACATAACAGCTGACAAAGTGATAGCTAGTCGTACACATTCACGTCTATCTTAACACCGTCACATAACAGCTGACAAAGTGATAGCTAGTCGTACGCATTCACGTCTATCTTAACACAGTCACATAACAGCTGACAAAGTGATAGCTACTCGTACACATTCATTTCTATCTTAACACAGTCACATAACAGCTGACAAAGTGATAGCTAGTCGTACACATTCACTTCTATCTTAGCACAGTCACATAACAGCTAACAAACTTATTGCTAGTCGTACATATTCACGTCTATCTTAACACAGTCACATAACAGCTGACAAAGTGATAGCTGGTCGTACACATTCACGTCTATCTTAACACAGTCACATAACAGCTGACAAAGTGATAGCTAGTCGTACACATTCACTTCTATCTTAGCACAGTCACATAATAGCTAACAAACTTATTGCTAGTCGTACACACTCACGTCTATCTTAACACAGTCACATAACAGCTGACAAAGTGATAGCTGGTCGTACACATTCACGTCTATCTTAACACGGTCACATAACAGCTGACAAAGTGATAGCTAGTCGTACACATTCACGTCTAGCTTAACACAGTCACATAACAGCTGACAAAGTGATAGCTGGTCGTACACATTCACGTCTATCTTAACACGGTCACATAACAGCTGACAAAGTGATAGCTAGTCGTACACATTCACTTCTATCTTAGCACAGTCACATAACAGCTAACAAACTTATTGCTAGTCGTACATATTCACGTCTATCTTAACACAGTCACATAACAGCTGACAAAGTGATAGCTAGTCGTACACATTCACTTCTATCTTAACACAGTCACATAACAGCTGACAAAGTGATAGCTAGTCGTACACATTCACGTCTATCTTAACACCGTCACATAACAGCTGACAAAGTGATAGCTAGTCGTACACATTCACGTCTATCTTAACACAGTCACATAACAGCTGACAAAGTGATAGCTACTCGTACACATTCATTTCTATCTTAACACCGTCACATAACAGCTGACAAAGTGATAGCTAGTCGTACACATTCACTTCTATCTTAGCACAGTCACATAACAGCTAACAAACTTATTGCTAGTCGTACATATTCACGTCTATCTTAACACAGTCACATAACAGCTGACAAAGTGATAGCTGGTCGTACACATTCACGTCTATCTTAACACAGTCACATAACAGCTGACAAAGTGATAGCTAGTCGTACACATTCACTTCTATCTTAGCACAGTCACATAATAGCTAACAAACTTATTGCTAGTCGTACACATTCACGTCTATCTTAACACAGTCACATAACAGCTGGCAAAGTGATAGCTGGTCGTACACATTCACGTCTATCTTAACACGGTCACATAACAGCTGACAAAGTGATAGCTAGTCGTACACATTCACGTCTAGCTTAACACAGTCACATAACAGCTGACAAAGTGATAGCTGGTCGTACACATTCACGTCTACCTTCACACCGTCACATAACAGCTGACAAAGTGATAGCTAGTCGTACACATTCACTTCTATCTTAGCACAGTCACATAACAGCTAACAAACTTATTGCTAGTCGTACATATTCACGTCTATCTTAACACAGTCACATAACAGCTGACAAAGTGATAGCTAGTCGTACACATTCACTTCTATCTTAGCACAGTCACATAACAGCTAACAAACTTATTGCTAGTCGTACATATTCACGTCTATCTTAACACAGTCACATAACAGCTAACAAACTTATTGCTAGTCGTACACATTCACGTCTATCTTAACACAGTCACATAACAGCTGACAAAGTGATAGCTAGTCGTACACATTCACGTCTATCTTAACACAGTCACATAACAGCTGACAAAGTGATAGCTAATGGTACACATTCACGTCTATCTTAACACCGTCACATAACAGCTGACAAAGTGATAGCTAGTCGTACACATTCATGTCTATCCTAACACCGTCACATAACAGCTGACAAAGTGATAGCTAGTCGTACACATTCACTTCTATCTTAGCACAGTCACATAACAGCTAACAAACTTATTGCTAGTCGTACACATTCACGTCTATCTTAACACAGTCACATAACAGCTGACAAAGTGATAGTTAGTCGTACACATTCACGTCTATCTTAACACAGTCACATAACAGCTGACAAAGTGATAGCTAGTCGTACACATTCACGTCTATCTTAACACAGTCACATAACAGCTGACAAAGTGATAGCTAGTCGTACATATTCACGTCTATCTTAACACAATCACATAACAGCTGACAAAGTGATAGCTAGTCGTACACATTCACGTCTATCTTAACACGGTCACATAACAGCTGACAAAGTGATAGCTAGTCGTACACATTCACGTCTATCTTAACACAGTCACATAACAGCTGACAAAGTGATAGCTGGTAGTACACATTCACGTCTATCTTAACACCGTCACATAACAGCTGACAAAGTGATAGCTAGTCGTACACATTCACGTCTATCTTAACACAGTCACATAACAGCTGACAAAGTGATAGCTGGTCGTATACACGATGTCTATCTTAACACCGTCACATAACAGCTGACAAACTGATTGCTATTGGTATACATGCATGTCTAGCTTAACGAAGTCACATAACAGCGGAGAAACTGATTGCTAGTCGAAAACACGCATGTCTAGCTTAACAAAGTCACATAACAGCTGACAAACTGATTGCTAGTGGTATACATGCATGTCTAGCTTAACGAAGTCACATAACAGCGGAGAAACTGATTGCTAGTCGAATACATGAACGTCTTGCATATCACAGGCCCCTTATATCTCAAAAACTGATTGCTAGTAGAAATCAAGCACGTCTAGTATATCATAGTCCCAAGATTGCTAGTCGAATACATGCACGTCTAACATATAAAAGTACCCTTATAGCTCAAAAACTGATTGCTAGTCGAAAACATGCATGTCCAGCTTACCACAGTCACATATAATAGCAGACAAACTGATTGCTAGTCAAATACATGCACTTCTAGCATATCACAGTATCATCATATAGCTCACAAACTGATTACTAGTCGAATACCTGTATGTCTAGCATATGAAAGTCCCAGTATTGTTCACAAACTAAATACTAGCAAAACACAACACAACACACACACAACACAACACAACACACACACAACACACACACACACACACACACACACACACACACACACACACACACACACACACACACACACACACACACACACACACACACACACACACACACACACACACACACACACACACGAATACCGTCCATCACCTTTATCGGCGATATGTGCCAGCACATCTGTTGCAAAAGGTCACCGAAAGAACACACGGCAGCATCGTGATCGACGTGCGGATATTTTTATACTCTGTTTATATAACCGACCTTTCGAACTGCAGCAACAGACAGATGTGAAGAAGTTAATTTCTGCTATATGATTCCAGTCACAACATTCACAATAAGTGCGACTTGCCTGATAGATATTGACCTTTGTTACATGGTCAAGAAAACATTACTCATCTTCTAAACTTTATGAACAGCTTATTCCTACATTCCGAACCATTAAGAGATCACGACAACACATAAAAACACCCTTAACAGGTTGCTATTGAGAAGAAGGCGAGGACACACAAGGGCGGGGTGGGGTGGGGGATATTTTGTCAAAATTAACTGTTTATGAAACATTTATACTCATCTCCAAAGGAAACGTTCGATGAGCGATATCGCTCAACTGAAGTGAATTAAGATAAATAAATTTTATTGCATTGCATTTTTGTTAGGCAAACTTCCATTTTTTCACATGATAACATTCATCAAACCCAATTTGCAATAACTGCACGACCATCACTGAAACGTGGGAGGATCTTTATTACCAAGAAGGTTTGAGATCGCCTCAGTAGATTCATTGGGCACCCTATCATCTGGTCTTAAATAATAGCTGTTGTAGTTTTAGTTTGATTTAAATGTTGACACACAAAAACATCATGACCCGTCAAACACGGGGAAAAAGCGGATGAAGGCAATCAGTCTTACTGAAGCTGGGTGAAGCAAGCAACGAGTGGTCAGACACCTTGGTGTCCATCATTACACAATTTACAGGCTTCAGGAACGTCATCAGTTGACCAACAGTGCAGTGATCGTCCTCGAAGTAGCGGACCGCGAGTGACGTCATATAGACACGATCGGTACATGATGACGTCACATCTACGTGATATAGTCCTACGTCCAGCCACAACTGCTCAACTGAAGTATGGGCTCACAAAGGATCAATCGGCGATCAAACAGTTCGACGTAGGTCGTGAAGTGCCAATGTCCACTGCCATCGACCGTACGTTGGTCAACGTTTAACTCAACGTCATCCTGGCACACATCAGATATGGCACAATGTCGTCGGAATTGGGCAGAACAGGCACTGGAGATGTGTTTCTATATATTTCTATTGCATGTTACTGCTTCCACTTCGAATTCTCCTTGACATCTTTGCGTTTATTTTGGAGTTGAGTGTACATGCACAGCTCAGAAGTCAGAATTTACTAGCCAAGAAATAGATCTTTGGCTTTAACGAAGAACAAATAGTTTAATCGTGACTTCTATTTTCATTTTAGATTCGATGATGCTTCAGTTTTGTACTAACCAGTGTAATCACTTTGTTATCACTCCGTACATACCTACATACGTTAAAAGATGGCACTTGTTGTTACCCTGCCTGCCGTTCGGCGTAAAGCGGATAAAACAAGGACTGGTAGGCTCGGAGTCAATATAATGTGCTTGAGTGGGGTATAGATATTAAACTGCGACATGGTATCTTAGTTGGCTAACACTATAGCGTCGACATTAGTCCGGACACGTGCACGCAGCAACACACACAACTGCATGCATGTCGCAATATAAGTGCAACGTTCAACCTCATTTCACCTCAACTGCAACAAATGAAAAAAAATATTTCTGATATAGAGTAACCACTCATATAAGCGCAAAATCCAGTTATTTTCAATATACAAGAAGCGGAGGGGTAGCCTAGTGGTTTAAGCGTTCACTCGTCACGCCTAAGACCCGGATTCGATTCCCCACATTGGTACAATGTGTGAAGCCCATTTCTGGTGTCCTCCGCCGTGATATTGCTGGAATATTTCTAAAAGCGGCGTAAAACCATACTCACTCTCTGAGACTCATTCAATATACAAAGTTTTTTACCGGATGGAGCGGACAAATCAGTACAAGGGCGACTTTGGGATTCAAACCAAGTTATTATCGTACAGGTACACAACTAGCTGGGCTATCGATGCTAGCGTTAGGGCTGGGGGGCGCAGTAGTTACTGTCTCCCTGGTCAGGTAGAAGAAATGGGTTCGATTTTCAAATTCGACAATAATTGCAAATTACCATATTTAGTGGGTCTCCCAAAGTGACATGATCACCAAATCGTTCACATTGGCTTGAACACGTATTCGGTAACTTTCTTTTTAAGCCCGAGGCCCGAGTCACAAGGCGATCGTTGCGCCAAGTACGCCTGTGTTAGATAGTCTACGCATTCGTGACCAACTCGTGTTATTCCGGGACAAGCCGAATAGCGACCCGTGCCCCTCTCGTGGCCATTTGTGCAACCGGGTTCCGTCTTAGCGCAAACGGGCATACCTAAAACAATGTGTCAACTCGTTGCGTAATCATTCACACATTTTCCCAATATATTATTTATATTTCAGATGCAATTTAAAGCACATCGGGACGTGCGGAATTATACAGTATGATTGAACACATTTAACTGTGTCTTTGGTATATTTTTAGATGCAAGACATATGTATAATCAAACATTATTTCTGAGGGATTCTTTGACGAAGAATTTGAAATCATACGCGCATTCTGATTAGTTTGTCGTATTTTCGCACATAACATTCATCGATATGGGGACGAGTCTTCTTGCAGGTTACGGAAAGGGGCGAGTGGTGACGAATGATAGTCTACGTTGCGATGGTCCTAGCTACGACCGCCAGGGAATACAGCAAATGGTGGTGAATATCACATCTATCCACGCCAAACGTCTAAAGATAAGCATTTCATGCAACTTTCAAGGCGAGGATCTCAGCAGCTAATAACCCGATCAATGGCCACCGCTGGCGCCTGTAGTCTGTGGAAGACAGTTTTATGTAATTACTCTCATTTATCGGAAACCCTGTCAAATGATGTTTCTTGGCAAGAGGGTCACCTCTAGGTCATGCTAAGGTCATTCCTGGACTAGATATAACAAAAAGGCATAAATTGTGTCACCTTGACCAAAGATCGGATATGTTTTGCTTGTCTGTCTCATATGTTACATTACGTTACTTTAACCAAGGACGTTCTTCTTGAATGAGTAGTTAGAATATTAGTGCGTTATTCGCGTTGCATGTGGTCTGAGTTTGATTCCAAAGTGATAACGATCAAAGCATTCATTTGTTGTTGACCCGCATACCTTGAACCATTCGCAACACTGCTTCATTGACATCGCTATACAATTGGATACATTTAAAATACGTTTTCTGTCACCTGATTGATGACACTTGTAACAGATCGCTTAACGTTGTATTTGTTTTTGAACACGGACGTTACAGTTCTGGAAAAAAGGTTTCTCTGACAAAGATCGTTGGCATTATGCACTTGGTTTTAACCACGAGCACGGTATGTTGCCGACAGACAAAGGGCCATTCAATGGATCCTGGCACGGCTAAGGGACCTAACTCTTTACCACTACAGAGCTAGATTAGATGAAAACATGAAAAAGTCGTGATTGAATAATAAGCAATACTTTACATGAGTTAGCATGATTATATGTTTAAAAAACCCATGTAATATGACTGCTGTTATGACGTCCGTCAATGATGACGTGACAGAGCGAATTTTCCTCATTAAGCATAAACTTGTCGCAAACATGTTATCAAATGACATTTATTAGCTTATAGATGACATAATGGTATCACGAGTTATTGATTAAACAAGATGACGTCATACATTTGGAACAATAATAATTAACGTTGAAAACATACACACAACGCTGTTTTTGTTGACGTTCCATTCTGTTTTTGGTCGCTGCCTCAACACGTATCATCTCTATTCTGCAATGAGAAACGCATTGTAACATATGTGCCTTGAGTAACAACACGAATGACACTCATGTACGTTCATGGCCCACGTGTTAATTGATACAATTACCTTTAGCAGCCAACAGATGTGTTGTGGTGTATGACATAATCTGGTTGTCAAACAAACACGAACTGGTTTTTCAATGATGCTGTATTTGATATGTGTATCATAGTTAGCGTTTTTTTGTCCTTAGGTTTGCATTGTTTCAGCGACTGTGTTTTGCCTAATAACGTTTTGATATTGTTTGTAAATGTGTTGGTTAAATACAATTTTAAAGTGTATTCTTTCTGTTTTGACACAATTCTTTCCTTGAAGATATATTGCGCACTGGTACTAACAAACACAGTTTCATTAAAAAATATTGTTTCCATTTCAAAATCTGTATATCACTCACAGAGAACAAGAGTAAATGTCTAAAACATAAATCCGTTATCCTTTCCCTCCCTCCCTCCCTCCCTCCCTCACTCACTCACTCACTCACTCACTCACTCACTCACTCTTTCCTAGCGGTTCTTTGCCTACATGACCCTTGTGTATTCTCTTTTTATTGTATATTTGAGTTTGCATTCAACTTTCATTTATTCTACATAATTACATCTTCTATATACTGAACCGCAAAAGAAACGTCACCAGGGATAGATATATGAGAAACCTTATTTGTCTAAACACACATACTTTGAGACATATTAAAAAGATGAAACTTGGCAAAACTGATCATCAAGGTTGAAATTAAAGTGTCAAATGTTCTTAAAGTGAAACACAACACTAGTCTCTGAGAAAATGGCATCGCAGGTCTGTATCTCGTGTGTCCGCCATGTGAATTGATGACTGCCGTGTAACGTCGATACTTGGAATGGATCAGGCGGTTGATGAAGGCCATAGGCACTTGTGCTCACACTCTGAGGAACGCCTGACGCAGTTCAGCTGCAGTTGTCGGCCTTGGTCGGACGTCATTCAGCCGCCTTTAAATCTCGCCCCACAGGTGCTCAATGGGATTTAAATCGGGACTGAGGGCAGGCCACTGCATGGTTCTGATGCCATTCTGCTGGAGGGAGTTTCTTGTTGCTCTCGCAGTGTGGGCATGGGCGTTATCATGCTGAAACTCGTGGTTGCGGCGACGTGCCAAATGAGGTATGGCGTGTGGTCTCAAGACTTGATCAATGTACCGAGCTGCTGTAACACCATTGCCTCTCCCTGGACCGATGTTCTGGAAGACCACAGGACCGACCCCCTGTGCAAGACCAATTCCACCCCACCCCATGAAGCTCGGACCACCCCACGAGTCTCTCTCAAACACACAAGAATCCGAATAACGTTTCACACGGCGTCGCATGACTCTCTCTCTGCCATCTGCAGTTGAGATACAGTAACGGCTCTCGTCTGAGGAGAGGACTCTTCTCCACTGTTGGTGGCGCCAATGCTGGTGCTGTGTTGCCCACTGAAGACGGCCCCGGCGATGACGCGGTGTCAGAATTTGTCCTCGGTGTGGCCTGTGACAGTGGAGGTGTCTGCTCGTCAATCGTCGACGCACGGTGTCCGCACTAATGTGTCGCTAGTGTGTCCCCATGGTCTGTCGAGCGGTTTCCACAGCAGTAACAAAGCGATCTTGAAGATGCTGTCGCACAATCTGACGATCATGACGTCAGGTGGTAACACTTGGTCGTCCACTAAGTGGTCGGTCATCTGTAGTGTTGGTGGTCTGGTACCGTTGCAGGAGCCTGTATATGTTCCCTACGTAGACTTGAAATGCATTGGCTATTTGCTGGGCGTTTTGTCCAGCTTGCAATAATCCAAGGGCTTGGTGTCGCTGATTTCTTGTCAATCTTGGCATGTGGTAGCAATTCAATAACGAATGAATGTTATCCGATCTGGGTGGATTTTTATAGGGCAAGAAATGGGGGAACGCATCTGCATTTCAATTTACACGGAACTCACATGCATCGGGCTACCATGGCCGTTGTCGTGATGCGTTTGGGCCATCGGTTTTATTGTCATCTACTTTGTTTTTTATCATCAAATTTCATTTTTCCGGACAAGGTAATTTTAGAAACTTTGACAAAAAATACCCAGATATTTAAATGACAACTTTTCATGCAATGTTACTTGGGGTGACGTTTCTTTTGTGGTTCAGTATATTTTCATAAGAGTTGTTGCAGATCAGAATCTGATATCGTTCTCCTCTCAGTGTATGCGGCTAGAGCATCAAGTGACAAGAACGACGTCAACTCCATCCCATCAACACAACCTCTTGACCTTTATCGTGTACACCAACAGTAAATATGCGCAGTCGACAGCGGGTCAGCACGGCTGATTCCTGGATGTGTTTATCAAGTGCATGTTTACTCTTTCAATAATCACACTCAAATTGTACTCTCAGACAACCGTGACGTACACACAATCACGCAGTGTTTGAACACTTATATACGGCAATGTCTACCTTCAACATGTTTTATTGTCGACGCGGTCGCAAATGTGATGAATGCTGCTGTCATTGTCGACTTAGCTGAGGCCAATGAATAGGGCACATTTGGATTAAGTAGCGTGCATTGACGTACGTCTAACACTGTGTCTATATATGTGTATCTATCGGTGTATCAGAGTGTATCTAGGTCTGTGTATCCGTCTATCAGTGTATCTGAGTGTACCTAGGTCTGTGTATCCGTCTATCAGTGTATCTGAGTGTATCTATGTCTCTGTATCCATCTGTCACTGTATCTGAGAGTATCTATGTTTGTATATCTATGGATATACAGACATAGATACACTCAGATATAATGACAAATGGATACAGAGACATAGATACACCGGGAGACACTGACAGATGGCTACACAGACATATATGTACTCAAAAACACTGACAGATGGCTACACAGACATAGATCTACTCAAAAATACTGACAGATGGATACACTGACAGATGGATACACAGACACAGATACACACAGATAAACTGACAGATGGCTACAGAGACACAGATACACTGACAGATGGCTACACAGACAAGGATACACTCAGATACACTGAAAGATGGTTACACAGACACAGATACACTGACAGATGGCTACACAGACATAGATGTACTCAAAAATACTGACAGATACCAAGGCAGTATGTGTTGGTGTGCCTGTGTCAGTGTGCGGACTGTGGTGATTTATACACTGTATGTACCAAGGCAGTATGTGTTTGTATTCCTGTGTCAGTGTGTGGACTGTGGTGATTCATACACTATATGTACCAAGGCAGTATGACTGTGTTGGTGTGCCTGTGTCAGTGTGCGGACTATGGTGATTTATACACTGTATGTACCAAGGCAGTATGTGTTGGTGTGCCTGTGTCAGTGTGCGGACTGTGGTGATTTATACACTGTATGTACCAAGGCAGTATGTGTTGGTGCGCCTGTGTCAGTGTGCGGACTATGGTGATTTATACACTGTATGTACCAAGGCAGTATGTGTTGGTGTGCCTGTGTCAGTGTGCGGACTATGGTGATTTATACACTGTATGTACCAAGGCAGTATGTGTTGGTGCGCCTGTGTCAGTGTGCGGACTATGGTGATTTATACACAGACTGGTCCACTGCAATGCTACTTGTTATCACATGCATACATTTGCACTAAATTTTAATTGGATTTGCATTTTGTATAAAATCAACATTCCTACGCAAAGAAGTTATTGAGGGAAGTGTTTACTCTGCTGTTAACGGATATTTCAATAATTGGCTAGACTGAGTTGTTGGGGCGTGTTATATTAGAATTCCCGATAATTACAGAATGCATTTGTAAGATCGTATTGCACAATTAAATGTAACATGACGTGTTTGCTTACTTTGATGAGATTTCACAACAGGCAATTGCGAACTCATCAGTCTGTTTATGACATGCCCAGTGTACCATATGTTTTTCTACAACCTAACTGTACATCTAAAGCACATAAAATATTTCTGAAATTGATATCGATTTATGTCATGTCCCTAGGTCTATAGTTGTTTTAGACGACAGTGGGTGAATAATCAAACTCACCGGAGGTTGAATATGTCTTGTATAATAATTAACTTCAACTGCACTTTGATATTGCTGTAAACTTAAACGAGATCAAAACAGGCGTACTTTGTTTTGTGCACCAGACACCATTCGGTACCGTCTAGGCTCTCTGGGCACTGTCTGTGACGTCATTAAACTCCGAACTCTTTAGGGACAATATCAATATATTGAACAACATTTTCAAAATTCCTATTACCATGTCTGCACATGTTCAGTACTCAAACCCTGTGCACATCTTGTTTCAGTTGAAAACAAGAGTTTTCAGAAAATACATAATTGTCATAGTCATCAAAACCTTTTTTGTTATTTTACCTATTAAATTTCACTTAAGCTTTTGACACATCCCTACCGCTCCCCACGTTCGGAGTTCACTGAGTACACAAAAGGTCAACGTTCAACTTCAAGGGCTACTCTCACAGCTTTCCTTCAGTTGAACTTTTATCGACCAATTTACATTTTGGAAACATGATTTGGACCTTAACATCAAAGCCATGTGCTGCACCTTACAACTCTGTGAGCGTACTCGTGAGGTTTTCAACAAAGAACTGGTGTATTGGTGTTCATCTCTCAGCTGTTTGCTATAGATACTTCGTTATCTTCGTTCGTAGTTATATGTGTTTGTGTTGTTTACGTTCTTCTGTCTTATGTTGTTGTTTTATTTATTTCTCTGGTTTCTGTTTAATTTATTAACATGCCGCCATGGTATGGCAGATGAATTGCCGCGCGTGTCAGGCAAAAAACGTTGTCTTTCTTTACAGAAAGTGAGTGAGTATGGTTTTTCGGGGCTTTTAGCAATATTGGAATAATACCACGGCGGGAGACACTAGAAATGGGCTTCACATCTTTTTTATTTTCTTTTTCTTTTTCTTTCTTTAATTATTTTTCTACAAATTCTGTGAGTGGCGGGTGCTACCGGGCGGGCAGGACATGCTTACCCTTTTCGCGAACACCTGGTTCAATCAGTGATCGATTCATAACATTTTCACCGCTATTTTGCCTTTTACGACCAACGGAATTTGTTTCGTCGGAAAATTGAAACTGGTTCTCCTCGTTAAACGTTCACTTAAATCATGTATTCAGTCATAGTTCGTGTTATTGCCTCATTAAATTTCATCAAAATAGAGGAAACAATCGAATTGGAGTAAATTATCTAATGAAAAATGAAAAAAATATAAGGGAATTCTTTTCGGACTTTTATCTCAACACAAATTAAAGTCAATACAATATCGGCAATGATATCACTCGCTGAGTCACGCGTTGATGGTGGAAACGAAACTGTTAAAAAAATCGGTTCATGAAGTCCATAGACCGGAGCCTTAAGAAACAATCAAACTAGCATTAATATATTTATTTTTATTTGCCTGACCGTTATATATCTTTAATTTGGTAAAATTGAATAGATATATTACTTCGTGTATCTTTCTAAATAATATCCAATTTATACCTCGTCTCTGGAAACACCAAGAAATTGCCAATGATAGAGCAGAACAGGATGCCCTGTTCGCGAACAACTGGTGTCATCACTGATTCCATTGATCCATTCATATAATTTTCACCACTGTTTTGCCTTTACGGCCAATGGAATCTGTTTCGGCAGACATTCGAGAATGATTGTAATCTTGCATTGACGTTTTGTTAAATACAAAGAAGAAAGCCTTTATCTAACGCAGGTTAAAACTTGTACTCTATAAATATCATGTTTTCTGCATCAAACGTAAAATAATATTCTTACCTACTATACTGACCCACGCAATAAAAATACAAACCATCAAATATAACCATTGAGCTGTACAAATTTAGCTTTATGTCCACAACCAAATCTAATTGTTTGTCAAAACAGCGTTAAGCACAATGAAGATGTGGCCTTATACAAAATTAGAATCGTCTGCAGGATCAACGTTCAAATAATAGCAATTACAGCTACAACGTTAAATACGTAAATATACTAGTAAATAACGAAAAGCCACAAAACCCTTTCAATAATAAGAAATCTTTGCTAATAGCCGAGCCCATTGTACACGGAACTGAAATACATCATTCTGGTCAGGTATCTCTCCTCGAAATCACATATTTCCAAAATAGGTTTCTTCCAATTTAGACTTGAGAAGCGATGACAGACAGAGGTCACTGCTTAGTAGTTCCTGCCGCAGCGCAGGTTTAGTGACGTCACCACTGCCTGCAATAGTGCCCACTTTCCTTCCTTCATCCGTCCTTCCGTCCTTCCATCTCTATGCCAGCCTTGTGAGAGGCTAAGGCTGTTGTTCACTAGAGTGCGTGTCAACAAACCGCGACACGTACACATTCGAGGTGAACCGGCCTCTGTCCACGGCAACGTAATATACTGTTTGTACCTCATATACCGATGTACTCGGCCTGAGTGAAATAAAGTGCTGTTCTGTTCTGAGAATTTGCGGACCTCCTGGGAAGTATGGAATATATCGAAAGGTTTAACAAAAACGTGATTATATATAACTACTTAAAGCTGCTTGTTGTTCATAATTATAAATGGTTGCACAGATCTATCGTGCCAAGACGATTCCGGTAAGTATAGGTCTTCAGCAACCCATGCTTGTCGCAAGAGGCGACTAGGCAACTAACGGGATTGGGTGGTCAGGC